>NW_005054365.1:2872906-2886621 GCF_000277835.1 Geospiza fortis
CCTACAGCGGTTTGACTCAGAGGTCTGGCCAGACTCACAGCTCTCAAATTCGTTTAATAAATCATCTCCTAACCCCGCCCAGAAGCAAAAGGCAAATCTCTATCTCCCAGGCACCTCCTGATTGGACTAACGTGCCTCTTGCTAATGACCCTGCAAGGAGTAGCACGGCTCGAGTGACGTGTTTATGAAGATAAATATTTTAACTTCACAGTTTAGCGCTGCAAACTCGTTCCAGACGGAGAGTCTCTTTAAGTTGGTTCCAGGAGAAAATGCCTTGATAATTAAATTTTTTTTTTAATTCCCCCCTTTTCTTCTTTTTTTTTTTTTAAGCTATGAAGTATTAATTGCAGTGAAATACGTGGCGTGTCTTTCAGGTGCAATTAGTGGCTGCTGGTGGATGGGAAAAAAACCTGGCTGGTGAAGCCCAGGGAAGGGATGGGAGTGATTTCTCCCCTCAGCAGAGGGAATGCAGCACTTTGCCCTATCTAATCTCACTATAGCAACGGGAAGACCTTGGCAACCCCGATCTTTACGGTTATTAAGATGGGAGCGGGAAGAGTCGGGAGCACAGTGCCGAGGGATGCTCGGCCGGGAGCCCGGCTGCTGAGGAAATAAAGCATCCTGTCTGGCTCGGGGGGATGCAGGGTCTGCCAAGCTCCCAGGGTGGGGTGGTAGCTGAAGGCTGGCTCCCCAAAACTTTTTTTTTGTGGTGGCTTTTTATGCCAAAGAGCATTTTTATGCATCTCCTCATCACACCCTGGAGAAGGATCTACAACTCCTGATGCTTGGACCTGCTGGAGGAAGCGCCAGAGATGCTCCAAGGGCTGGAGCCCCTCTGCTCTGGAGCCAGGCTGGGGGTGCTCATCTGGAGAAGAGAGACCCTTTTTCTCTCTTAGAGCACCTGCCAGTAGCTAAAAGAGGTTTCTAAGAAAGATGGGGACAAACATCTTAGCAGGGCCTATGGCAATGATGATTTTGAATTTAGAGAAGGTAGGTTTCAACTAGGCAGAAGGATGGAATTTTTACACTGAGGATGGTGAGTCTCTGGCACAGGTTGCCCAGAGAAGTTGTGGCTGCTCCATCCCTGGAATTGTTCAAGGTCAGGCTGGGTGGGGCTCTGAGCAACCTGGTCTTTTTCAAGACATCTCTCCTCATTGCAGCGGGTTGGAGAAGATGGTCTTACAACCCTAACTATTCCATCATTTCCTAATTCCCCCAAGGATCTGAGAAGATGCTGCTCTTAGGACCAGGGGTCAAGTCTGCATGCAGCTGCTGTCCCTCAGCCCCAGATTCAGGCACAAGGACATGCCCAGACAGGATGGGGACAAGGAGGCTCCCCCATAGCTGCCACCCAGCCCAGGGCTGCCAGCAACCTGCCCCACTGCCATCTCCAGAGATTGCTCACTCTCAGTTCCCACCAGGATGATTCACACTCAAATGCAAAGGCACAAAGTGCTCAGATCAGTTCATTGCAAAATAGTACATCCTGGTGACTGCCTGGCCCAGAGCCACTTCAGTCCCAGGCTCCCAGACAGCGGGGACAGCCCCAGGGCTAACCTGGAGGCCACCAGCTCCTGCCCACAGCTTGGTCCCACCTGGACAGAGCAGAGAGCTGTGGGAGTTCTCCCCTGCCAAAAAGGGATACTTCACTAAAACCTCATTAGTCCTGTATCCTCCTAAAAGGGGACTTCAGGCTGCCAGAATCTGAAAAAACCAGATCCTACAGCTCACTGACCAGCCCTGAGTACCTCCCACCCTTTCTGCTGTACCAACTCACCATGACAGGCTACTGGCTCAGGGGTGGCTGCCTGGGGACCCTCCAAGGCTCAACTGCTTCCACTACCATCCACACTGCCAGTAAAATAACACCAATAATCCATTACAAACTTCCAAGGCAGCGTGAGTCAGTCTTTTTGGTGGCAGAAGTTGTTTGTCTCCAGCTCTGCTCTTCTTGGCACCTCAAAGTCCTGGGATCACGTTCCTCCCACAGCTTCCTCTACTATCAATTTCCACACAAATTCAGCTGTTTCCTTCCTTCCAGCACCCTGATTAGCCCAAGGTTTCTTCACCAGGCTCTAAAGAACTGCCCCACAACTCAACCCTAGCAGAGGTGCATGCCCCAGCTCACAGCAGCTGGGACAGCCCTTGGTGCTCCATGCTACCTTCTACTCCCCAGTCAGAGTACTGGAACTTTCCTCACCAGCAAAGTCCCCAGCTGACAGTTCCAGCCACATTCCTCGTGATCCCAGGGCTAATTCCTCCAGGGTTTTGCCAGCATTACAACATAAAGCAGGCAACTGGGCCAACTCCAGACAGAACTAGATGCTGCTGGTCATTTTTTCCGAGGAAAAGAAAGAGAGGAAGCCCCTACTTAGCTTTGTTGGGTGAAAAACATCAAGGCAGGCAGTGTTAAAATACCATTATGAATGGAGAAGCAGCAGGAAAAAAAATTCTACATTAGACAAAGCAATTTGATTCCCATTCAAGAAAAACTTTGATCTACAATTCCCACCCAGCAGCCAGCTCCTCAAAAGGTGAATATTGACCAACTTCCATGGAGCTCTTCAGGTGGTGAATATTGACCAAATTACATGGAGCTCTGCTGACAGTCACCTATACATCCAACCCCCCAGGACTCTCCTGAGTGTACAAAAGAGGTTTTGCTCGCTTCTATTTTTTATTTTTGACTGGGCTGGAAAGTACTTCAGTCAAAATACACAGCACCCTTGGTGCACATTAAAACCAAAAGCTCTCAAAGATAAATGTCAAGATTTTAATAACTTGACCTTATCTGGCCAAAAGCAGCACGCTGCCACCCTCCCTGTGTCCCCTCCATCCAGGCAGGCACCAGGGCTGCCGGCAGGCTGCCAGGCCACGTCCCAGCAGTGGGAATGCTGCTGGGTAGAGCAGTGGTGGTAAATCAAGAGACAGTGTGTCATCCCAGGGCCCGCTCCAGCCTCAGACACCCGCCAGCACCAGGGACCAGCAGCCTCTTTATCTTGTCACCGGTGACTAAGAGCATCCCTGGCATGACGGTACCACAAAAATACAGGTGACGGGAAATGGCCCTTTTCCAAGGAGGGAGAGATCCTTTATTACATCCTGTTTATCTCCCATATTACTGAGGGGAAAGCCATGAAGCATGCGATCCTTT
Organism: Geospiza fortis; assembly: GCF_000277835.1. Lineage (NCBI taxonomy): Eukaryota > Metazoa > Chordata > Aves > Passeriformes > Thraupidae > Geospiza > Geospiza fortis. Next base: position 2,876,061 of record NW_005054365.1, read on the forward strand.
CAGGTTCTCTGAATCCACTTAGATTTTATCTCTGGAGCTGGAGCTTTCCAGGAATGAAATAGCTGCAAGACACAATGTGGATGAAACGAAATCAAATGGAGAGTCTCCAACATGAAAGGCAAACTAAAAGGATGACAGCACTAGTTATACGGAAGGAGAAATAAGGAGGAAAGGAAATTAAAAGCAATTAAAGGGAATTAATTAGAAGGTATGATGGAGCTCTGAAAGAGGAAAAACAGCTATGCAGAGCTCACTAAATACCCCCAAACTTTTAATTGTCACACTTGGAACTGCAAGCCCTGGAGGTTCAAAACCCCCCTGGCAGTTTCCAAACGAAAAAAATTCCCATGGCTTAAACAAATTACTTCTTTGCCTCTAAGTCTGAATGGCAGACAAGATTCTGAGCTTCTACTCCGAACCATGAAGACAGAAGTCCATCCTGCTCTCCCCTTCAGTCCACTGACCAGGGTGGACAGCCCACTCCATCATCCGATACCAGAAGTTGGAGCTTTAAGCAGAATGTTGATGCTGCACTCCCAAGATTTGGGCTGAATCATTTGCATCTACCCAACGTTCCTGGTAAGGTTTTCACAGGGCCCTGGGGGTTTTGGGGCCACTGTCTGTGCCTGAAGTCACCAGGATGAGACTTGCTGCTGGGTTAGTCCTGGGGGAGACGGCTAGCACCTGGAGCATCTCACCTCTCATCAAAATGCACTGTCTGCACTTCCACTAAAACCTAACAGTCCTTTCATGGGATCACAGCATGCTTTGGGTTGGAAGGGACCTTATACACCACCCCAACTATCAGCAGGGACACTTTCCACTATCCTGGGCTGCCCCAAGCCCTGTCCAGCCTGGCCTTGGACACTACCAGGGACCCAGGAGCAACCACAGCTGCTCTGGGAAACCTGTGCCAGGGCCTCACCACCCAAAGAAGAATTTCTTCCCAATATTCCACCTAACTCCACCCTCTGGCAGTTAAAAACCTGATCATCCCCAGTTCTGAGCCAGAAAGAGGCTCTAAATCAAAACATTGCCATGCAAAGGGCTGCAGGGAGCAGGAGTCCCCTGTTTCTCCAGGCCTCCCCTTTGCCAACCACCTTGGTTTTAACCCTGAGAAGTGAGGAATTTCCCTCTGGAGATCAAAAGTCCCTTATTAAGGGAATAGTGGTGACGGCTGGGAGGAGCAACAAGAGGTCGTAAAAAAAGCAGGCAGACAGTGTTTGTCTTGGCCTCCTGGACATGTATTATTTTCCTGGGATGCAAGCTCCAGCCCCAAACTGAAGGCAAGGATGCATGAAACAGAGACGGGGCTGCCTTGCCAACGTGGAGTTTGTTTCGGAAGAAACTCACCCGGCATTTCCGTGCAGGAAGGAGACACTGGGGCTGCACAGCCCAGGCTGCCAGAGGGGGCCTGGGAAGCACCAGCCAGATCCTTCAGGCTTGGGGTGCATGCACAGGGGCCAGGCAGCACCCCAAAAAAACCCCCATGGGGAGGTAGGCAAAGTTTAAAGCTCCCTGTGGTCTTCCCATGCTCTCCATCCATCCATCCATCCATCCATCCATCCATCCATCCATCCATCCATCCATCCATCCATCCACCCATCCATCCCCAATTCCATCACTACAAGGCAGATCATGTACAGGTCTCTAGGGACTTTGCCAAAGGCTCTGTCCCCATCCCCTGCACCAGCCCTGCCACCCCCTCTGCCTCAGCCACCACTCCACTTCGGTCTTCAGAGACCCACAAAGCCCTGCCTGTGTTTAATTAAGTGACCTCACACTGATTTACACAACAATAACCCTGTTTCCTAACATACCAGCTTCAGGCAGCTCCCTCCAGTGACAGAACCACACTACTCCAAGGAAAGGGAGAACTTCATTATCAGTTACCCATTACAATTCAGAATTTTAAAAAACCTTCTAAGGCTAATGTGACACGAAAGTCAACTCATTTTCAACACAAATCAAGGAATGAATTTGTTTGGTTTTTTTCTGCTTGGAGTGTTCCATGCTTTGAAGTTAATTGTAACTATTTAGCTTTATACATCACTTGCTCAGAAAGTTACAAGCCTTCCAGATCTCTCTGGTTTATTTGGGACCAGGGTTTGAAAGTCACACCTGTCTCTAGCCCAGCTTCCATTAGGGAGATTAATCTTCCCCGAGATGTGTCTTTGGGAAGGTCTGAATCACAGGATCCTGCTCTTGGTTACACAGAGTTACAAGAATTGCAAGAAGGGGAGGAAAAACAAAGCTGGGCTGGACTGGCGAGCATCAAACCTCCCACTGTGGGACTGGACAAGGGCATTTGGGACTTTTGAGCAGAATGTTTATGCCCTATGCAGCAAAGCAGAGCCCTGTCCCAGTGCTGGATATGCCAGGCACTGGAGCAAGTTAGTAAAATTAATAGCAATCACCAAATTGTGCTTGGGAAAGTCCACAGAGCATCCACTGGTGGCCTTGCCTATGTGATGGATGGAAAAGTTTTAGCTGCAGGTCCCTGGTGATGCTCAGAGAGACCCTCTTCTGCTCTGGGGTGTGCCATGGGTGACATTTCTCACTCCTAAACTAGGGGAACCTTCTATTCCTCAGCGCCAAATTAACTCAAACAAAGCAGTGAGGGAACAGCCCACCCCATGGCAAACACCAGGCACTGCTGGGACAACCAGCTTGAGGAAAACCCCCTGCAAACTGCCTGCACCTCCTTCCCCCCACCCTTCCCAGCCCATCATCCACCCACAGGAGCAAAATAAAGCTTTGGGCTTTTAGCCAAAAGAGAAGAGGATTAAATCAGGGTCTTGCCATCCACATTGAGAGCACAGGCAGCACTTACAAGGAAGAAATAAGTTTAAGCCACCAGACCAATTCCAACCAAATCCTGAAGAGTCACCAGATCATTCTTACATGCTCCTACACACACAGGCACCAAAGGGACAAAAGGGAATGAATGCCTGGCAGGGGACAAAATGGAAGAGCTTCAAGAGCAGGGCTGCACTCACAGGGGACAAAGAGGTGTCAGCGTGCAGTGCCTCCTTCCTGGCTCTGCTGCCTGCAATATGCAGGGAAACACAAACCAAGAGCAGGCTTTGTGCTGGAGCAGAATCTGCTGGAAGATTTTCTCAGTGCATCTCAGAGGTAGGTAGGGGACTTTCAGCAACTGCCAACCTGAAAATCCAGGAGGAAACCACGTGAGGTGAGGTTCTGATGCAGGTTAGTGCATGGAGAGCATCACCACTGTGGAACCAGGCATGGAATGGGCTGGTGGTGTTTTGAGGAGAACAGCATTTGATTTGGGTTGGGTTCTCTGCCTGCTGAGTCAGGTTGCTTTGTGAATCAGCCCATTTCTTGCAAGGAGCCAGGAAAAGAAACCAAGAGATACAACTCAGCTGCACGTCTAGCTAACACCACTGGAGTCAGAGGGCACAGGGAGATGCCCACCTTTAATTTGAGGAATCTGCAATGGATCAACACCACTTTTTCCTTAACAAAGCAGTAGAAATTCCCAGCTTACAAATTAAAAGGCTGCAGCCTGTAAGCAATCAGCATACACTCCCCACTGCACAAGGCTATCATCGTCAAAAAAACTGTAAACCTCTTTTTTTAAAGCACAGCGTTACAGAATTATCCTGCCTCGGCTCCACCAAGCTTGCAGGGCCCTGTATTTGTTCCTCAGCTGAGACAGTTGCAAGTTAAGCGCTGAATGGCGGTGTTGCTGCTACAGCGATTGTGCAGCTAAATAATTCAGTAACAATTACTGTTTAACAATATCCCTCCCCATCATCCCAGCGCCGATCCATCATCCCAGGCCAAGAGAGCCCAGCAGAAAGGAGGCAGCGAGAGGCCTCCTTGTGATGTAAACACATTGACTCGTGTATAATATACAACTTATTGATCAGAAGACAAGCTATACGGCACATTTTATTGCATGCTAAATGAGGGCTGTAATGAATTGCTGCTTGCCTCCAGGTCATTTGTTTGATTGCCACCTAAGCAAACTGGTGAGGGCAAAAGGTCCTGCCTCTGGGGCAGGTCCTCGGTGAAATGAGCTGCTGATCAAGAGAAACACGAGAAACAGAAAGCAGGACAGTCTAATGCTCTTTCTGTGCATGAGGAACAGGGAAGCTGGTCTTCTCCCTCATCCCCAAAATGTACAAGACACAGCTGTAGCTCATGCTTTCACCAAGAGCATCGGGGCCACTGCACCCAACCAGGTCTTCAGCAAGGGCATCCAGCGCTCCCCAGCTCAGATTCACCCTGCTCAGTACCTGATCCTCCCAGCCTGCCACTGTGCCTGCACTGGGATCTGAAAACAAAAAAAAAAAAAGAATCTGGGATGTGAAGAGCTGACTTCTCATTTAAAGAGTCAGGGATACAGAGCACACGTGGCCAGCTGCCCCCCTGGCTATGAGACAAGGGCTGAACCTGTTCTTCATCGCCAGAGCTCACCCAGCTTTTCCCCACCACCGTGGCTCTGCAGAGAAACACGCCTGGTTTTTAAAGATATCCCTCCTGCTTGCTCCGTTCCTCCTTTGTGTGGCTCTAAAGCTTTCTTCTGCGCAGCTATAAAAGGGTGTGGGAAAACTTGGAAAGGAAGCCCTGGGTGGTACAGACAACTGGAACAAGGAGCAATCTGTGCCCGGGGCAGGGGAGGGGGTGGCAGAGCCCACATGGTGCCAGGCTGAATGGCTGCCGGGGAGGAAATGACACACCACACTATCCTGCTTTTGTCCAGGGGCGAGACCAAAACGCTCCAGAGGAAAAAGAAAAACCAAAAAGGGATTATTCTGCCTTGTGCTCTCCCTGCCTTTGCCCCCCTGCCACCCCCAAGCAGGCTACAGGTGACTGCCTCCACATCCTCGCTCCAGCGGACCGTGGGGCATCGTGATCTGAGCAGCATCTGATTTGCTTTAGCATCAGCCTTATACTCTCATGCTCCTCAGGTTTCTCCCTGCTTTTTAATTAGGAATCACGGCCACGAGGCCACCCATTGCTGGGTCTGGCTGGGCAGCAGAGCCCAGGAGGAGGAACACCCCCTGCTCTGCTGCTCCCACCGGAGCTGCCAGGGAAATGCCGTGGGCAGGGGGGACAGGCAGTGTCCCCAGCCCTGCCTGTGTGCAAGGTGACACCAGCCAAGGCGCCCACACTGGTGGCCTCCCCAAACCCTGTCTCCCAAAGGGCTGTGGCTCCAGCAGAGTCCTGGCTGCACTCCCTGGAAAAATGAGGACTTAAAAACTTTTTGGCCTTGTTTTTCCAAGGTTAAGCTCAAAACCTGGGTGTTTTCCAACCCCCCCACTCTCACCTCTCTTGCTCCCATATCAGTGCTCCCTCCTTCACAACAGCTGTGGGATTTCCCCAGCGTCCATCACTGGGATAATCCTGCCCCCAAGGACTTGTCTCCTCGTTCCACAAAACTGAGACTTGTCCTAGGGTCAGATCCTTCACCTGCAACTTGTGAACCATCTCCCAAATGCCCAAACAACTTCTGAATCTTCACCCCACTATATCACATGTTTTTTTTCAATCTCCACTTTTTCCCAGTGTTTTGGTATCTCACCTATTGTGTCTTCCCTTGTAAAAGGACCAGAACTGACCCTTTATTACTCAGCCACCTCTCACTCCTCACTTCAAGCATTATGAAAACAAGCAAGATACAAATCCATTTTCAGAAAAATGAAGAACCCCGCCCTGAAAGGAACAAAAATCTCTATTGTACATACCCATACTGATGGTGCATCTCATTAAATACAAAAACCCCAGAGGAACCCCAACTAAACAACTGTCCACAGACACAAGTTCTCCCCCTGCATCACATGAGCACTTCCAAAGGTCAATACCAGGAAGAAATTCCTCCCTGTGAGGGTGGGCAGGCCCTGGCCCAGGGTGCCCAGAGCAGCTGTGGCTGCCCCTGGATCCCTGAAGTGTCCCAGGCCAGGCTGGATGGGGCTTGGAGCAGCCTGGGACAGTGCAGGATGTCCCTGCCCTCCACCTTCAGCTGGTGCAAATCATCACTGCAGCCCTTCAGCCCAGCTCTCACTCTTGCAGACATCAGGACTTCTTTGACTACAGGAGCTACAAAACCTTCTGTCCATGCCACAGCTGGCTGGGCTCTCAGTGCTAGAAGCTGTAAATAACAAAAAGACCCCAAAATTAGCTATTGAAGCAGACATATCCAGGTCATACTTTTCTTCTTCTGCATGCCAGAGTTTTTTCCTCTTTAAGGAAAACTCAGTGCTTCCCCTTTTATTCCTCTTTTAACTAACAATTTCCAAGCTTTAAAGTCAAAACAACAACAACAAAAAAAAGAGCTCTTCACCCCATCATTAGTTTAGTATCAAGTGGAGGACAGTGGGCCTTGCAAAGCTGGACAGTGAGTTGGTTGATGGAAATAGTCTGGCTTTTTCCCATTAAATTAATTTTTGTAGGGTTAAAGTACAATCCCATCACTGCCACCAGCAAAGAGGAGGATGGGCAGGGGCCAAGCACATGGCTTGGGGATTTCAGTGCCTTGTCAGGTCTGAGTGAGCCCCAGTGAGCTACAGCCCTTTTGCAAACAAAAACTAGAGGCAGAGGAGGGTCAGAAATGGTGCAGGTGTCTCAGCTGATATCGCACCACCACGAGGGCACCTTGCTGAGCACACCTGGGTGAGGAACACCCTAAGAAAAGACTGAAGATCTGCCACCTCTACATGGATCCAATCTTGAACAAGAAGGGCTTGAACATGGAGGGCAAACCTCACTCACAGGGCTTTGCAGTGCCCAGTCTGGGCTGAGGAGGATTCTCTTTTCCTTTTGCCCTGCATGAAGACTCATCTCGAGCACCTTCAGCTCTGAGGAAGAGCAAAACCTTGTGGTATTTTTGGGGTCCCCATTGTGGGGAGGAAAGATGAATCTGACTCCACGTTTTTAGAAGGCTAATTTATTATTTTATTATATGATATTATATTAAAGAATGCTATACTAAAACTATACTAAAGAATAGAGAAAGGATACTTACAGAAGGCTAGAAGACAATAATGAAAAACTCATGACTCTCTTTTCAGAGTCCCGATACAGCTGGATTGTGATTGGTCATTCAGTTAAAACAATTCACATGAAACCCATGAAAGAGCCACCTGTTGGATAAACAATTTTCAAACTACACTCCAAAGCAGAAAAACACAGGAGAAGTGAATGAGATCATACTGTTTTCCTTTTTCTCTGAGGAGAAGAAACCTAGGCAAGGGGATTTTTCAAAAAACATGACGGTGACAAAACCTGACCATGGTCCCTGTGGAAAACAGCATCCAGGGGCAGCACTAGCACAGCCCCTTCCCAAGCCCAGCCATCCTATCACAACCTCCTCATCAGCACCTCATTCACAGAGAAAAGCTGCTCCATGCAGATACTCGACCTTGTTACATTCTTAATTAATCACTATTCATAACCAATCGGCGTGGCTGGCCAGCCAACCTGCCATGCCCGCAGCAGAGCCTCCTCTTGCTCAGCTGATGAAGGATCTGACCTGGACGGGGCTGCACAGAGAGCTCTGCCTCTGGGGAGGGAGGAGGAGGGCCCACGGGAAGGTGGGGAAAGGCTCATCCTGGCGATGTACTCTGAGGAGAACCCACAGCACAAGGTTAGAGTGATGGAGACGCTGGAGATGGGCGAGCAGGAGAGGACAGCCCCGAGCATGAAGCATGGCAATAGGAAGGAAGATTTACCCCTCTGGGTCACCTCAATCACCTGGGTGCCCCCAGGACATGAGTCACCAGACACTCCTTAGTCAGCCCAGCCACGCCAGGCACCACCAGCCCCGGGGCCAGTGAGGTGTGGGGAGCCCTGGGGAAGCACTGAAAGGAGCCGCCAGCCTCAGGGTGCACTGTCTGAACGTCTGCATGCTGGAAACCACTTTAAAACACCCCCCAATACCAATAAAATTGGTGCAAACACACAACTGCAAATACACTGAGGGCACACACCCCATGCCAAACCCACCAGGGTGGCTGCCAAAACTCCCAAAGACGTCCCCATCCCCAGCAGCTCCCCAGCATCAGATGAGGCAGAGGGTGAAAGGAAAAGGTGTTCACCAGCGTGGCAGAAAAAATGGTTTGTTTTTTTGGGTTTTTTTTTTAAACCACACCTGCAGATCATCCACCCATCTGTGCCCCTCCAGACTCATCCACACTCTCACCACTTGCAAGCTGCTTCCCAACAAGAACCAACTTTGTTACGAAAAAGTACAGGGCCTGAAGCAAAATTAGCTTTTTTTGTCTCCCAAACAGGCAATTATCTCTTGCACAACTATGCAAGTCTAAAACGAAGAAGAGGCAATATTAAGCTTCACTAAAATGGTGCCTTTAAAGAACAAATTGTTGCAACATATGAAAATAGCATGGGGGAATTGCAGATGTGGAAAATTTAGAGAACTTTTTATTTTATAGTTTTCAAGCACACCAGGCTCCCAGTTGAGGTGACCCAAAAAAAAAATCAGTACTTTCAGCTGTGCTACACATAGCACCCCATTTTTAGACTATTTGAGAGAAGGTAAAATGATCTGTTTCTCTGTTCCTCCTGAAGACCCACAGATATGTTCCTTTCAATATTTAAAGGGAGCTTATAAAAAAAGATGGAAAGGGACTTTTCACATGGGCATGTAGTGATAGGTTTTAAAGTCGGAGTTTTAAATTTAGATTAGATGTTACAAAGAAATCCTTCCCTGTGAGGGGGGAGAGGCCCTGGCACAGCTTTCCCAGAGAAGCTGTGGCTGGCCTATCCTTGGAAGGTTCCAAGGCCAGACTGGACAAGGCTTGGAACAGCCTGGGATAGTGGAAGGTGTCCTGGATGAGCTTTGAGAATCCTGCCAACCCAAACCATTCTATAGAAGACCTTAAAAAAGGCATCAAAACATAGCACAGACTGTGCTACAGGAGTGTGTACATACGTGTACAGACAAATCTGGTTAAATGGGATACTCAAGTTGCATCAGCATCACAAAAAATTAAGTTAACGCTCTTTTTCATAATTTGAAGAGGAACTCTAAAATGGGTCATTTCTAATCTGATGCCATAAATTTACCTGTCCATGTTTGTTTTGTGAAGCCTGTCTGTCCTGGGTCACTTTAACCTTAAAACCTGAACACGGGAAATTAACACAGTGCAGTATTAATTACACATTATGCAAGGAGTCATTTTACAGCCTAATAGTTTGAAACAGTTAAAAGAAACCCTGCTGCTTGTGTCCTGCTTACAATTCACATGGCAACTCTGTGCTTCCGATCAGCCTGCCCAGGAAGTGTTTATCTTCTTGTGGAGAAAACAAACAACTGCATATCAGGCACCAATTTAATTAATCCAGGGCACCAGCTCTGCACCAATCACAGAACAACAGAATGAATTCCCTGACCTGGGAAGACCCACACGGACCATCAAAGCCCCACTCCTGGCCCTGCCCAGCACAGCCCAAATTATCACAATGCCTGGTGCCTTTGGGCAGGAGAGAAGATCAAGGTCCCCAGTACAGAATTCCAGCCCCAAAAAGAAACTCCAAAGTGGAATCATCCAAAGAAGAGGACAGCTCACAGAGGGCAGGCTGACCAGTAACAGCACTGGCCACAAATCCCCGCGGAGCAACCTCAGTGACTACCAACAGTCACACTTCTCTTCTGCCCTGTTTGATTCACAATCAGGACGCTCAGAAGCGACAGTGAATACCCCGAATGTGTTCTCTCACATCTCCTGGACTCCAGCCTGCTGAGCTGGCAGAGGTCACCATGCTCCTGCCCACCCTCCCCTCGGCGTCCCTTTGATCGCGCGCTCACCGCAGAGCAAGGCAACCCAAAAACAAAGGCCCCAGAGGGATCCATATTTCAAACTTGCCAGTGGCTCCTGACTCGTGCCCCTGTGCCAAGGCACAACAGGCTCTACAGAAGGGCTCATCTCCGTGGCAGTCATGGAGTTCATCTCCTGCCAGTTAGCTTGAGGTCCCTGCATTTGCTAATGCTGATTTGGTTACTGCCATCAGACTGGATCAAGCATGCAAATCTTCAGGTCTCACACTAGACAAAGCCTGGAGAAAGGAGAAGGCTGGAGCAAGCAAATATGTAAAAATAGGATTTCTTTACTAAAATGAAAAAAAAAAGGGGGGGGGGGAGAGCAAGAAGTAAACTTTTCTCCTCCCTCCCCACCTCCTCCTCTGATGTGTGCTCAATGAGAAGGCTCCCACAGCACTAGAAAAGCTCCTGCCACCAGGAACAGAGTCCAACAGGTCCCACAGGGCAAAGACCACCTTGCAGACTGGTAGATATTGTGCTCATTAGACAGAAGGTCTGCAAAAAGCAGCAACAGCAGGTTGAGAGGCTTCGCTTTTCACTTTTCTTCGGTTTTTTCTAAGCCAATCAGTAACTCATAAGGCTACCTAGGGTTTGACTGGCAGGCCAAGGGAGAAAATTCTGCCCTTTCTACTCTGCTTAGGGAATACCTCACCTGCAGAGCTGTCCACAGCACCGGGGTCCACAGCACAGGAAAGACCTGGAGCTGCTGCAGCCAGTGCAGAGGAGGCCACGGAGGTGCTGGCAAGGCTGGGG
>NW_005054365.1:2886727-2892633 GCF_000277835.1 Geospiza fortis
ATTGCTGGCTGGGAGGGTGGGCAGGCCCTGGCCCAGGGTGCCCAGAGCAGCTGTGGCTGCCCCTGGATCCCTGGCAGTGCCCAAGGCCACGCTGGATGGGGCCTGGAGCAGCCTGGGGTAGTGGAAGGTGTCCCTGCCCATGGCAGGGGATGGGGTTGGATGAGCTTTAAGGTCCCTTCCAGCCCAAATCATTCTATAACTTTCTAAAGCATCAGGCACCCCACAACCCAAAGGAGACCATTTCTCTTGGCTGGCAAAGGCAACAACTTTCAGATAAGCCATAAAGCTGCTGATTTTACCCACTGAAAGACAGAAATAAAACGTCCACATTATGTCCATAGGGGTGTCCAAGAGCTTCCCTCAGGGTTCACGCTATCTGTGGACCCAAATTTTCCCTCGAGCTACAAGCAGAAGAAGTAATCTTGCATTTAGGGTCCTGAACCATGGTGCAGCTTTGTTATTAAACAGCTGACAGTACCCTGAAGCCTAAGTGCAGCGTTTTAGGTGCATGTGAGAGTTTACAGAGCATTTGTGTGTCATTTCTGATGAATGGTGCTGCATAAATGTTAGATCTTCAACCCACTGCTCTCACAAATACTATTTCTTCTCTTATTTATTTGTATTGCTGTAATTCATTCAGGTGCCAACCATGACTGAGGCTGTGCCATCAATATGCAGCCTGACAGCAGCAGCAGGAGACAACAGCAGCTGTACAGATCACACAGGAGAACAGGAAGCATCCTGGCTGGTGCTGGTGGGGAATGATTGGAAAGGCACAGAATGTCCTCAAATCCCAAAGAAAACCCCAGCAAAACAAACTGATGCACAGAGCACCACTCTAAGTGTTTAACCAGAAGAGGCACAGAAGCCCCAGCTGTGGCACAACTTGGGGCCACCATGTCCTCTTTCAAATGGGGGAGTGTGTGCCACCAAAACAGCTAGACCATAAGGAACTACAGGCCAGGAGCTCAGGCCTCTGCAAAGCTAGTCCCAGATCAAAGAACCACAGAATTCCTTTTGTAAGGCTGGAAAAGCTCTCTAAAATTGAGTCCTAACATTCGTCCAGCACTGGCAAGCCCAACACCAACCCACTGTCTCAGGTGCCATATCCACATGGCTTCTAAATCCCTCCAGGGATGGGGACTCCACCACTGCCATGCTCTGACCATATCAACATCTTCAATGAAGAAACTTTCCATGAAGAAATTTTCACTAATATGGAATCTAAACTGCCCATGAAGAAATTTTCACTAATATGGAACCCAAACTGCCCTGGTGCAACTTGAGGCCATCTCATCTTGTCCCTGTGGTTTGTGCTAGCTGTGACAGCCTCCCTAGCTGCCCTGGAGACCTGCTTTCCTGCAGGAGCAACAAACACATGCCCCAGTGCCGGTTTGTACGGACCAGCAGGATGAGATGCTATCAGCCCACAGCTCTCCTCTGCTCCAAAAGCACCCCGAGGCAGTGTGCAAGCCCTGCTGCTGCCGGGGAGCAGTGCAGCAGCTGCATTTGCAACACCCCAGCTCTGGCCTGGCAAGGTGTGGCCCTGCACTGTCCCTGCTGAAGCCAGCACCATGTCCAGAAGCAGGCTGATGTGGTCCAGCAGCACCCCTGGGGACGTGGGCCAAATCATGCCAGCCACTGTGCCACCTCCTGTGTCCATGCCAGATGTGGCACCTGCATGTGGACAGCCACCAAGCTGCTGCCACGCCGAGCCACACCTGAAAAAGTGTCACCAGGGTGGGCAGGATCTCCAAGGTATGAAGGTCATCCAGTATCCCAGTGCTGCTCCCCAGGAATTGTACCACAGTCTGCAACAGCAGCAGAGCTGGCTCCTGGCTGTCCTCACCACCTGGACAAGGTGGCAGTGCCACGCCACCCTTTTAGCTCTTTCTTCTGAGCCCTGTTCTTGGAGCATCCCCCTTTGGGGCTGGAGAAGGAGCCAGCAGCCTGACAAGGACCAGCACTCGCCACCCACCTGCTTCTTGCTCCTCCAAAAACCCAAATGCAAAGACTTTTCAACTAACCAGGTTACGTAAATAAGCAAGGCACCTCCCATTGACAGCAATGGAGAACTAATGTCTCATTAAATAAATGAAACAGATTAATGAGAAGAGTGACTGTTGTTTCTTTGAGCTGGTCATGGTGAGATAAAAGGCAAAGCAAGACCCGGATCCCTTTTCATAGGAGTGCTGTAAAATGAGTGGCACAGACTCAGCAGAGCTGAAAATACAGGGCAAGACACAATTTTCCCTCCAAACACACCTGATACTTCCTCCTCTGACCTTCTTTTTGATCTCCCATACCCACTCTGGAAAAGCCAAACTTCATTCATAACAGAACCAAACTATTTCCTTTTTTATTCTAATACTTCCTTGTTTTTTTAATAGGCAACCATCTGGGAGTGGGGGAGTAGAAAGGAAGCCCTGAAGCTTTTCAGACACAATAAATAAATTATATAAAAAAAAAAAGAAGTATGATTAAAACCAAAAAGCATAAACAAACAAGCCATGTTACCCAGAATAATGACTTCAGGGAAAAGCGCCAAAAAAATTGTATAAGCTTCTGGAGCGTGGCAAGAGAAGAGAAGAGAACAGAACAGAAAGTCCTCACTGCTGAGGAGAATGTGCCACTGCAATGGGACAGAGGCTGGGACTACAGGGATGCCCTGAGCAAGCCACGAAGGAGAAGGGTTTCACAGAGACTTAGATCCCAAATTTGTCTTCAGGCACCTGATTTTGATAACTGCAAAGCGCCATTCTAGGCACTCTCAGACCTTTTCAATTTTTTTTCAAATTTTAATTGCATCTGCTCCTCTCTGGTGAGAGCCCATCCAGAGTCAAGCTTGGGAATCCTCAGTGTATGAAGGACCTGGAGCTGCTGCAGCCAGTGCAGAGGAGGCCACGGAGATGCTGCCAGGGCGGGAGCCCCTCTGCTCTGGAGCCAGCCTGGCACAGCTGGGGCTGCTCAGCTGCACAAGAGAAGGCTCCAGGGACACCTCAGAGCCCCTGCCAGGCCCTCCAGGGGCTCCAGGAGAGCTGCACAGCCACTGGGGACAAGGCATGCAGGGACAGCAGCCAGGCAATGGCTTCCCAGGGCCAGAGGGCAGGGACAGATTTTGGGATCTTGGGAATTAGGAATTGCTGGCTGGGAGGGTGGGCAGGCCCTGGCCCAGGATGCCCAGAGCAGCTGTGGCTGCCCCTGGATCCCTGGCAGTGCCCAAGGCCAGGCTGGATGGGGCTTGGAGCAACCAGGTCTAGTTGAAGATGGCCCTGCTCATGAGGCTCCCTTGGGCCCACTTCTTGAGCTTATCCAGGTCCCTCTGGATGCCATCCCATCACTCAGGCACGTCAACCACACTCAGCTCAGTGTCATCTGCAAACACAAACCCCTCTGAGCTATTCCTGTTCTACAGCTCCATCATTTTCGGCAGCAGCATGCCATATTCTGCAGGGATGACAAACTGGGGGCACACAGGGTGGATGGCATTGCAGAGAAGAAATCTGATTTCTTTCTGACAAGCAGGCAGCACAGAGGGATGCACCCATTGCTGCTGTTCTAGCAGGGAAGCGTTTTGGGGGGGATACTTGACACTCAGGGGTCTCCAGCCTGAGGCAGAGTATTAAAAGTAACGGGGTGCCTCACGAAAGCTGTGGTGAGGAGGAGAGGGACAGTGTGCAGCACTCAGACAGGGCTGGCAGAAAATGGGGCAGCACAGGCAGCCACGCTCCTGAGACACTGACACTGCAGCAGAGAAGATAAATGACTGGCCCAAGGCCACGCAGCCAGGCAGTGTCCCCTCTACATGACTTTCAATCCCTGCTCCAGCACAGGACTGCTGAGGGATCCTTCAACAAAATGCTATATTGACTTCGAAATCGTGAGATTTATTTTACACCTGAACACACTCACACATATAAATGTACTTTTTTCCCCTGCCTCTTTCTCTTGCCTCTACTCAGACTCAGACACACCCAAGCACATCTTAAAACCTCTCTGAATAACCAGAAAAAGTAAAAACTTTTTATTTCCCCACTAAAGGAGAACTCATAGGGGTTAACTTGACTCCAGGATCTGGGGCTTCACAATGAAGCAGGATGCTGCCAGCAGTCCCACCTGGCAAATCAGTGCCTGTATTTACAATTGTACACCCGGAGACTCTGCAAATATTTCCTAGAAGCTATAAACCCTGTCCCAACAATTGCAACGGGAGCAGGGATAAATTAGCTGAAGCCTGTCACTTGGTGAAGTCACGCTGGAGGAGATCCATCCAGGTAATCCATCTTTCTGCTGTGTTATACAATGACACAGTAATGGCCAGCCCAGAGGGATTTCCTTCAGGAAAACTCAACTGTTACTAAAATGGTAAGTTAATACCAAGCAAGAACTCAGCCATCATTAGACCGAAGGATAGACATGACAGGGAATAAAATATTACAGTCCCCACTCAAATATTTTTATTTACAAGAGCACGAATAGATAGACCTATCTGTAGGCTGCAAAGAGAGGAGGCTGGGATTAAAGGAGAGAAGAAAAAAAAAAGACCTGCACACATCGATTCCATCTTTGCCATTTTTCCTAATAAATAGCCTGGCACGGCTGTGCTGATGGGTAGCTGGGGTGGAGGAGGGCACACTGCCCAGCTCTCACAGGGACACAGGACACAAATCTGAGCTCAGGCTCTGCCCTTTTGTGTTGATTAAAAAAAAAAAAAACCTTAAGAAGAAAGGAAGAAAGCAAGAAAAGTTATGTGGCTAATAAAGGGCTCTATTGTGCCATCAATTTTTTAAGCTTTAATGATTTCGGGAGGAAGTTCAGCTCAGCAATCAATAGCACAATATGGGCAGGAGGGCTCGGAGGAAATTCAGCGCCGGAGCTGCGGCGAGGGCTGGCGGAAAGGGGGGCTCAGTGGAAGGGGGTTCCCCTCCTTCAGCGCCTTCAGCGGGCAGGGGGGCTCCCAGGACCCCATACAGGAACCCTGTCCCCTCCTGTTTAGCCCACAGGGTGTGAGCTCCCTCTCCTGGTGCACAGTAGCCAGAGGACAGCGGGGACATTTGGGGATACCACGGCTGCTGCCACGGCAAGGGAGCTGGAAAAGCACCCCACGCCTGGCGGGACTGAGCACATCCCAGGGATGCTCACAGCACACCAGGGACAGCCCAGGGACCGTCACCCCCCACTGAGAATATCCCAGGAATCTTCAGCCCACACTCCCCTACACCAGGGCTGAGCACATCCCAGGGATGGTCGCCCTACATTGAGCATATCCCAGGGATCATCACCCCACACTGAGCATATCCCAGAAATTATCACCCCACACCTGGACTGAGCACATCCCACGGGTGGTCACCCTACATTGAGTATATCCCAGGGATCATCACCCCACACTGAGCATATCCCAGGGATCATCACCCCACACTGAGCACAGCCCAGGGATCATCATCCCACACTCCCCACCCCACACTGAGCACAGCCCAGGGATCATCATCCCACACTTCCTACCCCACACTGAGCACCACACTGAGCATATCCCAGAAATTATCACCCCACACTCCCTACACTGTGACTGAGCACATCCCAGGGATCATCACCCCACACTGAGCACATCCCAGGGATCATCACCCCACAATGAGCATATCCCAGAAATTATCACCCCATACTCCCCAAATCTGGGTTCAGCACGTCCCAGAGATGCTCACCCCATGCCATGCCCCTCCCCGGGATGCTCACCCCACACTCTCCACAGCCGGGCTGTGCCCATCCCAGGGACACTCTCCTCCAGGCCCACCTGTCCCTGAATCCCACAGCCCGGGGCACACCGCCAGCCTCCCCCTACCCCGGGAAGCGCCGCTCCTGCCCACAGCAGCAGACGTACCGCATCGCCGAGGCTCGGTGCTGCCGCCGGG
>NW_005054365.1:2894021-2907663 GCF_000277835.1 Geospiza fortis
GAGGGGTGGGATCGCAGGGAATGGCCCGGGTGGGAATTGGCCCGAGAGAGCCTCCGCTCTCACCTCCTGCCATGGGCAGGGACACCTTCCACTGGAGCAGCTTGCTCCAAGCCCCGTCCGTTCTGGCCCTAGACACTTCAGGGATGGGGCAGTCACAGTTTCTCTGGGAAACCTGTGCCAGAGCCTCACCGCCAGCATCCTCAAGTCCTTCTCCTAGAGCTGCTCTTTATCCCCGGCCTGGATTCACCGTGGGGTCACCTCGCCTCAAGTGCAGCTTCAGCTCTTGGGGTTGTTAAACCTCAGAGGTTCCCATGGCCAGGCTTCTCACGTCCCCACTGTTTGATGATTCCTAGTACGGAAATTAAAATAAAAAGCCAATACATGGAGCAGGGTGGTACTCCAGCATGGTCATCTTGCTGTGATACCCCCGGCCCGTGTCCCAGCAAGGGCTTGGTGGAGCGGAGCACAGCTGATGGTATTGCCCTGTTCCTGCAGGGATCCAGCAGCTCTGGGTCCTCTCTGCATCCCCATCTTAACTGCCTCACTCTGCCTGTGCTTTTCAGCGAGAAAGAAAGCTTCCTGACATGTTTGGTTTCCACGTTCATGTGGATCGCAAGTTTCAGGTGCCGCCGGGTGCCCTGTGTGTTGTTGGATAATCATCCCTCCAGCCAACCTCACTCCTCAGCCTTTCAAGGATTGCGTGAGGGAAGAAAATACGATTTGCAGGGAAAAAAGACAAAGAAAACACCTAAATCCAGGAAAACCATGAAATGTGGGTATCAAGAAGCCCTCCTTATACGTCTAATGATCTCGGTCCCAAATTTGATATTCTAATACACCTTTTTTTTTTCTTTTTAATGGTTTTCTTTGGCAGGGTGTTTTGGAAATTTGGGGTTTTGACTTCCTTCTGTTTTTTTTTTTTTTTTTTTAAGTCAGACCTAGCCAACAATCACAATTTGCTTTTTTATTTCATCTGCTATCCTACCCTGTCATCCGGCTCCCGTGCTTTCCCACTGGGTCCCTGAGTGCAGTCAGCACGATGCTGAGTCACAGAAGAGCATTGTCAGCTTAGACTGAGCAGTGAGGCTTCCCCGTCAGTATCAACTACTCAGGGAGAGCCTCCCTGTGTGCCATTAGAACATTTCCAGCATATTTGCCCTCTGATTTTGGGGATTCTCATCAAATGTTTCCTGTGAAACACCATTTCAGGATGTTCCTTTAGGGTTTGTTGTTCTGCAGTCCATCTGTTTCAGGTGGAGGAGCCCGGCAAGGCAATCCAGCCTGGGATCTCTGCTCTAATACCCAGTAAAACCATTGCTAACAGCTGATCCAGCCTGGGATCTGATTCTGAGTGCCTTAATTAGTCAAAAGTCCCCAGCTTTGGTCAAAATCCATCACTAGTAATGTGTTTTTAGATTTAAAGGGAAGGTTTAAATTAGGAACAGCAGGAGCAGCTGCTGTGAGTTTGCTGGTAGAGGAATGTGTGCTCCTAACAAAAAGCAGAGGAAGGATTTGGGATCTTTTTCATCCAGAGGAAAGATGACATCCAGCTACAAAGTTCTCCATAAGGGGCAGAGGGGATTTTCTGCCCCTCTCTGCCTCCTAGGAAACTCTCCTAAGCTTCATCTCATTCTCTAGATCCAAACTTACCACCTGATTATTTTTAAAACAACAAACTTGTGTAAAACACACTGACAGGAGCAACGTGATGCTGCTTCCTGATCTCCCCTCTACATCTCCTGCCTTCAAAAACACATGGAGGTGGAATCAAGAGCCCGAACCACTGCAGCCAGAAGCACTTTGGAGAGAGTGAGTGACACAAGACTGATGTGTACTAAGGATTCCCTCGTGCCTTTGCCTGGCAAACACTCACCAGCACAGCAGGCAAGAGGCTGGGAGGGATGGGGGATTTGGATGGAGGTGTCACAAGGCAGAAAGTGACGCTTGTGTCTGCTTGTGGTTGTTTTCTTCTCCTGCCCAGCCACAGGCAAACTTGAGATGGGATGAAACCAGGGAAGATCCCAGCGTGCGACCAGAAATGGATGAAGTAGAAATATAACTTTTCCTGCTCCACTTTGCTTTTAGTTGTTTTTCAGGGTTCTGAGTGTATTAATTTGTATTAATTACCCTGACCAACTTCACCTCCACCTATTTGTCCAGAGGCTCTAATTAGCACCCACCACTCATTAGTCCAGAGGCTCTAATTAGGCTCTGGGCACTTTCCTGGCTGTGTTGTTGTAGTACTTGGTTGTAGTCCTGCCTGAATTTCTCTGTCTTGGGTGAGCATCATATCCATGTTGTCACTTTGTTTGCAGTCCTGCTCCTGCTGTTTCTAAGTGGATCCTGGATCCAGATCATGCTCTTAGCTTGCCTGAGATGCCTGGTAGTTACTTTTTACCAGAATGTGGCCCTGACATTCCAGATCCAGTGGGATGACTTCCCTGCCTGTGCTGTGGTCATCCATGGCTCTTGGCTCACCTTAGCATGGCAGGAAGGATCACTGAACCTGAACACCCCACAGCACCTGGGAACCATAAGCACGCTGTTCCTAGACCACATTCCCTTCCTGGCTCTCCAGGGCACACCTTGCTGTCTTGTGTCTGTAGGACTTGGCTTGTGGGATCAGGAAGATGTGGGCACCCCTCTCTTACTGCCATGTTTATTCCACTTGTACTTCAGGAGTTGTGTGGTCATGTACTCTCAAGAATTTCCCAACAGATTTCTGATGTGTCAGGTTTATCCCCTCCTGAGAGCAGTAACTCAGCTCTGCTAGGAATGGCTCAGCTCTGGCACCCGCTTGTAATGTAATTGAGTGTGGAAATTGGCAGGAGAGGTAGGGAGCTACCTCATCTTCATGCACATAATCAATAGCAAATCATTACTTAAAAAGTAAAGTGGTTGATGGTGTTTCTGTAGGGCAAGACATGCCCTGCATTTTCAGTCTTTGATTCGTACTGCTTAGCATGCCATGAGATGGGGCTCAGCGAGTGACTCACATTGTAAAAGCTCTCCAGTTAGCTCCTGGTGCTCCCTCTCAGCAAGTGTGTCATGATTGCTTCAGCATGTCTGTGTCTGTTCTCCAACCCAGCTCCCAAAGCCTTCAAGGCCCTTTTAGGGATTTCCCTAAGTCCAGACGCTGGAGGGGTGGCACCAAAGCACGCATGGGGCTCCTGCCAGGATAAAGGCACTCTCAATCTGGATTAGGTCCAGCCTGCATGAAGCTGAGCATGATACAGCTCAGTCCACCTGCAGACACTTGGATGGCTGAGGGAGCTGGAAAGGGGCTGAGCCTGGAGAAGAGGAGGCTCAGGGGGGACCTTGTGGCTCTGCACAGCTCCTGACAGGAGGGGACAGCCGGGGGGGTCGGGCTGTGCTCCCAGGGAACAGGGACAGGAGGAGAGAGAACGGCCTCAAGTGGCACCAGGAGAAGTTTAGATTGAGTATTAGGGAAACTTTCTTCACTAAAAGATTTTCCAGGCTTGGCGCAGCTGCCCAGGGCTGTGATGGCATCCCTGTCCCTGGTGGGATTTAAAAGCTGTGTGGAGGTGGCACCTGGGGACATGGGACAGTGGTGGCCTTGGCAGTGCTGGGGAATGGTTGGACTCCGTGGTCTTGGAGGTTGCTTCCAACCTGAATGATTCTGTGATTCTCTGATAGGAAATCCACAGCTTGGGGAGCACAAGCTGTGGCACCCTACTCCATCTTGCAGGAGAGAGGAGCCTTGCTCCTGACTTCCACCAGAGATGAGGGAAAAGCCATTCCCTTATGAAGAAGGTGGCATGCTGAAAGTGTGTTCTCTGTATTAGTATTGTCACATCCATTGCAGATGCACCTTGGTGCTTCTGAATTGTCAGCCTTCCTAAACACGAGCTGCCCATCCGAGTGCTTCTGCTCCAGTGAGGGATTCAGCCAAGGAATCCAATCATCCTTCTCTTAGAATTGCAAGTTGTTTGCTGTACTTCCATAACCTTGTCGCTGGTTTTGGTCAGGAGCTGCCCCTTCAGAAGTGACAAAGCTTGGTAGGATTCCTTATTTTTACTCTGAGGATGCAGGGAGTGTTCCTTCACTGTTGCTACCTGTTCTCTCCTTGCACTCACAGTCAGCTGACTCTGCTTTGGTTCCCTGGAACTACACTGGGGTTTCTGTAAGTTTAGGTGGATCCTTGAACAAGAGGTGGGAGTTGGGAGACCCTGGAACCAGGCTGCTTTGGCTGAGAGGAGGACAGCACAGAGGAAGGGCAGCAGCTTACTTGGGGCTTGCAAGATCTGCAGCCAGCAATGGCCTAAGCTACCCTCTCTGGGTCTGCAGCAGGACAGAAGTGCTGGCATGTGACCCTATCACAGAATCACAGGGTAGTTTGGTCTGGGAGGGACCTTAAAGTTCATGTCCCACAGGCAGGGACACCTTCCCCTATCCCAGGCTGCTCCAAGCCCTGTCCAACCTGGCCTTGCACACTTCCAGGAATGGGGCAGCCACAGCTTCTCTGGGCACCCTGTGCCCATGTCTTACCTCCATCACAGTCAGGAATTTCTTCCGAATATCTAATATAAACCTCCACTCTTTAGGACCTTTAATCCTCCTGAGGACGCTGCTCATTTTCTCTGGAGTCCTAAACCAAAAGCAGTGACAGAATTCCAGCTGAGCTCCGGGGGAGCATGAAGGGTTACAGAGAGCTGTGCGGTGACAGGCGGTCCTGGGCAAGGCTGAGCACGTCCTGTGGAGGCCAGCCAGCAGGGCTGACCTGATGTAACAGGGAGCTGGCGCTGGATGCTTAACTTCAAATGGCCCAGGGACTGAACAGATGGCTCCTCTTTATTTGCATGCTACTTGGATTTGTGAGTCAAACAGAAGAATAACTTAATTTTTGACATTTGCTTCTCCTCAGAGCCCGGCACAATTTATGTTATACTGGCATTTGCGTGAAGGATGTTGCTTTAGGCACTAAACCCATCCTGGCTTTAACCCTAAAAGGAGCCAAATAGGCAGGAATCGTATTCCTCCCCAGCTCTTTTGTAGGCTCTGCCAAGGGATATCACACTTACACAGTGACCAAAGAATCAGGAGAAAACAGTCATTTGGGGCTTGTGGAAGGAAGGGGCAGGGTTGGAGTTAAACTGGACTGGAAAATATCTCATTTGTAGGCCTGAAATGAGAAACTGTTTGTGGATGAGGTTTACCTCCTATTAAAAATACCCTTCAAGGCCTGTGCAGTTAGTCTTGAGCACAGGGGAAAAATTTAGTAGAGTCTTGTTCCTGCTGACATAAACTTAAGTGAAAATAATATATATAGCCAGGGCACAACATCTGCAAGCCAATTAAAAACCTGGCAGATCGCACCCCAGATGACAGTTGCCATGACTAGTGTGTCTGCGTGCCACCCCTTGGAGAGGGAAAAAACAGATCCTGCTTGGCTGTGCAGCATCTCTATACATCTTCCAATGCCCACGACAGCCAGTGGTGATTATTTGATAGCTGGAGTCCCAGCAGCATGTCCTCCTCGCTCTAACGCCTGTGCCTGCTGTCCCCAGTAATCCTTTGTGGTCACATAGGTGATATTCGTGGGTCTGACTGTAGGTCAGCTATAAAAGTCACAGGCCAACAGGATAAAGCTCATTTTCTGGCCTGATTGTAAAGACATGAGAGCCTGGTAAGGATATGTGTGCTTTGACCAATGAAAACACATATTTTTCAAAGGCTGTATTGTAAATACTTAGCACAAAGGGATGGTCTTTGTTTTCCACAGGCAAAGTGCAGTTCTCCTTCACCTGTAATTTTAAATGAAATATCAAGTGCTGTTTTTGTGGATGGAAGGTAAAGTAGGCAGAGCAGGGAGACCCATGCTCTTGAATTCTGGGGCTACAATATGTTTTCCAGACTCTTTGCAGCATCTCTTGCATTCACTGTGATCCCCCTCTTGTGGTTAGTCCAGCGCCTGCAAAATTTCCATGTCCATGCCTGTCAAGGCTCAGTGGCTTTGGGTTCCCCGGCCAGTGCAACTGAAATATGGTGGCTTCACAGTCAGCTGTCCCTCAGTTGGGCTGCTGTGGCCATCCTGCTGTGTTCTAGAGGACAACCCTAGTTGTGAGGCAAAGAGCATTGTCCCAAACCTCTCCCACAGACTGTTGCCCCAGCAGCCTCAGTTGTCAACCTGTTGAGAAGCTGCTGGCCTTGTGTAAGCTCTTGAGATGCTCCTGTTGGGAAGTAAAAGATGCTTTAAACTATATTTGTGCAAGCAGACACATTTTCCTCTGCCACGTGGGCAGGCCATGAGCACGTACAGGAAGGATTTGACAGCCCAGCTCATGGGCTGTAATGTGTTATTTTACAATAACTTGGTCCCGTCTGATGGCGTGTTCCACATTTGGCCTGAGCCCTCAGTGCATAAAACATGCCTGGAGCACACAGCAACTGCAGCATTGCTTGGATCCAAATAAATCTCCTGTATCATCCTCTCCACATCCCATATGAAGCATGGATTGGATTTGAGATTGGATATTGGGGAAAATTTCTTCACTGGAAGGGTAGTCAGGCATTGGCACAGGCTGCCCAGGGCAGTAGTGGAGTCCTTATGCCTGAAGGGATTTCAAAGCCCTGTAGATGTGGCACTTGTGGCACTTGTGTGACAGTGCTGGGGGAGCAGTTGGACTAGACAAAAGGTCTTTTCCACTCTAAATGATTCTGTGATTCTGTGAAAAAGCTCCTTTTCAGTTCTGACCCCACTAAGTTGTTCAGCTTGAAAATGAGACTGATCCGAGCATTCATGTAGAAGTACTTGGGCTGGGAACCACAGCATGGAGTCCTGATTCCCCTGAGTTATCCTATCTTGTGTCTTCTGGGAGGCCAGGATCATTGTGGATTGAATTCTGCTTTTGGCTATCAAGTGGCTTTTCAAGGCCTGTTCTTCCCCCTTTCTTTGGTGCTACAAGGAGCTGGGACAGATGCGCTGTGCTCTAGGTCCTCTTTAGGATCCATCCTTGTCTGCAGGTCCAATCTACAGACAGCAGCAAGACCTCTTCGAATCTCCTCATAACTTTCCATCTCCTGGGTTGGTTTGGGTTTTTTTTTGTTTCAGAAGCAAGATGCCCAGTGTTGAAATAGCCTGACATTTCATGAGGGCCCTTTGTGAGATGTGACACAAGCGTATCGTGATTCTTTGTCATTTTCTCCATGGCTCTCATCGTGTGAGACTCTCCACAGCCCCAGGCCTGCATCAGACCCACACACAGCTGAAAAACAGGTCGTAGCTGGAGGGCTGCTGTGATTAGGAGCAGCGGGGCTGTGCTGCGTGGGGAGAGTAAGGAACTGCACTCCCTCTCGTGGCTGTGCTCTCCCCTACCTTTTCCTGCAGCAGAAGACCCTAAAACTTCACTCACAGAGCCAGTGAAATATCCCCAGCATATCCAGAGCTAGCAGCACAACACAGCCCAGCCTGCAAGGCACTGGGAGTTCAGCTAAAAGTTTTGTCAAACTATTAATTGTTTGGGAAAAAAATAAAAACAGTCCATGCCAGATGTCTGCCTTAGGCTGAAGTTCTCTGGAAAGTTTCAGCCAAAGTATTATGTCCATTTCCAAGAATGAGGGGAAAGCACAGTGTTTTGCCCAGTTTTGAAAAGGGATAATTCCATGAAATTGTAATAACAGAGAAAAGCCTCCATCTATTGAAGAAAGAGCATGCAATTTGGCCCTGCTGTCATAAAAGCGCCATTTGCTACTTCCAGGAAAGTTTGTTTAATTTTGAATTAGTTATAAGCTCTGAAAATCATGGTTAGCATGTGCTCGACAGATCCGGTCACAGATTAACAGCTCTGTTCTCTGAGGACTGTCTGCAGCCGGCACGCTCCAACTCAGGCCTGAAAAGGCTGGAGTATGGAATGGCTGCTTCCAGCACTGGAAATAAGAACCGAGGAGATCAGGAAAGCTGGGAAGAATAGAAGGTTCAGACATGAATGTTGTGATGGGATCAGAAACAAGTAGGTGCTGTTGGAGGGCTCTTATAGGAGGGATATCACCAGCTGGCCTAGGAAAAGATAATAATGAAAAAGCTGCTGTGAGAGTTAGACCAGGCACCTTCTCCTGCTCCTCCAGAAATGCTTCCTTTGGTGGCAGAGAAAGGAAGGACAGGTTCCAGCTGGTCAAGGAAGGTGATCCTGCCCCTGTGCCCCGGGGCTCAGGTGAGAGCCCACCTGCAGAGCTGCCCCAGCCCTGGCTCCAACAGCACAAGGAGCTGGAGCTGCTGCAGCCAGTGCAGAGGAGCCACGGAGATGCTGCCAGGGCTGGAGCCCCTCTGCTCTGGAGCTAGCCTGGCACAGCTGGGGCTGCTCAGCTGCACAAGAGAAGGCTCCAGGGACACCTCAGAGCCCCTGCCAGGGCCTCCAGGGGCTCCAGGAGAGCTGCACAGCCACTGGGGACAAGGCATGCAGGGACAGCAGCCAGGCAATGGCTTCCCAGGGCCAGAGGGCAGGGACAGATTTTGGGCTATTGGGAATTAGGAATTGCTGGCTGGGAGGGTGGGCAGGCCCTGGCCGGCTGGATGGGGCTTGGAGCAGCCTGGGGTAGTGGAAGGTGTCCCTGCTCATGGCAGGGGGTCAAAGGAGGGGAGCTCTAAATCAGTCAAAGCATTTCATGATTCTAAGATTCTATGCCCCCAACACTGGGTCACCTCCTGAGCTGAGCAACCTCCCCGTGCAGGGAGAGTTTCTTCTCAGAGTTTGGTTGCAGTGCCGTCATCCCAAAGGCAATTTCAGAGGGAAAGCAGGAGTGCCTCAGGAGCATGTCTGGGATGCTTTCTGTTGGTGTGTGATGGAGATGTACTGACTGATCCAGGGTATCCATGGGAGCATTTTCCATCGAGCAGCATGGCATTGCAGAGACTTGGGGCAAACTGACTGGAGCTCTGGGCTGCTCCTCCCGGCACCCTGCCTCTGACATCTGAAGCTTGCACTGGGTGTCTGGACACAGCCCTGCAGCGTGCCCCATGGACTCGAGTGCAGATAGCATCTGACTCCCTTGGCCTGCCAAGAGGATTGTCTTGCTTTATAATGCTGCCATCCAGATGCCAAAAACACACTTTTGCCATCCAGTGGAGCGAAGGTTGTTAAGAATGAAGGCGTTGACACAGCCTGCCTTTGGGGGAAATGGCACGGAGCAGCATCCCTAGTTCAAGAGGCTGTCTGAGTTTAGCAATAGTCTCTTGTTCCCAGGCTCTGGGCCAGGATAAATGGGCTGCAGTGTACTTTGGGAAGGATAGTTTTGCCTCCAGGAGAAAAAGAGCTTAGCACAGCTCTGCTGGGAGTCCCTCTTAAGCTCATCCACACAAAGGGTTGGGTGCCAGTTCCTCAGATGGGCTTGATGCTGGCCTTCCCCTGGGTGTAGCATAAGCTGCTGTTAGTAGGTACAGTGAGAAGGGGATTGAGAACCAAGAGGGACCCATCGGTTTGATTTGCTTTTATGAATTAGCCTGAGTGGATGCAATGGCCTCTCCATGATGGGAAGGAGAGGAAGGCAGAGATTAGGATGACTCCTGTCTCTGTGCTCCAAGTTCTGCGTACACAAGTGCATGTTCCTCACCATGCCAAGTATTTTAATGCCTCACACGCTATCTGGGAACATTCAGAGAACAAAGAGCACCAGCCCTACTCCCTGCCCAGCCCCTGCTGCCCTGGATGCAGCTCTGTCCCTGAGTCTGGGTGGTGGATGAGGCAGGAGCCGGGCAAGGCCCAGCCTAGTCAAGAGGTCCTGGGGGCTTCTCCATGGGCTCCATCCAGCTGCTTTGCCCTGGAAACCTTCAGGATTGTTTTGCCCTGCAAGGGAATTGGAACAGGCACAACAGCTGGAGTCTCATGACCCACATGGTTCCCATCCTCACTGAAGAGGAGCATGGCTGTAGCTCAGATCTGTGTGTTGCCTAAAAAAGGGTCTTTTCTATTAACTGAGATGTTTGAAGCCATCTTTGGCCTTGCCTTCAGCCACCACTCCATGACAAATCTCCTCTAAGGCCTGTGTCATGCCCACCAGTCCCTGTCTCAGTATCTCAGTACCTAAAGCATCTCACATGGTATTGGAGACCAACCTTCAGGTAGATGAGCTAAACCCTTGGTGTTCGTGCACCTCTTGGTGTTCATGCAACACTGATTGTCCTGGGATGGGCCATTTCTGCTGCTCAGCTCAACAGTAACTTTCTCAGGTGTTCTGTTCAGCCAAGTTTTCTGGATGAATATACCATGGGAGAGTGGTGGGGATGTTCAGTCACCCTTCCCAGAGGGAATCCATGAATCGCCAGGAGAGATGTCCCCAAAATCTGTGTCGGGGAGCAGAACAAGCTTCATTTCCCCATGCTGGGTTTCAACCTTGCATACACACAGAAACAAAACCCCCATTTCCTACTTGAGATGCAGTAGGATGGAGACCAAAGATGATGTCTTTTAATGGTTTTTACCTAGAGCAGATTTTTGTATGTAAATTACATACACCTTTAAAAATAAAGAGTAACAACTTCTTGAAAGTCCTAGGCTTATTACACTCTACTAAATTTCCTTAATTACTGAATTTGCAAATGTTACCAGAGCAGTGGAGCAGTCACACTCAAGGTGAAGCCCTGGTTTATTGAGGAACTGCTGCTGCACCTTTTGACAGAAGCCAACTTCTCCACAGATGCAGGGAGACTCTTTATTCCATTTCCATTTGCTTGCCTAGCTCAGCTTAATGGCTTCTTCATCCAAGGCTCTGAAGAGAATAGGCCACTGAAACAAACAACAAAGTAGGCTTTAAATAAGAAACATAGCATGTACCTAATCCGGCAGGGATCAAAAAAATGAGGTGTGAAAATCCACTAGTTCTAAAAATCTTGTTTGTGGTCGCTACATACATCTGTCAATTGGGTCATGGACAACAAGACTTTCTTCATTTAAGTTGGTTTTAAAACAAACTGGTGTTTTCTTTTCTATTTATCTGACACATTTAGGCTTCATCCCTAAAAGCTCTGGCTGGGAGCAGCCCATGTCCGTGCTCTTTGACTCTCTCATCCTTCAAAGCAGGGTGGTCCCCTGCAAGCTGCTTGCTGGGGTGTGGGTCTCATGGGTCCACGAGAATAAGTTTGAATAAACTCATTAATAACCCATTTGTCCACTGTATTAAAGTCCACTAAATTGTGTGATTTAGGGCAAATGGGTAAATACATATGCAACTTCCATTGTTCCATAATGCAAAACACTTATGTTTTAAAATGCTGAAAAATGGGTATTCATTTGTATGGTGACCAAAATATGTGTTTCTGTCCCAGAGTCATCACAAGACAGAGCTGGGGGGGACCTCAGCTGTTGAGCTCATTAATTCCCTATACCCCAGACAAGCTTTGCTGTGATTTTTTTGCCCATTCTTCTTATTTGTTATTACTCATCTCTGGTGATGGATATTCCATGATCTCCACTTTGATGGCATACCTCCTACTAGCCAAAATGTACTGAAATATAATTAGCCTAGAAAAAAATAATTCTCCTGGCAAAACAAGATTAAAAATAATGTTTTCTAACACGACTGCATTTTAAAATTTACTTAATTTGATTGAAACTGTTCTTGGCACCAGACATCCCTCCCCCCCTGCCTAAGCCCCTTCACTCTTTATTTTTCACCTGGATCAGTTCAGTGATCTGCCTAGGACAATTGAAAAGCACAGGGTGATGTAGTGAGCAGTCAGGGTGGGAGAGAAGCAATTCTTTTAGCTGGCATTGCTGAAAGGGAGACAGTCCTTGCTTTGAACCATCCTGCTGCCAGCCCAACGCGCCTGCTTTGCTCACCTTCCCCTAAACCCAGCAGGTTGCCTGTCTTCACCAGCAAGTTAAAGCAGAGGAGAGCTGCCAGGGATGGGCTCAGGGTCTTCTGTTCTTGAAAAATCACAGCGAAGCATTTTGCTTTTCAAACACTTGTCTAACCCAACAGGAATAATTTGCGAAGGAATCCTGACTCTACTTGTTGTTCGGTTCATTATCTTTATGATCCTGTCCCTAAAAACACTTAATGGTTAATAAACCTTAAGGAAATACAATCTTACAGGCAAATGTTTTGGCTGAGCATCTGCTTCAATACTGGGAAGGGCTGGTCTTTTGTATCTTTAATTACCTTTTTGACCTTTTCAGAATACAGAGTTTTGCATTAGCCGCAGGACAGCTGCGCAGAATCGGTGACACTGAACCCCTGGCTACACGTCCCCCACAGATGCTCTTGCTCCACAGCTATTTTCATGCTAACCTTTCTGCAGGTTCTGTTATTCATCCCAGAAAGGCTCTTTAAAAACCCCAAGGAAGT
This sequence comes from Geospiza fortis, assembly GCF_000277835.1. Classification (NCBI taxonomy): domain Eukaryota; kingdom Metazoa; phylum Chordata; class Aves; order Passeriformes; family Thraupidae; genus Geospiza; species Geospiza fortis. Next base: position 2,906,322 of record NW_005054365.1, read on the forward strand.
GTCCTGGCATTTCCAACATGTCCACAGGGAGGCCCAGCGGCAGTTTGGAAGAAATCTGAGTTTTGTGATGCCAGCTCTCCAGCCTGTGTCAAGATATGAGTGCAGAGCCTCATTTGCATCGATGCAAGTGCTTCAGAGGAGAGCTCAGCTTTGTTCTCCACGTTTGTAGGAGACCCTCAGTCCCGTGTGAGGTGATCTTTGTGGTCAAAGCTGGACTGCACCACAGGGGGAAGAGTTTCAGAAGTCAGCCTAATGCCATCTTTGTCTGAGCTTGGGAATTCACAGCAAACACAGTGGGTAAATCTAATCCTGAGTGCAAGTCTGAGTGTGTGTTTAACTGATCAAATCATCATGATCTGAGTGGTGTGACCATCTTAGCTGTCTGGGAGGAGATGAGGTGACCATGGGGATGCTGAGACCATGGGGAGCACAGAGGTGCACTTGTCCTCCAAGTTCTGTGAGCTGCACCCCCTCCTGCAGATTAATGCACACGCTCACTCTTTCTTGCAGAACAGTTCCATGGGGAAGCTGTGCCTTTTTACTCATGAACCCATGGGTCAGCACACCAATCTGGAAGTGCCTGAGGAGACCTTGAAGACCCCTTCCCAGCTTTGAGGAGATGAGCCACCTGGCAAGTTATTCTGGAGTGGGGCTTGCTCAGCTTCTTTCTCTATTTTGTATAAAATAATTAACTGGCAAGGAGAGAGAGACAGAGAGAGCATGTGAGTTTGCAGCTCATTGCCTAGGCATTAATTGAGAAGGAGAAGACCCAGTCCCTGCTCTTAGGACTGTTTAAGTTAAAGAGGAAGCTGCCACAGCTCCACAGACTCTGCCCAAGGACCTTCTTTGTACACAAAGGAAACCAGAAGTTAAACCACGACTAATGAGGAGCAATGACTGTGGAATTTCTGGATCAACAGTGTCCTCCTTCATGTCTCTGCCCAGGGAGCAATGGAGCCTGAAGAACACGTATCTCAGCTGCAGACCTCTGGCCCTTAAATCTTTCCATGGATTGAATGTCATCAACATGGCCAAGCATTTTGAAAGTACTTGCTACCTCCACATCTAAGAACAAAAAAGGAAAATATTTGTTTCCATTAGTAAGTTCCCAGCAGATTATCCCCACAAGGCAGGAAGGCAAGGAAGCAGGGAATTTCCTGGGACAACACCTCCACAGCCACATGGGTTCAGGCTGAGACTCTGCAGTGGTGGTGGCTCTGCCTTTCCCTGTCACTCATTGGCTGCACTGTCTCTGGCAGGGTTGGCATTGTCTGTGTCCTCTTGAGCAGCAGCCTGGGGTCCAGAGGTTCATCTGGTGGTGGTGATGTGAAATATGGGTGCA
>NW_005054365.1:2907700-2935080 GCF_000277835.1 Geospiza fortis
GCAGTAGAAGGCATTTCACCAGCTGGAGCACTAAATTGATTTTCTTCCTAGCTACCAATATCTGTTAAAGGCAGATAGGAATGGAGAGGGGAATACCCTCATTCCTGCCCAGTTTTAGCGTGAGAGGCCCTGGAGGAAAGGTTTGCCCTTACTGTAGACATGATTTAGCTGGAGCTGCCTCCTGCCTTCCATCAATGATATGTCACTGCAATGCGAGCCCTAAGATAGAGGTGTGTTTATAGAGCCTTTGTTCTTGTGTTCAGTGAATTGATCTCCATCTGAGAAAGTATCACTCACTGTCAGAATTAAAAAACAGCCCATGAAAAAGAAAAGGAGCAGCCTGACTTCAAAGGGCTGTGGTTCTTTTCTTGTGGCCTCTCCTAACCTGCACGCAGCTGAAAAACTTGTTTGACCCAATTCATTTCAGGCCTCCTTCCTCCCCTCCAACAGACAAAGACTCACAAACAATAAGCTCATTCAGGTGCAGAAGAGGGAGGGAAACCCAGAGACCCAGGCGAGGCTCCTGCTGCACACACCCTGTTCCCACAGATAAGCACAAAGCTGGAGGAGTGACAGGTTATCTTGGGCAGATCCAGCTACATGCAAGGTCTCCTTGAAGTCGGTGGTGTGTGTCTGTCGAGAGATGATATCTTTTATTAGGCCAACTGGTAAAGTCAGAAAAACTAGACAAGCTCTCTGGGGCCCAAAACCTTCTCCAGACCAGAGGAGTATCTGGGTCACCTGAAGTCAGGAGGTGCATGAGGTGTTGTAGGGCAGGCGGTGGGTAGAGGTTAAGTACCTTTAGTGTCTGGTGGATTGGCTTGGCATAAAGTGAGAGCTTATAATGACCTTCCAGTGCCTAACGGGACTGAGAGCTGCAGAGAGACTGGGGACAAGGGCCTGGAGGGTCAGCACAAAGGGGAATGGCTTCCCACTGTGAGAGGGCAGGGACAGATTTTGGGCTATTGGGAAGATTTGCTGGCTGTGAGGGTGGGGAGGACCTGGCCCAGGGTGCCCAGAGCAGCTGTGGCTGCCCCCCGGTCCCTGGGGGTGCCCCAGGCCGGGGGGGGTGGGGCTGTGGGGGTGGATGGGGCTTGGAGCAGCCTGGGATAGTGGGAGGTGTCCCTGCCCATGGCAGGGTGTTAGTACTACACAGATGATGTTTAAGGCCCTTCCAACACAACCCATTCTGTGATTCTGTGATGTTTAAGTGATTTTTTTTTTTGAGGGGTACCAATTTAGCTTCTGACTCACTTGTCTCGTCTCTGACTGGCGTGTGGCCTAGGGTGGGACTGCGGCAGCAAAGCCTCCCATCAGTTCAGACTGCCTTGAAAAGGTCCTTCAAGGTCAGTACCAGGCATTAACAGGGTGCCTGGCCTGGCAGCTGTGACCTTGGAGTTTCCAACACCTGATAACATGCTCAGGAGAGTTATCTCTGCAGCAGAGGTACCAAACCACTCCCAGGCAGGACTGACTACAGCAGACAGCCCTTTCTTCCAGCAGGAACACAACCTCATACAGAGATCTCTGGATGTTTTTCCTCCTTTTTCTATTTTTACATGTGCTTCAAGCTGAAATCTTCATTTTTTTCTCTTCAGTGATGCATGTGCCTGCATTTCCTCGAGCTGATATTCATTCCTTTTTCCCTTGTCTTTTCCAAGACAAATGTCTTAACATTTGCCAAAAGTAACTATTGTTTTTGCAGTTTAGAAATGTGAATGTGTCACTAAAGCAATTATCTCTAAAACCTAACTAAACAGGCCTAATGCTGCTTAATAGGAACTTTGTCGCCTCTGAGCACTTTCCTCTTTGTTAATGAGTCACTGCAAAGCAAATTATCACTGGTGTCACTGTCTCAGTCCTGCTTCACTGCAGCTGGATGTGGCATTGCCTCGGTGAAAGCAGAGCTCAGCCACAGATCTGCCCTGTGTGAGGCAGAAGCTCTGCAAGTTCTTTGTTAGGTGTTGGTGATAAGATGCAAGAAGAGCCAATAAAACCAACCACTGGGCAGCAGCAACCTGGTGAGCATGGGTACCAATTTCCAAGTGCCTGAGAGAGGTGGCTGGTCCAAAACAGCCAAGAGCAGGCTAATAACACGTGAAGGATCTGGGTTTGGAGATTATACTGCTGGGAAGAGGGATAAGGGACAAAACCAGCATGGACACTGAACACCTTGAGCTTTGAGGTGCTTCCCCAAGGCTGTAAAATCTGCCTTGACCCTGATTTCCATCACTTGGTGACCAACACCAAGAAGATGCTCTGTGCTGTTACACTCAGCATTAGTGAACACAGCACATACCCCTCCAACCAGCCTGGTCCAGTAAATAACCATGCACAAAAAGCTGTTTGTGAACCTACTTCCTACAGCCTAGAAATGAGTTTATCTCAGTCATGCTGAATCACCTAGCTAGACCTTTTTCATGGAGGAGTTCTCCAAATTTTCCGTAAGTAGTCATGCCTACGGGTAGAGTTCTTTGCAGGCATCAGTGAGGCTCTGCAAGGAGACAACACCTTGAGTGATTTTAAGCTTTCACATCGAGGCCAGGTTGGGAGCAACTTGGTCCAGTGGAAGAGGTTGCTGCTTATTGCAGGAGCGTTGGACTAGTTGATCTTTAAAGGTCTCTTCCCACCCAAAACGTTTGATAATTCTGTGACGTCTGAGAGGCAAAACGATTGACCATTGAGTTCACAATCACCAGCAGAGCTGTGGTTTCTGTGTCTATGCTCTGCAGCTGTGTCCCTTTTGTTAGTAATCGCTCATTAGTGTGTTGAAATACCTGGCACTTCCTGTGGGCTTAGATCACATGTGAGGAGAGTTACTCAGCTGTGGTAGGATGTCATTAAGCTTCTCCAATTAGCTGTGCTGGTGCTCTCAGCTTCCTTATTTTCATAGAGTCATGGAATCCTGGAATGGTTTGGGTCCGAAGGGACCTTTACAGATCAACTCACCTGCCATGATCACGGACACCTTCCACTAGACCAGGTTGCTCAGGGTTTATCTGTCTGTCATTCCTGTGTGTTCCTGTTTACATGGTCATTGCACTAGAAAGGGCTGCAGAGCTAGGTGAGAGGAGCAATTCTCTCTTCTGATGGCATTTCCCTGGACAAGGGTTAGGAAGGTGATACACAGATTTATCTCTCCTGCCTTGGAGGTGGTGACAGTCCCTGTGTCTGTCACCTGAAGGTTTCCCTTGAGCCCCGATAATCTGAAGTGTTTTAACTCATAACTATTATCGGGCACTTCCAGAATAGCCAGGGTAGGAATACTCTCCCCTGCTTGCTGCTCCCAGCTCTCATGCTCCTGAAAGAGAAATAATCTCTTGCCAAGGTATTTCAGTCTAGTGGCAGAAAGATTTGGGAAGTGCACAAGAAAGATTTGGGAAGTGGCATTCATCTCCACAAGGCATCAAAACCTCGAGCCTCGTGTACAGCTCTGAAAGGTGTCTTTGAGCCACTCCCAGCAGTGTGGTGCATTAGACTCCCTCAAAGGCAGCACACACATCCCTGGGCAACCTCTGGGATGGGCAGTTTATCATTTGTCCCTCTGTGAGCCTTTACCCAAGGTCCAGATGATGACTCCTGGATGCCCACGCCCAGCTCAATCCCACGCCTGCTGCTCTGCTGTAGCCTTGCGATTCCTGAGCTATCTATCACGGCACATTTATTCTGACACCCCGTGAGTGCACAGGTTAGTGCTGCTCTGCCAGGCTCAGCACAGGCTTCTAAATATATTAGTGAAGGGGAAAGATCTGGGATGGCTTCCAATTTTAACCAAGGTCACATTGGCGAGTGCTGGTGTGCAGCGCGAGGATATTATCCGCAGCATCTTTCATCGAGCTGTGTTCCAGCTGCGTGCAGCATTCCTGTGCTGCGACAGAAGGAGATGGGAAAGCATGGCAGCAGCGAGAAGCCTGCGAGATAGCTAAAATTTTGCTGCAGGTGTGGTGTGTACTTCAGGATCTTTGCACCTCTGGTTATTTTTCTACCAAAAAACCCCAAACGCAAACCGTGTTGCTTACCTGCCTCGAACTGTAGACTTCAGGCGTAATGTTTTTCAAAGGGCTCAGAGCTTTGGGCTCTTGGATTCATCCTAGCAGACAATTTTCCCATTAGGAGACAGCCAAATGCTCCAGGGAAACATACATTGCTGGAAACGGCACCTGCATTCCAGATTTACCCAAGTCTCTTGATGATGCATCCTAAGAAGAGCTCTCTTCCTAGCCACAAGAAAGGGCTGGGAAAGTTTAGGCAAGGCCAAGGACTGGAGGTGAGACACATCACAGAAGAAGGTTTGAAATCCCCCCTCTGGCAGCAGTGACTCTGCGACTCTCTCCATGGGAAACGGACGAGATCTGGACTTTTAATTGCAGCCCTGGACTGGAGGAGGAGACCCAGGAGGAGCAGAAAGAGTGAGGAGTAAAGAAGAGGTGCATAATTTGAGAGAGCAAGGAATGAGGCTGGAGGCTCCGGCTGAGGACAGCGCTCAGCAGAGGCAGTTTATGAGCCTGGCATAAACAGCATGAGGAGGTTTTCTTGTTGGCTTTTGGTGAGGCTCAGGAGCTCCTAAAGTCTGGAGCAGCTTCCCTGTTCCTGCGGGGAGTGAAGAGCCCTGTGCTCCCCTGAGAGTGAAGGGCAAAATCTGGGGCAAAAAGGGACAGGTTGCCATAAATTACCTCTCCATCCTTTCTGGGCTCAGTGACCAAGAGCGGTGCTGGGGTCTCACTTAACCCTGATAAATGTGGGGTTGGGAAGGATGCTGGGAACATCCTGGTGATGTGTTTTCCTATGATCATTCATCCATGGTGAGGCAGGAAATGGGCAGGGGTCAAATTTATTTTCTTAGAGAAACTCCATCTTCTGCCTAACTCCCCCTCTAAAGCTATTGGATGCATTTCAAGATGGTGAAGGGCTAGGAATCCCAAAGGTACCCTTATGCCTCAGATGCAAATAAAGCACCAGGTAGAAAAGAAATAGCTTTTCTGTGTCTCAGCATGGGGAAGGCTGTCAGGGGAGGTTCCTGAAACGTGGATAAGGCCGAGCAGTGTCATGGAGTCCCTTGGCCACAGGACGAGCATCGGGCAGGCTGTGGAGGATCCAGCTGTGCCACGCAAATCTGGTTCTCTGAGGCCACACTCAGTTACTAATGTGGTTTGTCAGGAGAAAGGGCAATGTTTTATCTACTTACCTCTATTTTTAGCTGCCTTGGGTCAGCAAAACCACTCAGACAGCAGCGCTGGGGGACCTGCATCTCCAGATCCAGTTGTCCAGCTCTGAGCCATACCCTGCACAGAGAGCAGCCTGAAATCCATAATTCCTCCTTTCTTCCCAGCTCATCCTGCTCCCACCCAGCGGTGCCCACCTCCTCCTGATGGTCCCAGCTCATGGCTGTGCTACACTGCCCCAGCCTGACAGCGTAGAGATCTGCAGAGCTGGTGCTTGAGGTCTGCTCATGGCACAATCCTACGATTGTTCCGAGGTTTTGCAGTGAGCTGAGTGCCCCAGGGATGGAGGGGCACATCCCTAATGGGCTGTGTGCATCTTGCTCCTGCCCCTGCATTGGGATTCCCAGGCAGAGGAGTATCCCTGCTCTGTGAAACCCACAGGCTGTGAAACCCACAGGCTTTCCTCCATCATCTGAAGAATTTAATTGTTATTAACATGCCTCACTAAGTGCTGGGAGGGGTTGCAGAAGCTTTCTGTGGATTTGTCCCCAAGTTAGAGTGTACCTGAAATGACTGCATGCCTTTGGAGCAGCAGATATTCAGGATCAGTGCCTGCTCCAGTACTGCTCTGGGTTTCCAGTGCTGGCTGTAGGGCAAGGGCAGTGGCAGGGATGTTGGTCTGCAGTTATCTTTCCATTCCATTCCTGAACAGAGGTTTAAAAATCACTGTCACACGGTGCAGTCGGAGCAGGGTTGCATAGACTCTCTGAACTGAAGCATAGTTTTGGTCCAGAAATCATCTAGCAGTGTCTTGCAAAACTTCCAGGATTTCATGAGCTGGACTGGAACAGAAATGCCACAGGCAGTGCTGCCAACCCTGAGCATTCAAATACCATGAGTCAGCCCTCCCATCCTCCCTGACTCTTCCAAGTGTCTTTTCCTTTAAGGGTTTTTTTTAACAGTGAGGTTAAACTTGGTTCTATTTTCCAGGTTTCTCTGCTCCTCTTATCCCCTGCCTTTTGGGGAGGCTGGAAACTTAACTGTTTTGGGAGCGAGGAGGTTGTTTCTATAATGAAGAGGAAATGCAATTCTCTGAGCCCCTGGAGCAGGGCCCTGAGTAACGTTGTTATGTGGCTTTATGATAAATTTGGGAGATTTGGCAGCGCTTCAGTCTGGCTCCTTGTTTAATTGCCTGCAGATCCTGCCTTGTCATTAACACAAGAGGTCAAGGTACTGGCAGGAGTTCTGTGATTTGTGGAGGCATACTTAGCTTATAAAAACACCTCTGTCTTTGCCTCCCAGCGAGCTTTCCTTGTTCATCCAGCTGTTACTGTTGTTCTCCCCCTCTCCTGAGCTCCTTCAGCAGACTCTTCCTTGCCTCTGAGAGGTGCCTTATGCAATGCCTGCACTCCAGCACACTTCTGGCCAGCTACACACCCACTGCAGCAGCATCTGGGCATCTGAAATACCCATCAAGCATGGCATATTTTAATAATTGTGGTCCAGGAAATGTCTTCTTCCTCTAAGGAAATGAAGCAGAGAGGATGGCAAGGGAGCAGAGCCCAAGGAGCATCCAGCAAGATCTTCGGATAAAGATGGAGCATCTGCCTGGATACAGCACACATGCAACAAGCAGCACACAAGTCTACTGCTTGACAGATATGTAGGTTGAAAAAGACCTTTAAAAGTGTTGAGTTCAACCCTTCCCCCCCTGCCAAGACCACCACTAAACCACATCCCCAAGTGCCACCTATACACCTGCCTGGTCTTTCACAGTTCTCCTTGAAAATCAGGGTTTGAGGAGGCTGAGAATTCCCTCAAAACCAGGAGTTGTTCATTATAAATTGCTCTAAGCTCTGTATTACTCCTTCTGTCCACAAATACTTACTGCCATCTGACAACAAAACAAGATGTTACTCCAAAGGGACAGGGCTTGGCTAAGCAGCATCCAGCATTATTCTTTTTTATTACTAGATTGTTGAAGGGTTGATTTGCCTGGGCTTTGTAGGATATCCTCGTACTTATAGAGAGGTGATAAAAAATATGGAGAGAGATTTTTTATGTGGGAAGTTAGTGATAGGCAATTGGGAAAGGTTCTAAACTGAGGGATGTGATATTTAGATTAGCTATTAGGAGGAAATTCTTGTCTGTGAGGGTGGTGAGACCCTGGCACAGGGTGCCCAGAGCAGCTGTGCCTGTCCCTGGGTCCCTGGAAATGTCCAATGCCAAGTTGGATGGGGCTTGGAGCAATCTGGGACAGTGGAAGGTGTCCCTGCCCATGGCAGGGGGTGGAGTGGGATGAGCTTTAAGGTCCCTTCCAAGCCCAGCAGCTCAGGGGTTCTGTAAAACTCCGTGTCCTGCTCTGCCCTGAAAGCAGCGCTGAGTCTCGCAGCCGCCCGTCGCTCTGGCATTTCCAGCAGTGCTGCAGTCACAGCTTGCCGGCTCTGGAGGGGCTGCAGGGCCCAGGGTGTTCCTGGCAGGACACCGTGTGGGCTGCAGCAGCAGGAGAGTGCAGGATCAGGGTTCTGTGTCGGGCTGAGGGATGGATGGATGGATGGATGGATGAGTGGGTGGCTGGGTGGATGGATGGGTGGATGGATGCTGTGCTCAGTCTCTGGCACCCCTGTGTGGCCACCTGCACAACCACAGCCCAGGCAAACACCTCAGCCTTCCCCAGCAGCAGCTTCCTGGCCAGAAAAGCCTGGGAACCATTCCCAAGAGGTCTGGAGGGGATACTAAATCCTGGCTGGTGAGGCAGCAAGTCCCTGTGAAGAATAGGAGCCCTGTTATCCTCTGTGTAGGGCCAGGAGGACACCAGGACCCAAGAGAGTCACAGAATTACTGAATCCCAGAATGGTTTGGGTTGGAAGGGTCCTTAAAGTCCATCCAGTGCCACCCCTGCCATGGGCAGGGACACCTCCCACTGTCCCAGGCTGCTCCCAGCCCCATCCAGCCTGGCCTTGGGCACTGCCAGGGATCCAGGGACAGCCACAGCTGCTCTGGGCACCCTGGGCCAGGGCCTGCCCACCCTCACAGGGAACAATTTCTCCCCAAAAAAGAAGAGCTAAGGAAGGGGCCAGCCTTGAGGGTTTCCTGTCCCTTTGGTGTTTACCTGGCTGCTGTGTTCCTACAGCTGGGGGCAAGGAGCAGGAAAATAAGGATTTTGTTACTTTGATTGACGGCCATCAGTGGAGATATAAACTGTATCTGCACAGAGAGCTTACAGTGGTGGCTGCAATGGACTAAAAAAGCAGAAAGCTGCTGTGCACAGCTGTGGATGGAATAGCAGTGATGCTGTCAGCTGGGTTTAACCTTTTTGTCCATCCCCCCCAAATTGCTTCCTTGGTAAAATGGCTGAGAAACCAAAACTAAGGAAAAATACAGCTGCAGTGCTGCAAGCTGGCTGCCCACAGCCAGGCCAGCACCAGGGAGCACAGCCAGAGCTGAGACCCCACCTTTATACAAAATCAGGAGATCCCCGAGGCCTTCCAATCCCTTCCCAGTCCTCCCCATCAGCAGATCCCAGCAGGCAAGCAGGACCCTGCTCCCAAGGTTTGGAGGCAGTGTGTTGCAGCCCCATGCCTTGAGCAATGGACATGGAGCCCCTCCTTCCCCTCACATTCATCTGGCCTCCACCTTGTCCTGCTGTCCTCATGTTATATTTGCTCACCAAGATACTTCCCATCTTAATTTCCATTCCCAGGGAACTCATGAAAGGTGGATTTTCCCCAACCCTATTTCCTACCCCTCTTTGTGCCCCTTGGGGGAGGCAGAGAAGTGTTTGGAGGGGTTGCAGAGGTGTTGGGGTTGGGAGCAGGACGCTGATTCCTGTCCTCTTGACAAGTGCTGACCAGAGCCAAGGGCAAGCCCTGAGAACATTGGTCATGCTCAGGGACACCTGGAGCATGTGGCATGTCCAGCTGTGCCTTGTGTGGGCACCAGGTGAAGGACAGGGAGGTGGAGGCAAGAGCAAGAAGAGCCTGGACAGGCTCTTCTCCAAATGGTGGAGAGAGTAGATAAGAACCCCTGAGCACAGAGCAGGACCATGGCCTTGCCTGAGATGCATTTGGAGAAAAAGATAGCTCTGTGGGCTCAGTGTCACTCCAGTGCCACCAAATGCCATGCTCTGTGTGGCACCAGGGCCATTGGGAGGGTGCTATGGCCACTGAGAGGTTACTGTGGCCATCAGGGGGGGAACTGTGGCCATTGAGGGGGCACCTGGGCCGAGCAGAGCAGCCCCTGCACCACCCACCCCATCAGCACCATCAGAGCCTCGTCAGCCACGGGCACATGGAAGGTCCTGGTTTAAAATCCAAGGCTCTCTGGCTTTGGGATGCTGGGTGGATGCCCAGGAGCACAGAGGAGAGCCCTGGCACAAAGCAGTGCTGGGAGCTGCTCAGCTGCTCCAGCAGGGAGGCCAGCTCCACACAGACATGGCTCTGGAGTATTTCCTGTGTGTGCAGGAGCTTCCTAGTGCCTCACCAGACCTTGGCTTTGTGGCAGAGTCCTGCACTTGAAAATTATTTGTCATTATTTGAAATAAGCTGCAGCCCAAATTACACCTCACAGCCCTTTCCCCAGTGCAAATGGTGTTCAGGGAAGTGGAACAGGTTTTGAGCTGTGCCCACAAAGTCTGAGAATGGAGAGGACACAATGACATACGGGTGTGGAGACAGGCTCTGGAGAACAAAATACTCATTACTTGCAGGGGAAGAATGAGACAGGACGTTAAGGAGCAGTTAAAACAAATTTTAAAGTATCTTCTTGTGAAGATGCAGCTATGAAACTCGCTGCTGCAGTGTGTCTCTGCCTCCTGCACTCCAGCCCTGGCTCCAGGAAGGCCCTGAGCTGTGTTCCTGGAGGAGGGGGTGGCCAGAGGAAAATGAGTTGGGAGCTGCATCCAGTGCACACTCATGGCTGCTGGAAGCTTGGTCACTTCTTCATGTGCTGTTCCTGGCATTTTCCCAAGCAATCCCCATCCCTGAAGGATTCGCAGGTGACACCTGATGTCATGTCAGTCTCCATGGTGGGAGCAGAGCCTGATGTCCCAGCCTGAGCTCTGCAGCCCATTGCAACCAGGCCGGTTCCTGGTCTGCGCTGGGTCTGACCACAGTGAGCCCTGCAGGGATCTTACCGGGTTGCCTTCACCCTCAGGGTGCCTTGGGCAGGGGAAACCACCCCTGAACTGCTCTCAGGAGCTCAGGGCCCTGGATGGATCCTGAAATCTCAGTGGTGAACATCTCCGCAGTGATGAGAGCTGCCTCAGCATCCAGAATGTCCGGGCACCTCCAGCCTGCCAAGTGTGGTAGCTGGGAGTGGGGCAGGTGCAGTGGGATTTTCTGGTGATCTCCATTGTTATCAGTGGGTTTTGCCTGCTGGCCATTCCCTTTTCCAAACTTTTCCCCAAAAGCAGTGCTACCTGTTAAAGCTCTGAGCAAGAAATCTTCAAGTCTTTCTCTCACACCCTGCCAGGATGGTCTGACACTGAGGTGGCGAAGGGACCCCACTTGCTTGTCACATTTCAAGTCACTGGGGAAAGGAACATCCCCAGGAATGGCTGGGAACACACCAGGGTGGGCTGTGCTCCCACCCTGACTCCTCTCAGTGTCCTTCCCACTCTCATCCCATTATCAACAGCCTGGATGAGGGGATTGAGGGCACCCTCAGTCAGTTTGTAGGTGACACCAAGTTGGGTGGGAGTGTTGATGTGCCGGGGAACAGGAAGGCTCTGCAAAACCACCTGGGCAGGCTGGATCTGTGGGCTGAGGCCAGTGGGATGAGGCCCAACAAGGCCACGTGCTGGGTCCTGTCCCTGGGTCACACCAATCCCATGGAATGCTCCAGGCTGGGGCAGAGAGGCTGGAAAGCTGGGAAAGGCCATGGGGTGCTGGTACCAGTGGACATGAGCCCAGGATGCCCAGGTGGGCAATGGCCCCTGGGCTGTCCCAGCCAGGCTGTGACACAGCCCCAGGGCAGGGCCTGTCCCTGTGCCGGCGCTGCTGAGGCACCTCCAGTGCTGGGGACAGGGGGGACCTTGTGGCTCTGCACAGCTCCTGACAGGAGGGGATAGCCGGGGGGTCGGGCTGTGCTCCAGGGAACAGGGACAGGAGGAAAGGGAACAGCCTCAAGTTGCACCAGGAGAAGTTTAGACCGGGAATTATGGAAAATTTCTTCACTGGAAGGATTTTCCAGGCTTGGCACAGCTCGCCAGGGCTGCTATGGCATCCCTGTCCCTGGAGGGATTTAAAAGCTCTGTGGAAATGGCTCTTGGGGACATGGGACAGTGGTGGCCTTGGCAGCGCTGGGGGAATGGCTGGACTCAATGGTCTCAGAAGGCTTTTCCAACCTAAATGATTCCATGATTCTATGATCTTCCCATGGGATATTCTGTAACACTGGGAGGTCCCATCCCCGTGGTGCTGTAGGGAAGGATTGGGAGGTGCCCTTGTGGGTTGATGTGGAAAGGATCCCTGGTGTCATCTGGCTGGAACTGGGAGCTGTGGGTGTGCAGGGCGGGTTTGGGGGTGCAGGCAGGGATTGGGGGGTGCAGGAAGGGATTGGGGGCACAGGCAGAGGTTGGGGTTGCAGGCAAAGGTTCGGGATACAGGGATGGGGATACAGGGATGGGGATACAGGGATGGGGATACAGGGATGGGGATACAGGGATGGGGATACAGGGATGGGGATACAGGGATGGGGATACAGGGATGGGGATACAGGGATGGGGATACAGGGATGGGGATACAGGGATGGGGATACAGGGATGGGGATACAGGGATGGGGATACAGGGATGGGGATACAGGGATGGGGATACAGGGATGGGGATACAGGGATGGGGATACAGGGATGGGGATACAGGGATGGGGATACAGGGATGGGGATACAGGGATGGGGATACAGGGATGGGGATACAGGGATGGGGATACAGGGATGGGGATACAGGGATGGGGATACAGGGATGGGGATACAGGGATGGGGATACAGGGATGGGGATACAGGGATGGGGATACAGGGATGGGGATACAGGGATGGGGATACAGGGATGGGGATACAGGGATGGGGATACAGGGATGGGGATACAGGGATGGGGATACAGGGATGGGGATACAGGGATGGGGATACAGGGATGGGGATACAGGGATGGGGATACAGGGATGGGGATACAGGGATGGGGATACAGGGATGGGGATACAGGGATGGGGATACAGGGATGGGGATACAGGGATGGGGATACAGGGATGGGGATACAGGGATGGGGATACAGGGATGGGGATACAGGGATGGGGATACAGGGATGGGGATACAGGGATGGGGATACAGGGATGGGGATACAGGGATGGGGATACAGGGATGGGGATACAGGGATGGGGATACAGGGATGGGGATACAGGGATGGGGATACAGGGATGGGGATACAGGGATGGGGATACAGGGATGGGGATACAGGGATGGGGATACAGGGATGGGGATACAGGGATGGGGATACAGGGATGGGGATACAGGGATGGGGATACAGGGATGGGGATACAGGGATGGGGATACAGGGATGGGGATACAGGGATGGGGATACAGGGATGGGGATACAGGGATGGGGATACAGGGATGGGGATACAGGGATGGGGATACAGGGATGGGGATACAGGGATGGGGATACAGGGATGGGGATACAGGGATGGGGATACAGGGATGGGGATACAGGGATGGGGATACAGGGATGGGGATACAGGGATGGGGATACAGGGAATGGGGATATTGGGATGGGGATACAGGGATGGGGATACAGGGATGGGGATACCGGGATGGGAGTACTGGGATGGGGGGCAGGGATGGAATAATTGGGATGGGAATACAGGGATGGGTATATTGAGATGGGGATACAGGGACAGGGATAATGGGATGGGAATATTAGGATGGGGATTCAGGGATGGCAATATTGGGATAGGGATGTTGGGATGGGGTACTGGGATGGGGATACAGGGATGGGAATGTTGGGATGGGGATACAGGGACAGAGACTCTGGGATGGAAGTACTGGGATAGGGAAACAGGGATGGGTGTTTTGAAATGGGGGTACTGGGATGGGGGCAAAACAGTGAGGGAACAGGGGCAGGGTACAGGGATGGGGAAACAGGTTAGGGGGTATTGGAATGGGGATGCTGGGATGAAGGAACTGGGATAAGGGAGCTGGGATGGGAGTACTGGGATGGGGATGCTGGAATAGTGGTGTTGTGCTGGGGGGACCGGTGTGAGGTGAGTACCAGGATGGAGGACAACCAGGATGGAGGAAGGTGATGAGATGCAAGCACACCAGGATGCAGGAACACTGGGATGTGGTCTGGAATGGGTACTGGGGTGGGAGTTATGGGATGGGGGGAGCACCAGGGTGAAGGAGCACCAAGGTCAGGGAAGGCATCTCAGAATGCACTGCGGGAACACTGGAATGGGGGGAATTACAGAGCACCAGGATGTGGAGCATTGGGATGGGGAGGCTGCTGGGATGCAGGAGAATGTGGATGGGGGAAGCACCAGGCTGGAAAAGCACCAGGCACAAGCCCACTTGCACCTCATTTGTAGCAAGGACTGCAGATGGAATAGCTGGGGCAGGACACAGGGATGGGCTGTGCGGGGTGTGCTGTGGTGTCAGAGCCCTGTGAGCACTATGTGGTCCCCAGCTGCCTCTGCAAGGTGCCACAGGCTCTGCCCAGAGGGCAGCAAATACCAAATACTCTGATTTAACAGTTTTTTCTTGTCCTGTCTCTCCACTCATGAGGGAGGCAGTTCTCCTCCTCTGCCCACCCATGCACAAAGCACTTGCCACAGCTGGACTGGGTTTGCCCAGGAGAGCCTGCAGGATGAAGGTTGTCCTGGACGGGCTATTTGTAGGAGGTATGCTGAGAGAAAGATCTAATTTTTAGGGAGCAGTCATCTGGTTTGGCCCCTCCCTGGGATTACAGCACCCCAGGCCCTTGGGGAGCAAGTCATTTGCTTCCAGCTCTGTTGTTTAATAGGTAATAAGTAAAATCCTCCCTTGGAGCTGTCGAGCCAGTGTTGGAGCAGGAACTCATAGAATGGTTTGGGTTGGAAAAGAGCTTCAAAGATCACTGAGTTCACCCCCCTGCCATGGGCAGGGGCACCTACAGCTGATCTGGGCACCCTGGGCCAGGGCCTGCCCACCCTCCCAGCCAGCAATTCCTAATTCCCAACAGCCCAAAATCTGTCCCTGCCCTCTGGCCCTGGGAAGCCATTGCCTGGCTGCTGTCCCTGCATGCCTTGTCCCCAGTGGCTGTGCAGCTCTCCTGGAGCCCCTGGAGGCCCTGGCAGGGGCTCTGAGGTGTCCCTGGAGCCTTCTCTTGTGCAGCTGAGCAGCCCCAGCTGTGCCAGGCTGGCTCCAGAGCAGAGGGGCTCCAGCCTTGAGGCTGAGTGGTTTGAGCCTGAGATCTGCCTGTTCTGAATTCCTCAAGGACACACTCATTCCAGATCGTTCAAAAACCGTTCAGTTCAATGCTGTAGTTAATGGCAACCACTTCTGATGGCATTGGTTTGCTTGCAGGTTTTTTTTCTCTTCTATCTAGAATGTGCGTCAAATGTGATCTCACAAATATGCCAATTCTACATTTAATGGCATTTTTCATCCCATCTTCTCACGGACAGACTCACGGAGAAACAAGATTCTTCACTTAAAATAAAATATGCTTTTTGCCACTCTATTCCCTACTCGGTGTTAAGCACCTGAACCCTGAACTTTGTTTATTTCCTATTTTTCCCTTTCCTGTTTTTCTATACACCTAGCTCATAGGCAGGGTAAACTTTAAACCTTGGGCTTTGGCCTTGCTGTGACTGTAAAGCATTTGGAGCCAGCAGTGCAATAGTGCTTTTGTTAACACAGCCAGGGGGTCTGGGCTTTTGGGATGTGAAAGGATTCAGCTGACTAGGAGCATCTCAAATCCTAAAGCTTGGTGAGGTCAAAGGGGCAGGGAGATCCCTGTCAGGCAAACAACAGAGGAGGTGCACCCCAGCCACCCCCCAGGACAGGCTCCTTCCTGCCAAGGCAGAAGTTTGCTCCTTTCCCCGTCCTTCCAGGCAGAGATTGGGAATCTCCCAAGAGGTTCCTGCCCCACACAAGGCTGTGTGGTGCAGGTTGGAGTTGGGATGTACAGCAGAGACTCCTTCCCTCCGTCCTTTGAGGAAGGCCACGTGGTAGAGGTGGGGAAAAACCAGGGGGGCTGCAATAGGTGAGGTTGGAGAGGGAAAGTGAACCTTAGTGTGGATTGAGTGTGGCTTTCCAATGTTTCCTTGGTTTGTGTTGGGCCCAGACATCTGTTTTGGGCTTGCACAGCTTGGTTTTGGTTTAGAAACTGAGGTATTTTAGAGATCTCTCCAAGATCCCCACTCCTGGTCCTGGAGGTGCTCTGTCATCCCCGTGCCCAGGCAGAGGCCTTAGGGTGTCTCTGATGGAACAAAACATCAGTGTTTGGGCAACTAAGCAGAGCCCTTTCTATTCGTGGCGCTGGTCCCATTCTGGGTACAAACCAGCATCCCCAGGACTCACATTTGAACAGCAAATGCCACTCTGCAGCACAGGAATGTTTGGGTTTGTGCTTAACCAAAGAGCAAGTCAATAAAGGGGCATTCTTCTGACTAGGAGGAAAAGGTTTATACACAAGACAGACCAAAAAACTCTTTTCTTTTTTTTTTTTCAATTTGTTTGTTGATTTTGGGGTTTTTTTTAACAAAATGAGATTTCTCCCGCCGCTCTCCCAAATCCATAGGGAAAATATCCTGATGTCCATTCTGCATGTAACTGCTGCCAGACAGAAGATGGGATGGGAATAATGGCAGCAACATCTGTAATGGAAAAGTGCACCACGCAGGAATATGGTACTGGAATATGGCAGGAATATGGTTACTGCATGGCTGAAGATGCTGAGGGTTATGGTCTCTAAGAAACAGAGAATCCAGAACGGTTTGGGTTGGAAGGGATCCTAAAGTTCACCGTGTTCCACCCCCTGCCAAGGACAGGGACGCCTTTCTCTAGACCAGGTTGTTCCCCATCCAACCTGGCCTTGCAGAGACGCAGCTCAATGGTCTAAGAAAAATTAATAAATTATGTGTTTCAGCAGCATTCGTGGAGAAATGTGGCTCCAGGTTAGTTTTCTGAGCACCCAGGGGAACACGCCAGGAATTGTGTTTCTGCTGGGTGTTCTTGGGCCAGGCTCTGAACGGGAATAACCTCTGTGAGCAAACACGTCCAAGGCTGGGACAAGTGAGGGGACGAGACCTGCTCCTCTGAGTGCTTATTCAGGTCCTGACTCAGGTGTCTCTGAGGCTTGGCTGCTGCCAGCAAAGGCTCAGATGTGGGAAAAGGGCTGGAAGAGGAGGCTACTGCTGTATCAGGGTGACTGTACTGAGAGCCTATTCTCACCGAGGTCACAAGAATTCCTATAATTTATTCTCTGTGTGACAAACTATGGCACAAATCCCGTAGAAAGCCAAGAAAATATCAGCTGCTACAGCTGATGGCTCAGAGGCAGAAATGCAGCTCTGTTTGACTATGCTTTATGTAAACTTTTCTGCCACGTTTCACCCGCTGTGAACTGCAGCAGGAGCCCAGGGCGTTTCCAAGGGTGATGCCTGCTTTGTTCAGAGCTGGAGCTGCCCTTGGATGGGGTGTGGGATGTGGTGCTGCTGGGGCAGGAGAGGCAGCCAGTTCCCCTCTCTTGTCTCGAGCAGGTGGTGGTGCTAAGAGGAGGGAAGGGGATGGGGAAGGATGGGGCTGTGGGTCTCAAGGACGTGTGCTGGACATGGAGTTTGTGAGTCCAGTGGGAGCAGGGAGGAGCTCATCAGTCTGGCACTTGCTGGAGGTGTTGCTCTCCCAGTGGCAGAAAGGGCTTCTGCTGCTCTGAGCATTTCAATATTCCCATTTTTATAGGGAGTAACACCAGAGAATCAGAGAGTCTCAGAATGGTTTGGGTTGGAAGGGACCTTAAAGCTCATCCAGTCCCACCCCCTGTCATGGGCAGGGACACCTCCCACTAGCCCAGGATGCTCCAAGCCCCATCCAACCTGGCCTTGGGCATTTCCAGACATGGAGCAGCCACAGCTGCTCTGAGAACCCTATGCCAGGGCCTCACCACCCTCACAGCCAAGAATTCCTTCCTGTATGTTTTCCCTTACATTATGTGGATCCTTCCTATGTTTCTTCCTAGTATATTCCCATATATCATATGGATGTGGTGTACCAGCACCTCTGCCATGCCCTTTGACCCCACAGAAATCAGGCAGCAAAAGGCAAAGACACAGAGAAACTACAATTTAATGCTGAAAATGGCAAACAGAAACCTCCTTATATGTTTTGGAAATATCTTAGCTGCTTGTGGCCATTATATGTGTTACCTGGTCTCTGGGCTTGCCAGCACTGTGAGGGGTCACAGAATTCCAGTCTGCAGAGACCCCAAGGATCACAAGGTCCAAACTTCCTTGGCAAATGAAACATTCATTCCTACAAACCCACATCTACAAAAACCTAAAACTCTTGTCTGTCCAGACAGAATCCCTGGAAGTATCCAAGGCTAGGTTAGACAGGGCTTGGAGCAATCTGGTCTAGAGAAAAGTGTCCTGCCCATGGCAGGAGGTTGGACTAGAGGAGGGCCTTTAAGATCCTTTCTTAAGGAAAATATTAACCTGGGATTCTGTATCTTTTTTTAATAGATTTTTTTTCATTTTTCATGTGTGTTTTCTCCCCGGTGCCTCCAGTGGGACAATGCCCTGGCAGGGTGACCACAGCCCTGCCTCAGCCAGGGGTGCCACAAGGTTTGGCGCTTCCCTTTGCCCCTGAGCACACCCAAATAATTTATCCAGGATTTCCGAGGTGATGTTTGCAGGTGGATCTTTCCCAAGGTGAGCAGGAACAGGCTTGCTGAGCCAAGGCCAGGAGGGATGGTGTCCTCTGATGTCTTCTCTCCCACAGCCCACAGAGCCCCACCCTGTAATCCCCAAACAATGCCCACCGATTCACTAAAGCCCCAGCACACTGTTTTAGAAGCCTCTATTAAATGCACCCAAAAAAAAAAAAAAAAAAAGGAGAAACAACTTGATTAAAGACTGCAGATGATGAGGAATCCACCACAGCCCCAGGTTCCACACCCTTAATTTCCTTTGCTCTTAATGCTTGCAACTAAATTTGTCCATCTTTCATGTCCTGCCATGCATACCTGTATTTCTTGATAATTTCTTGTTCAATTTAAATTGCTGTGTCCTGGAGAGAACAAATAGAAGATTTATTCAGTGTTTTTGCAGCAAAGTTAATTCCTTTCTGAAATCAAATCCTTCTTAGGAGAACACACCTTACTTGGGAGAGGGGACCAGACTTTTTGTTCTTTAAAACTGTAGAAAATAATTTCCCACCTCCACACCTTGAATATGTCATGGATTTTCTCATCTCCAGGACCTGAATGGATGATGGAATGAAGAGCAACTACTATTGCTCTAGCTGTCTGCACTTCAGCCCCTGTGAACGAAGCCCAGCTGGGGAATATGGGATTATTATAGAGAAATTAAACATTATCTGCTGGAAACTATATTATCTGGAATCCAAAAGCAGGCCTTTCATGAAAAGCAGTTTCTCTCTGCGGAGTGCACTTAATTGTGCTGCTAGTACTTTTTAATTAGTATAATTTGGAAATTGAGTTAAATTAGACATTTTATTTCAGCAGCAGAAGAAGGGGCACTGGAATATCTGCTGACTGAAGGGCTGTGCCTGCTCACTCTTGGTCTAGCTCCAAAGACCTGCTAATAATTATTCATAGGAGCCAAGCTAAGCAGAGATGAACTCAGCATCTTCCCAGGTTTTACTGTCACTTCTGAAACAAGGGAAATTTCCTCACTCAGTGCAGGGAGGAAACCATCTCCCTGTGTCCTATCCCTGGGGAAAAACAGTCGAGTCCTCCTACACAGGAAAGCCAGGGTGCTGTGGACTCAGCCCTGCCTGGGGGTCCCTAGCTGGGATAGAGCACAGTCATACTACAGTGACAGTTTAGGAAAGGAAGATTATTTTACAGAGGTAGCTCTGGAAAAAAGCCTGTTTCTTTTTTTTTTTTTTTTTTTTTTTTTTTTTTTTTTTTTTTTTTAATTGTATTTGAAAGATTCTTTAAAGAAAACAATGGAAAATCAGAGAGCCATTAGCAAACCTGGGTGCAGTGCTGGGGACAAACATTTTAATGGGGCCCGTTGCAACAGAATGAGGGGTAAAGTTTTTAATTAAAAGAGGATGGATTTAGATCAGATATAAAGATGTTTTTACAATGAGGGTGGTGAGGCCTGGCACAGGTTGCCCAGAGAGGTGGCAGGTGTCCCATCCCTAGAACCCTTCAAGGCCAGGTTCCCCCAGCCCCAGTGCCCTGAGCTCTCTCCCCCAGCTCATGGGGGTGAAAAGTGTCAGTCAGAGCGAGGTGAAAAGACTTCTCATTGTTTCTGTCATTTCTGGTGTCACACACAGAGTGTTTCAGGGCATACAAATAGAAGGTTTTTTCCAAGCAAAATCTGTGCTAGTGGGGATAACTTGTGCTGGGCAGGGCAGCTGGCACCTTCACATTGTTGGTTATTTGGGCAGCTGCAAATTTCCATCTGATGTGTGCCTGCTACCCTGTGTGTAGATAGGAGGGTATCAGCATGTCTCTATTTTGTCCCAGCATGGTTAATATAAACCTGCCCTGCTCTGATTCCCAGAGGCCAGAGCATGATAAAATACCTGCCATGTGCCTGACGTGCCTGTGGTTTGATATTGTTATCTCTTTTTTCTCCTATCAAAAGCAAGAGCGTGTCAAACCCTTTTTTTCCTAACAGCTTTCTCAGCAAGCAGGGAATGAAAATATTTCCCTTTCCTCCCCAGTCACCTTACTGGGAAGGCAATGGGGTCAAAACTGGGGTGCCAGCCCTCAGCAGCTGCTGAGGAAGGGGGGCAGGACTGCAGCAGGGTGTATTTTTACCAAAACTACATGATAAGAAGCAAAGCCCGTGTGAAGATAAGCTCACTTATTTTATTGGCACACAAAGGATAAGTCCTGGGCCCTTGTCATTGCTCAGCCTGAGCTGCTGGCATGTGGAAACCACAAGTTTATGTGGTTAAGGACTATCATTTCACAGTGTGGAGATGCCCAGTGGGGAAAAGAGCATGAGAGACTCGGGTGCTCTGAGGCATCACATCTCTCTGGTGAAAGGAGAAGTGTCAGTCCTTCTCCTTGGAGGAGCAGAGCCTGAGCAACCCCGATGGCTTCTCCATTGCACATAATATATAAACTATTGTTAGCTGACAAAATGCACATTTTTCCAAGCTCCCCCATGGCTGATGGGTGCTGGAGTGCTGTTTGCTGCCAATCCTCCCTCCTTTTTGGTGGCTTTGCTGGTAGGGGGAGAGAGGATGTGGCCAGAAAGGGAGGATCTCCACATCAGCAGATGAGTCAGGGCCAGGAAGGCATCATTAGAAGGTGCATGAGAGATAACAGAGGGTGTGGGCAGGTGACTGCAGAGGATGTGGGCTCCCCAGAGCAGGAGAATCTGGAACCTGGGCTGCTGCCATCAGCAGGAGTGTGGTGAAGGCCTCCCTGATGGGCTCTTCCCACCAGGCTCTGGATTAACCCAAGACCAGGCAAGGGAGCTGCCACAGCCCTGAAGCAGACGAGGCACAAGGCTGTAGTGTTACAGTCTGAGACACTTCTCATTTTCCCAGGAAAGATTCTCTCCTAGGACATGTCCTGAGGACCAGGAGCAGATGTTCAAAGAGTCCTTGCTGACCTGGGGCTGCTGTTATCCCTGCAAACGCAGTGTTGGTTTACACCTGGTGAAAGCTCACAAGGTGCTTTACCAGCAGGGCAAGCAGAGCTGTACGCACCTCAGAGCAGCAAAGCTGAAGCTGAGAACAGAAGGCTTTCATCTGGCATCACCAGTAGCCCAGGTTGTCCAGGCCCAACAGCATTGAGTCATCCTGCCTTTGCCCCTCTCCAGCCAAGGGTTGGGCTACCAGCCCCAAGGCAGTACCAGCCCCCAGGTGCTGCAGCCATCCCAGGGCTCCGTGGTGCCCAGCCTGCTCTCCTCAGCCTTTTCATGATGAAAAATGTACCCAGGACCAGAGCCCCTGCCCAAAGCTTGGCTTTCTAGCTACTACATCATTCCAGGCAGAATTCTGAAACTACAGTTTGCCTAAAGGTCAATAAAACTGCCTTACACAGTGTGATACTGAGCAATGAAATGGCCAAGGCAGAGACCCCAGAATAATGGAGTGGTTTGGGTTGGAAGTGACCTGTAAAGCTCATCCAGTGCCATCCCTGCCATGAGCAGGGACACCTTCCACTATCCCAGGTTGCTCTAAGCCCTGTCCAACCTGGAATACCTCCAGGGATGGGGCAGCTACAGCTTCTCTGGGAAACCTGTGCCAGAGCCTCATCACCCTCATTGTGTAAAACTTCTTTATATATAATCCAAATCCATACATTTTTGGTTTAAGATCTTCACCCCTTGTCCTGTCACTACAGGCCTTACTAAAAAGTCTCACTTTTCTTCAAAGCCCCCTTTATTGAAAGATTGCAATAATTTCTCCCCGGAAAATCACATTAGAAAAATGTTTTGCTGCTGTCCTCCATCCAGCATTCTGGATTTTGCAGATCCCTAACCCAGTGAAATTCCCCTGCTTCTTCTCTCACCCCAACTATTAGCAATTCCTTCCCACTGCACCCCTCCAAGCAGCATCACAATCCTTTGATGCAATTAATATCCACAGTAAGGGATTATGGAAAAAAAAAAAAAAACATTTGCAGCCAGAGGAAGAGAGAGATTTCTGGGTTACTGTCATATTTCCTGGCCACCCTTGCCTCTGCAAAACACACTTGTCAATGTTTAATTTGAACTCCAGCAAAACTGGAGTTATTAATGTCTCTGTCAGAGATGTTTTCTGTCACCCTGCAGAGGTGTCTGACAGGATCCATCTTGCCTGGTGTGGAAGGACATCCTTCATCACCACCCCAAGTCCCTGCACTGCCAGCTCTCAGCTCAGCCTCTCAGCAGCTTGACCTTTGCAAATCCTCGGGGCTAGAACCATGGTGATCCTTTAAATTGGTAATTTGTTCTTACCTGGATAATCATACTTTGTATTTGTAAGGCCTCTTTAATCCGAAGATGTAGCTGTGAATTAAATCAGTGGAGGAAAGTAATTAATTATGTCCAGGTAGTCTCATTATTCAACAGAATTATGTGAAATATGGGAAATTAAGGCTATTATTTTAAGCTACATGGGAGGTCAAGGAGAAAATCCAGCTGTTCTGAGTTGCAGCTTCTCACCTGTAGTATGGAAAGCAGCATCAGAGCAGGATTTCAACTTTTCTGGAGCAAATCAGTGCTCACAAACCCTGATCTCCAGGAAGCCAGGCTGTTCCCGTGTCAGACCTCCTCCAAATACCAGTGAATTTAGCCTTGACTTGCAAACAGCCTTGGCACCCATGGCTGTGCTGGATAAAAATGCCCTTCTAAAAATAGCTGGGAAATGGGGGAAGGAGCCTGTCCCCACATTCAGCATTTCAACACCAGCTTCACCAGCTTCCCCTCCCACCACAGCCAGGCATTGCTTCACCCGTGGGTACCCTGCTCTGAAATATAAATATAGAATATCTCTCTCTATATATATATCGATCTATATATATATATTGCCACAAATGCCCTGGCTGGCCACATTCACACCCCATCACCTCTGTTTCTCTCCAGGTTTTCAGCCAGGCTGCCTCACACCTTGAGGCTTGGATGGAGCAGGGACTGCTGGAACTCCACATCCAATTTCCCTGACCCCAGGCACAGACAGACATCTCCCTTGGGAAGGGGGACAGATGCTTGGGAAGGAGGGCAGAGCAGCTCACTCAGGCTCTGTCAGAATGGGAATAAAGACCTTGTCTGTCTCCAGTCCTTTGCTCCTACAGTGGGTCTATTATTTGTGTTTTTAAAGGACGTCTATTTGCTTTCAATTCAACTGCAGCCCAACCATAATAAGGATCAGTCTAATTCTGGCAGGAAGATTGTTGGCCAACTATTTCAAGTGTTTATTTTCCTGCAGAAGTCTCTGAGGGAGCATCTGAGCACTTAATGGCCACAGCCACTTCTTAGAAACCCACTGAGGTCATCACTGTGCCTCCGTCCTGGCAGACACCTCCGTCATCCCACCTGTGCTGGTAGGACTTGGGGAAGAAAAAATGAATTCTCATCTTTAGCTTAATTTTTCAGTACCTGTCTGTATGTAAAAATGAGAATTCCACAGAGGGGATGTACGATTTGAGCAGAGCACAGTACATTGAATTTTGCCTTCAGCTACTTTCTCTGAGGCCAAGATTTGCTCCGAGCTAGAGAAGGGGCACCAAGCTACCAGCACAACCCAGCTACGAGCAAGGTACTTTGTCAATATTCTGTATTTCCCCTTGGAATCAGCAGATTCCCACCATTGCTAAGGCATTTTAAAGCCTATTGCCAGGGCAAGACTAGAGTTTGGCACAGCATTTTTTGAGTTGCAGCTTGCGCTCTCAAAAATCTTCGTGTCCCCGGCTGCTCTTTCCGCCTCTTGCTATTTTCCTGGGACAAAAGTCTTGAGGCTGGAGCGCTTCCCACTGGCAGAGACCCAACAGCTTCCACTGAATTAGGTAGGAGAGAGCTTAGGAAGAGCTCCTAACATCTTCCCAGAGATGCTCAGTGCTTCCCTGGGAGTAGCCCTGGGAGGATGCTGAGGCTGGATTTGTGTCCCAGCACCTTGTGAACTCCGTGCTCGGCAGCACAAGGAGCCAGACAGCCTGCCTGAATTCCCTCTGCTGAGGCAATGCAGGGACTCCCCTGACACCTCACTACCTCCCTAAATGCATGCTTTTAATAAAGAGCCAATTTAATTTCCCAAACACTGAGTCATCTCGTGTTATTACCTGGCATATGGTACCCAGAACAGCAGCCACAGCATCTTTTCCTTGAAAGAAGGATGTTTCTGTTCCCTCCTCCATCCCCGGCTTTTACAACTCCTCTCCTTTCTTTTTCCTTTTAAGCAGAAATCCTCTTCCTTTCCCAACTTCTTTCTAGTCTGTGATGGGATTAAGCCAGAAGCAGGGATGAAAGGAGGAGCTTGGGATGTGCAGCTCAGAGGGGCTGAGGGGAGCAGGGTTGCTCTGGCATGGGGACAGGCTTGGCAGCTCCGCTTTGCTCTTTGGACCTGGAGCTGCGCCAGCTCCTGGAGAAAAGTCCTCAGTCACCGGAAAGCTGCCCCTTCTTCCTGCTGGGACACGTGGATAATGAACGCCATGAGCAGCGTGGCCAGGGAGCCTCAAGCCCACGCGAGGGTGGGAGTGCGACAGACGCGGCACCTGCTCCAGAGTCTGGCACCCACCCCGCTGTGGGTTTGCCTTTAGCCACCCTGCTGCCACCCTGCTGCTACCCTGATGTCACCCTGATGTCACCCTGCTGCCACCTCTCCACATCCCCCCCATATCCCCTGGAAAAACAAACCCAGCTCCTTCTCACACTCCTACACACACTGTGCTCTGCAGGATGGGTCATTTCCCAAAAATCTCAGGCTGGAAGTCTTGTGTCCTGATCCAGCATCCATCTGAGTTCCTGATCCAGAGTCCCCAGTCCTGATACCTTTCAGCTTCCAGCAAGGATTCAGGCAAGTGCTTGGTGGTATTTTGTGACATTTTGTGATGTCTCTTAAGCCAAGGATGCCTTGAGCCTGTTGGGGCAGGAGTAGGGTGCACGAAGAGGTCCCGGCATGGGGGGCCAGGACCTGCTGTGGGGTGCAAGGAGGAGTCCCAGTATTTGGGGCCAGGACCTGCTGTGGGGTGTACAGAAAGGTCCCAGTATTTGGGGCCAGGACCTGCTGTTCCCATCCAGGAGCTGGAATTCCACATGCCAGCGTGTTCACATGTTACTATTATGGGCTGGTGTTCTCTGCAGAGAGCGAGTTGCTCTAAATAACTATCTGAGATGAATTGTTTTCAGGTTAAAGCTGACACTGGAATTCCAAAAAATTAGCATTAACACAAGGGTAGGTCACACCTTTCTTCTCCCCCATACAGCAGGAGCATCCCTGTGAAATCCTGGGCCTGGGGGCTCTTGGTTTAGGGGCTTGAGGGCTGGAGGGGATGTGGGGAGGCTGCGTGAGGAGATGAGCTGGGAAAAAAGGATGTGGGCAGAGCCGTTTTCTGCCCTGGTGAGCTCTGCAGCTCAGCCGTCACTGGAGAGATGCTATTGGCACTCAGATTAATAATTAAACCATAGTATGATCATAGATAAAAATATGAAAATCTAGGCAGTCCCCCTTTTCTTAAAATACAACAAAATAAAAAGAATCTGGAGCTAAATTAACAATGTGCTCTCCCAATTACAGCCACCCTCCAGTGAATATCAGGTTGTCATGACAACCTGCCCAGCAAACGATAAGGCCCAAAATAAAGCACAGCAGGGAGAGAGATCTTTGGAATCCGATTTTGCTGTCAAAGTAGAATTAAGGTTTCTTCAGAGGCTAGCAATTCTGGTGAATTTATGGCTGCAGTCCTTGCGTTGATGTTCATTAATGTGATCCATTTATCCGGATGAATGTGTCAGTAGAACCAGAGAGGGAGCAACAAAGAATCCATGGTTAGAAATGAAGTTAACCTCTTGAATACAACCCAAACCACAAGAAAAGGGGGATGATTGTTGGGTGGGTGTTTTTGAGAGCCTGGTGTGGTAAGCAGAAAGTGGTTTAAATTGCTTGTAGGAACATTTCTGGGTGGCTTTGAGCACCAGAGTTGAAGGGATCCAGTGGACTAGAGAGATGTTTAAAAGGTGCCTAAATTCCGGTTTTCACATTTCTTGTCTCAGAATTTTGTGTGTTTATATAGAAACACTTGGTTTATCTGCCATGCACAGGGACCTAGGCAAGCTTGAGAAATGGGCTTGTGCAAACCTCATGAAATTCAACACAGCCAAACACAAGGTCCTCCATGTGGGTTAGAGTAATCCCAGGCACAAACACAGACTGGCTGGAGAATGGATTGAGAGCAGCCCTGGGAGAAGGAAGAAGGTGCTGTGGGTGAGAGCTGGGCCTGCCCCAGCCTGAACCCCCCTGCCCTGGGCTGAGCCCCCAGCGTGGGCAGCAGGGCAGGGGGATCCTGCCCCTGTGCCCCTGGGCTCAGGTGAGAGCCCACCTACAGAGCTGCCTCAGCCCTGGCGCCCACTGCACCACGTGCTGGCTGGTTTGAACCCTGAACAGGGACATCAGAGAGAATCTTAATTCAGTTCAGTTGAAAAGCTAAATTAGAGCAACTGATCTTTTCATTCTGATGATCACAGACTCCCAGCAGAAAATCCTGAAACATCTGTAAGAGCCAAGGGGGAATGGCTTTAAACAGACAGATTTAGGGTTTAGAGTCAATATTAGGAAGAAACTGTCCCCGTGAGGGTGCAGAGGCCCTGGCACAGGCTGCCCAGAGGAGCTGTGGCTGTGCCATCCCTGGCAGTGCCCAAGGCCAGGCTGGATGGGGCTTGGAGCAGCCGGGGACCGTAGAAGGTGTCCCTGCCCATGGTAGGGGGTGGGACTGGATGATCTTAAGGTCCTTCCCACCCAAAGCATTCTGTAACTCTGTGAAACACTTGCAGTCTCCTTCTCTTCAGCCCAGTTTGGCCCCCGCTCCTTGAAGCCCAGCTGGATGCTGCTTTGTCCTGAGGAGACGATTGCAGCTCTGAACTGAATCCCGATGGATGCAGGTGAGGACATGCGAGTCGGTGTTTGCCCCTGGCGCTGTGTTGGGTGGGTTAACGGCATCCCAAAGGCTGCCCTGAGACCGGTTGGTCTCTCACCAGCCCCGCAGGGTTTGGGACTCGGTGGCTGAAGGTCCCAGGGTTTGGGCATCTGGGGGTTCCCTGACAGATCCCCGGCGTGCAGGACACGGGCGTCCCTGGTCACATCCCGGGGCTGTGGGATCGGAGGTCCCTGTCAGGCCCCCGAAGGGGTGGATGCGGGGATCTCTGTGAGGGCCGGGGTGCGGGACCAGCCGATCCCCGCGGGGTGAGGGGTGCGGGGGGTCCCTGTCACAATCCGGAGTTCCGGATCGGGGGAGTCCCTGTCAGATCCCTGGCGTGCGGGGGTCCTGGATCCCTGTCACTTCCCGGGATTGCGGGGTCCGGTCAGATCCCGGGTTGCGGGATGAGGGAGTCTCCCTCGGAGCC
>NW_005054365.1:2936010-2953392 GCF_000277835.1 Geospiza fortis
CACTCTGGCTGCACGTGGTCTCGGGGGCCGTGGTGGGTGACAGTAGGGGACAACAGATGCTGAGGCAGCCGAGCAGCCGGCAGCCGTGGGATTTTTTTTGCCGCAGCTGCCCCCAGAAATGCTGGACGCTGGAGGCACAGTTGTTGGGTGTCACTGGCCTCTCCGTGCCTCAAAACTCAGTCCTTGGAGTGGGTTTTCCATAGAATGAGACTAAGGTTCACCTCCCGGGGCCATTCCCTGGGTCAGTCTTCTCTGGAAAGGGTGAGATTCCCACCTGTGAGATCCCCCAGTGGACGAAGCAGCAATGCCATTAGGTTGGAAAGGGGCAGGTGCGGTTTCTCAGTGCCCCAGAACCTGGGTGCTTCTCTCAAATGGGCCATTTCCACGTGCCCGTGGGTGCCACGTTCATTCCTTCTCCAGTAATCCACCCTGCTCTTTCTCCACCACTCAGGCAGGTATGGGATGAAGCTTAAAATCACAGCCTCATTAACAGAAATTGAAGAGATGGGAGGAAGCAGAAGATAGACTGAGCTTCCATGTTGTTTCTTTCACTTCAAAGATGCCAAAATAAGACCAGATAATTTACTAGTCCCTTCTCTACAAAACCTAGGAAGGCTTTTTGATGGTGGACCATCATCTGAGCATCCACACTGTGGCAGGGAGGTGCCACACAGGATGGAGGAGAAACCCTCCCACTCTACTGATGATTTATGTGACCTTGACTAGCAAAGGTAGAAATACCTTGTCTCCAGTGAGTGGAAACAGCCATTCTGTTGTGTCCACCAACATTATTTGACCCTGTGAGGCTCATAAAGGCTTTGCTCTGCCATTGCTGAGCCCAAGGTTCAAGAGCAAAACCTTGTGCTGCATTTTATCCCCTCAAGCCTTGGGTAAGATTTGTAGGCTGTGGTTGCCCTGCACTGTGTTATCTTTGGCACAGACAAGCAGTGGCTGTTTTGGGAAGCTCAGGCTGCTCTTTTTTTTTTTTTTTTTATATAATTTAAAAAACCTCAGGTTGCTTTTAAAGCAGAGGAGCTGCAGTTGGATGCTGCTGCAGGTGAAGGTGATGCAGGGAAGCAGCTTGTCTCAGGTGATCTGGGTAGTGAAGCCCAGCACCTAGCTGGATGAAAGACTGGAGAGAATTTGTGGAGATGAACTGAACTCCAGCTCTGCCTTTGTGATGCCATTTGGAAGAGGGTTGAGGTACCTGAGGGGCTTGGCTGGGTTTGTTCCCGTGGCTGAGTCAGCCTGATCCACAAATGGCATGGGAATGGTCTCTGGAGGGTTCCTGAGAGCCATGAAAAATGGAATGCAAAGCATGGAAACATACTTGATGGATGTTAGCCCTGCATCCAGACTGTGGAAGAGAAGATGGTGGGATGCTGGGCTTTATCTCCAGAAGTCTCTTCTTCAGTACTTGATTTTGAATGAGGATAACAATACTCTTTTTGCCTTCTGGAGTACCCATGTTGGGGTGAACTGCATGGTTGAGTTCATTCTTCTGTGACCTCCTGGTGAGGACAAATTTTGCTGTGTTGACTCTCCCCTTCTTTCCCAATTTGTGTGTCTCTCTCTCCCATTTCTCCTTGCAGCCATCCTTGCTCCTGCTTGGTTTTTCCCCAGCAGGAAGAGTGTGAAACTGTGGTAGTTGTCACTGGTTGAGATTTTGCCCACAGGTCTCTGCAAAGCAGCAAGAAAACCCTTCTGAACCTAATTTAATTTCATGTTCTTGCTGCTCAGTTGAATCTTTGGGATCCGTTGTATTTGTAAGGAGCTGTAGCTAAAAGTGTAGCAAGACCCTGTGTTTTCTGTGGAAGCGGGGAGCAGCTTTTTCAAAAGCTGTTTGAGACACATTCAACATTCTTCCTTTATGTTCTGATGGTGTAATTAAATATCATCAGTGATTTCACTGCTTTTCACTTTGGCAGAAGTGTTAAGACATTTATGTTACGCTATTGTTAGGTTTCAGAGCTAACAGTTTGCTGCTGTGTTTGGGCTACAATCAGGTTGGGGAAAGGACAACAGAAGATTGGAAGTGTTGAGGCTTCTGGTTGAGTAATCTCCATAAATGCCTCGGGATGTTGTGAAACTCCTCGGAGAAGGGGCAGTTCTGCCACTCGAGGATAATTAGCAGATTACTGTGTCCTCTGAAATGAAGGGCTACTGTAGCCAACCGATCATCTGTTTGTTTGAGACCCTGGCTATTTTATTTTTATTTATTTATATACATTTTTGCAGATGTATATATATTTGTTCACTTACAACGTAGATGCCTTGCTGGTGATCCTGAAAGAAGCATGTTTCCCCCTCAGTTCACACTGAAATGGGAGCAACATTGGATGTTCTTAAAACTTCTGTGCATTTAAGCTTCCCTGCTGAAATGAGAGGTTTTGTTTCTTTCACGTCTGCCTTGAACTGTGCCATGGTCAGTCTTGGCTTGCTGGATTTTGCATTGTCATTGTCATTCTGAAGTGCAGAGGTACCTCAGCAGTGGCCAGGAATGGGAGGTGGTGCCTCTATCACAGATGGATTGCAGAAAACTTGTGATGGAAAATTAACAGATTTGAGAGTTTGCTGCTTGGAGTTAGCTCTTGGAGAGTCCTCTCAGGCAGTCTATGTGATTGAGATATTAGGCACCCCAGGCTGGCTGGGAGCAGCCTTGTGCTCACTCCAGAAGGGCCACTGCTCCTGTCTCCTGTCCTGCACAGACAGCCCTCAGCCTCCCTGTCCCCCAGGCATGCAGCAATTGCGGTCCAGGAGAAGAAGGACTTGGTTTCTGAGGTGGTGGGAGAGCTTGTGGTGACAGAGCCAAACCTCTGCCTGTGCCATCTCTGCAGGACCAGTCCTGCCACACCTGTCGGCCAGGAACCTGCTGCAGGTGTATTTCATAACGTGCAGACATTTATCGAGGGCGTCTCCTCTGTGGCAGCTGGCTCAGCTTCATCTCCTTCCCCAGCCTGGCTGCATCCATGCAGGGGGTGGGGTGGTGGTGGAAAACATCTGCATTTCCACCGGGATGGGAAGGGATATGGGTGGAGTAGCATGGATGTGCTGGGGCTGTCCCTGCGATGGAGAGCAGGGCTGGGTGGCTCTGTGGTGTCCCCATCCACTGGTGTCATAGTGCCTAGGTGACCTGAGGATGCACGTGGCTGCCCACAAGCTTCTTATTTCTCACCTGTGGTTTGAATGGGTCTGTTGGGTTTGCATGGCCAGGTTTTAGTAATGGGGGGAGCTACCAGAGTGGCTTCTGTGAGGAGCTGCCAGGAGCTTCGCCCATGTCCAGCAGAGCCAACACCAGCCTGCCCCAGGACAGACCCCAAGGCCAAGCCTTGATTGTGGCATCTCTGGGATAACAGATTTAAGAAGAAAATAAAATGGTTGCCAGTCACTGGCAGTTGTTATTGTGGCCAGAGAAGAGTGGGGTGAGAACAAGTGAGAGGAACAACTCTGCAGACACAAAGGGCAGTGGAGAAGGAGGGGCAGGAGCTGCTCCAGGTGCCAGAGATTCCCCTGCAGCCCACGGAGGGCGTGGGGGTGCAGAGATGCACCTGCAGCCCCTGGAGGAGCCCATGCCAGAGCAGGGGGTGCCTGCTGGAACAGGGTCCTGGCAGGGATATGCTGATCTGTGGAAACAGGAGCTCATGCTAGGGCAGGTGTACTGAGAGGACTTGTGACCCCAGGGGAGGACCCACGCTGGAGCAGCCTGTCCCTGAAGGACTGCACCCCATGGAAAAGTGATCCACGTTGCAGCAGTTCATGGAGAATTGTTGCCCGTGGGATGGACTCACACTGGAGAAATTCATGTAGAACTGTCTCCTCGGGAGGGACCCCACACTGGAGCAGGGGAAAGACTCTCACTTCTCTCTCACTGACTTCTCTCCCTGAGCAGTGGCAGGAACATCTTGTTCTGAGCTGGTCATAACCCTCATTCCTGTCTCCCTGCACCACTGAGGGAGGAGGTAGAGTTGGGAAGGAGGGAGGGGTGAGGGTAAGGTGTTTTTAAGATTTATTTTACTTGTCATTATCCTGCTTTTATTCTATTGTTAATAGATTCAATTAATATTGCAAATTCAAGTCTGTTTTGCCCACAATGGGATTTGGTGAGGGATCTCTCACAGTCCTTATCTCAACTCATGACCCTTTTTGCTCTATTTTCTCTCCCCTGTCCATCTGTGGAGTGGAGTGAGAGATCTGCTTTGGTGATTGCCTGGATTCCAACAAAATGGTCAACACACTGCAGTTGGCCTTAATAAAAAAAAAACAAACAAACAAACAAACAAAAACAAACCAACAAACCAAAACCAACCAACTTCTCCCTCCTTTGGGAGCAGGCTCAGCTGTCTGGGACTGGTTTGTACAGGCTGTTCCACCCTGGAGAGGCTTCACCACCACTGGAACCTGCCCTGCACCAGAGCAGAAGTGACTGGGAGACACAGCTGCCACCAGCTTGCTTGCCCAGGCACCTGCAATGCAATTGCGATTACCAGGGTTCATAATTAGTTCTGAAAAATGCTTTTGAACTCTTGAAATCCTGCAGGAGCTGTGTGGCTTGGCTGGCATTCACCAGGACCTTGGGAGAAGCTAGTGTTCACAACCAAGCTGTTGCCAGTTGTGTTGGGTGGCTTCTGGCCTGGGACACGAGTGGTTGGGTTGGCATGGGAGGAGTGTCTTGGGAGGCTGAGGCACAGGAGGGTCCCTCACATCAGCTGTTCCATACCATACATTGGGGATCACACCCCATGAAGCCCCAAATTAGTGTGGGGATGGTCTGCTGCCAGGTCAAGCAGTGGTAGGACAAGGGGGAATGGCTTTAAGCTGAAAGGTGGCAGATTTGGCTTGGATGTTAGGAGAAACCTCTTCTCAGTGAGAGTGCTGAGGCCCTGGCACAGGATGCCCAGAGAAGCTGTGGCTGCCCCTGCATGTCTGTAAGTGTCCTAGGCCAGGTTGGACAGGGTTTGGAGCAACCTGGAATAGTGGAAGGTGTCCTTGCCCATGGCAGGGGGTGGAACCAGATGGTCCTTAAGGTTCCTTCCAACCCAAACCATTCTGGGATTCTGTGTTTCCATGAAATAAGCAGTTGTGACCCTGAGTTTTTCCCATAATTTGATTAAATCTCAAAGTCTATCTGTGCTACCACAGTGCTTTTGAGCTACAACAGAAATGCACTGCAGAGGTTTCAGGAGTCTTGGCTGTCCCCAGCTTTGAGCACCTCTCTTGTGAAGCCAAAGCTTTGTGAGGTGACATGGAGCTGGATTTGGATGGAGCAACCTTGGCGGAGCCTGGGGCTGGGGCAGCTTCACAGAGGCTGGGCTCACCTGTGGCTGTGAGCTGCTGCTCCTCATATCTGGTCCATGGGGATGTCACCAGCTTCTGCAGGTGGCCTTGAAGGATGGCAGTGACTGCAGAAACAGTCCTTGGTGTTTGTTAGTCAGGGATTTTTCAGTAGTTAAACTGGAGTAAATTTTAAAGGATGTTTTCATCCTGCATAGAAGTGTGTGCTCCAGTCACTGGCAGGTGTATGGCGTAGTCTAGGTCTAGCCAGCCAGGCCAAAGCAGTAGTCTGCAAATCATGGAATCATCATCTGCAAATCATGGAATCGGAATCACTAAGGTTGGAAAATACTTCTAAGAGCACCAGAGCCAATAATCAATCCAGTACCACCACCATGTTCACTACCAAACTGTGTCCTCAAGTGCCACATCCACGTGCTTTTGGAACACTTCTGGGAATGGGGACTCCGCCACTGCCCTGGGCAGCTGTGCCAGTGCCTGACCACCCTTTCAGTGGATAACTTTTTCACAGTACCCAATCTCAACTTCCCCTGGTGCAGCTTGAGCCCGTTTCCTCTTGTCATGTCACTTATTACCTGGAAGAAGCGTCTGGCCCCCACCTGGCTGCACCCTCCTATCAGGGAATTTTGGAGAGTGAGGATGTCCCTTCTGAGCCTCCTTTTCTCCAGGCTAAATGCTGCTTTGTTTTTGGGCGCTGCATTTCCCTGTATTACCCATCCAGAAGCAAATCCCCTGGGGCTAGAGGACTCCTGGGCGCCGTGTCCAACTGCAGTGAAGCCAGGGAGCATTTTAATAACATGTCATCAAAAATACCATGCTGTGTGTCTCAGCAAGAGAAGAAAAGGAAGCAGGAAGGGTTGTAGTTGTGCTGTGATTGTCAGCTGGAGGTTAATAACAATGTTTTATGTTTAAGATGGTGTTTGCTTTGCACAGCGAGAGGAGAGAGGAGTGTATGCCTGAACCCACAGGAATTGTATTCCCTTAAATCAGGGCATATGGTTGATCCAGGGAATGTTTCTTCCCCGCCAGACAATCACCTTGGAGGTGTCTTTGATTTTATTTTCCTTTGGCTTAGGAAGCTGGGCTGGTGATCATGAAATTTGCAGCAGTAGTTTTTGCAGCAGGAGGTTTTACAGGAGGACATGGAGGCTCGGGGGGTGCTTTGGGAAATTATTTCTGTATTTTTCTTGCCATGTGCATGTTTCATCCTTGTGAGTGAGGAGATGAACCAGGTGAAGTTTTCAGGGTCCTGGCTGTGATGTCTGCAGAGGTCTCTAAAGGAAGAGGAGGCCATGGGTGTGGATGAAGGCTGTGCTGAGGTGGTGGACAGTTTTCTCTCCCAGCTTTTCCCCCTTCTTTTGAGATCAGCAGTTTTTCACACCCTGACAGCAACTCTGCAATGAAACACACACTTCTGGAAAGCTCTTATGGTGGATGCTGAGTTTTCCATCTCTCCCTGCATCCGTGCTCTGTCCATCCCTGTGCTAGCCAGCACAGGCAGATGAATGTTTTTCCTGCCATTGCAGGTGCTCAGAGCAGCACTAGTCATGGGCAGGACATCACAGCCCCCTGGAGTGTCAGCAGAGCTGCAGCATCCCTCCCTGCCAGGATGCTCTTAGTGCCAAGATTCACCTCAGGGCACTGGTCCTCCCCCAATCCTGCATTTTGGAGCATCTGCAGAGCACACATTGTTTTTCTCAAAATTGATTTTGAGAAAAAGCACTTGCTTCACTTTTTTTTTTTTTTGATAGATATATTTTTGTCACATAGGGTGAAAGATTCATTTATTGACTGCAGTCACTTTGAAGCTTCTCCCCTGTTTTTATGCTTGCTTTTTTTTTTCCAATGAGCAGAAATGAGGCTTATGCACTCAGACTAATTGTCACTTGCTATTCCTCCAGAACCTTTTTTAATATCTAATATCAGCCAAATTTGACAGAGGAGGGCACATTTTGGAGATAAGAACTTACAGGCTGTAAGAAAGAGGGTAGAAAAGGGAAATGTAAATTCTTTCTTATCTGCAAGGAGAGACTGCATCAGTTGTAAACCTAAATAATGTCTGTCTGGGTGCAAGCAGGTTGGTTAATTCTTAAGTAAATTACCTTAGTAATTCACTACAGTTCATTTTAAGGAAATAAACCAAATAATTTTCATCACGGGAAAGGAGGAGTTGGCTGTAGGGATGCTGCCAGGGAGGGTGTGCTGGGATGATGCTAGATAACTTTTAAAGGTTCCCCTCCCCTCCCCTCCTCTCCTCTCCTCTCCTCTCCTCTCCTCTCCTCTCCTCTCCTCTCCTCTCCTCTCCTCTCCTCTCCTCTCCTCTCCTCTCCTCTCCTCTCCTCTCCTCTCCTCTCCTCTCCTCTCCTCTCCTCTCCTCTCCTCTCCTCTCCTCTCCTCTCCTCTCCTCTCCTCTCCTCTCCTCTCCTCTCCTCTCCTCTCCTCTCCTCTCCTCTCCTCTCCTCTCCTCTCCTCTCCTCTCCTCTCCTCTCCTCTCCTCTCCTCTCCTCTCCTCTCCTCAGGTGTTATACTGTGACTGCTCCTGATAGTGGTGTTCCATGTGTTATCATCTACAGGCTCACACAGATTCTTTGCAGGTGAGGTGTGGGTAAATTCTGCCCCAGAAGGTTGCTTGGACACTTGCCAGGCTCAGCACAGTTTCCCATCAGGACTGAGGTCACGGCTGGCAGCATCACCTGCAGAACATGAGGCAGCAGTGCAGTGGCTTTTCAGCATCAGCCATGGTCCAGGAGCTTGCCTTGGAGCTGGAGATGCTGTTACAAGTGATTAGTGAACTTCCAGTTCCCAGAGGAGCCACGGATGGTGTTCTACCCCTCTCTCCTCTCGTTCCCATTGCAGCTGCAGCAGAAGGCTGCCTCTTCTGTCCCTTTCCTGCCTGCTGTCACTATGTGCACTTTGATTTTTGTTTTTTTAAACTTACTGGGTTTTTTTTTTTACACCGGGGATTCTCTTCCTTTTTTGTCAGCTCAGAGAATGACTTTCCTTATGCTCTTCTCTGTTTAGGGATATGGGGGAGGAAGTGACTCAGCCTTTCCCCCCACTCTGATTTGCAGAGTCATCCCTTGCTGGCTTTGCCATGTTTTTCCTTGAGCACCTCCAGTTACGCTGGCTTCATTCGAGCATTCCCGCCTCATTCCGACAGGGAAGGGCACAGTGGGGAAGGATGAGCCCTCAGCAGGATCTTTCCCTGTGCCAGGAGCAGAGTGAAGCAGCGAGCAGGCCATGCTGCCAGACCTGTGGCAGCTCCAGGTCTCCTGTCTGCTCCTTGTCCGTGCGGACATCTGTGGAGGAAGGGCCAGCCAAATGGAATTTCGAGGGCTGGCCTGGTCATACAATAAAAAAATGATGGAAAGTGATGTCATGGGCTCTCCCAGGAGGGGAGGTGGCTCGGGTTGTGCTGCTGGAGGATGCCCTGCTCGCCTGGGTGATGGATGGATGGTGACACGGGCTCCATGCAGGACTGCTGCCAGCTTGCCTTTCATGGCAGGGCTGAAACGGCTGCTAAATACCAGGGAGGACACACTGCCTGCTCTGCTCTCCACAGGGCTTTCAGACACTGCTGCTCTGCAAGGAAGCCAGTAAATCATCTGCCACTCTAAGTGATACCAGGCATTCTGGTGTCCCTTGTATAAAAAAACAAGTGCGTTAGTTTTGGGTTAATTATTCTTCTATCCTGGAAGCCAGCATAGCTCTGCTTCTCTCTAAAGGGGACAAGGGCAGATAAAAAGGAGATGAAACTCCCAAGCCCTCTAGAATTGTACCAGTGTGTTCCCAAATCAGATACTCAAACTCTAAGAGCAATTCTGATCTGCTGAGGGAATTCCAGCATGCATCACTTACTGATTTGCTTTATAACACAAGGAAGTCTGGCATCAAAAATGAATATTTGTGTGGTAGTGAGGGTAGTGCTGGGAAGGACAAAGTTGGTCATCATCTAGAAATACTCCAGTAATGTCTCTTGGGTTTAGACTTGATTGTGTTCATCTTTTTTCTCCTCTTTTAAGACGTCCAGCCACATCATGAACCTGTCCTCACAGCATCCTGTGCTCTGCCTTAGGCCATATTTAGCTGCCTTCTGAACATCTCTGTCTATTGATTAAAAGCATTAGGAGGAATGTCAGCTTGGAAGCAATGGGTTTGATTAGCTGATTATTTTAACAAAAAACCAGGTGAGCTTTGATTAAAAGTACACAGGGAACTGTAGTGACTGTTTTTTAATATGCTGGAAGGGAGGTCAGAGCACATAACCAAATGAGAGCATTGGTCAGGATATTAATGAGGGGAGTTTGGAGGCTGACGGTCAACACTGGGCATGACATCTTCTACATGACCTAGGAATATGGAAAATTATTTGTGTGCATTTAATGGGGGCTGCTGGTTTTTGGCTAGTGAACTGTAGTGCATGTAGGCACTTCATGGTTGCATGAAGCACACAGGAAACAGCTGAGTCTGTAGGATGCTGTTCTTGGGTGAAGGTTGGGTTTAACTTGGATCAGTCAGTCAGTGGAGTAAT
This sequence comes from Geospiza fortis, assembly GCF_000277835.1. NCBI lineage: Eukaryota > Metazoa > Chordata > Aves > Passeriformes > Thraupidae > Geospiza > Geospiza fortis. Next base: position 2,945,834 of record NW_005054365.1, read on the forward strand.
TACATCCTGAAGTACTTAATGAATTCAGAGAATCATACAGTCCTGGAATGGTTTAGGTGGGAAGCACCTTAATATCATCCAGTTTGATCCCCTGCCATGTGCAGGGACACCTCCCACTATCCCAGGCTGCTCCAAGCCCCATCCAGCCTGGCCTTGGGCACTGCCAGGAATCCAGGGGCAGCCACAGCTGCTCTGGGCACCCTGGGCCAGGGCCTGCCCACCCTGCCAGCCAGCAATTCCTAATTCCCAATAGCCCAAAATCTGTCCCTGCCCTCTGGCCCTGGGAAGCCATTGCCTGGCTGCTGTCCCTGCATGCCTTGTCCCCAGTGGCTGTGCAGCTCTCCTGGAGCCCCTGGAGGCCCTGGCAGGGGCTCTGAGGTGTCCCTGGAGCCTTCTCTTGTGCAGCTGAGCAGCCCCAGCTGTGCCAGGCTGGCTCCAGAGCAGAGGGGCTCCAGCCCTGGCAGCATCTTCGTGGCCTCCTCTGCACTGGCTGCAGCAGCTCCAGCTCCTTGTGCTGTTGAGGGCTCCAGATGCTCTGCAGGTGAAGTCTCACCTGAGCAGGGCAGACCTTGGATTTTCTACAGTTGGCAGGTGGGAAAAGCTTGCTGGTGTCAACACAGCTGTGTGGACTGCAAGCAAGAGGCTTCACAAAACCATCCCGTGCTGTTTGTTGTTGTTTGGGTTGTTCTGAGGATCTGTTGTGGGTTCTAGTGGCAGGTGAGAGTACTGATGAGGTGTTCAGAAAGAAGCAGCTTAAAAAACAATGTGGAGGCTCCAGTGAGGGATTGTCTGCCTCCTCTGTTAAGAAAAGCAAATGTCTTTTGGAAGGTGGTGGTTTGACTCAAATCAGTGCAAGGAGGGAGACTGGAAAGCCCAAGCATAGGTGACTGGTTTCTGTGCTCTGGGCTGGAGGTTGGGCCCCAGGAATAGATGGCCAAATCAGAGCGTGGCAGATGATGGCACAGATGGGGAGGAAGAGCCAAGAGCAGGTTGGAGCAGTGAGCACATCCTCCTCTTTGGTCTGCCCTTCCTGTTTGCTTGATCTGGGGTCAAACATCTGGATGTGATCTCAGTCCAGCCAACACGCTGGGCCTGCAGCTGTGGCTCTTTCTAGGCCTTGAGCCCCGAGTCTGCCAGCATGGGCAGAGCTGATGGCAAACCATCCAGGAAGGAGGAGATGAGTAATAAAAAGCTTCTGTCTCCCTTTCTCCAGGGAAAAGTGCATGCATTCCCTGTTCAGCACTCACTGCATGGGACCATTCTCTGCCTCCCAGAGCAGGCAGCTTTGCTCAGCGGGATTGTCACGTACTTGAATTTCATGTCAGTCTGTTTCCTCTCCTGAAGGTCAGCCTGACCTTGCTGTGTTAGGATGTCTCTTTTGGTTTTCATTGAGCTTGAAGCATGTCTTTCTTTCTTTGTCATGGAAGTCTGGGCTCAGGGAAGATCTCCATAGGTAAGATCTTGGAGTTCTTCTGGATTGAAGTAAGCTCCTCTGGTCCAGCCCTCTGCTCAGTGCAGAGCCTGCTTCTACATCAGACCTGCTCAGGGCCTCCTCCAGCCGAGTCCTGTTGCTGTTTCCAAGCTGCACACACAGAGCTCACACTCAAGTTACATGTTGGCTGTTGAACCACAGCTCAAAGCAAAGGAATTTTCCAGTATCCCATCAGAGTTTCCCAAGCTTCACCTACCGATCCCCAGAACTGGAGCTGAGCAGCTGCGGCTGTTTGCTGCTGGAGGAGGCTTTCTGCTGCTGGTGTTTCCCTGGCATTCTGCTGCTGGGATTCTCAGCTCCTGGGGGGTATCAGCACTCCCGGGCAGAGCGGCAGCGCGTGTGTGTGCTGGGGAGGCTTATCGCCAACTGACCTAATTATTGTAATCTCGCTCTTCCCTAGAATAGTGAAGGTTTCCTTGGCTCTCAGGAGGCTTCACGGGTTTTTCCAAGCTGTTCTTTGATTTATTGTCTGTCTCCTAATAATAATGTTCTTTTGCTCAGGCTAGGTGAAGCCTGAAAGTAAGGGTTGTAGCCAGGGAGAGTGTAATACTTGTGAACTGCTTTTTCTGCTCCAGTGGCCATCCTGCTGGGTTTGGTGGTCTCAGCCTGCCAGACTTTCCAGGCAGCCTCCCTGCAGGGATTTCTTTGCTGCCATGCTCTTCATCACAGCTCCCTCCTCTTCCCTGATGGTACACATGCATCCTCTTACTGCAGAAATCCTCTGGCTGCTAAAATTAACAGGTGAAAACTGTGCAGTGATGCTTTCTACCCAGCTCTTGGATGCAGACTTGTTGCCAGTCCCTTTTTTTCTTTAGTTACCCATCCCATTCTCTTTGTTACCTATTCCATTTCTTTGTTGCCTATCCCATTTTTTCTTCTTTTCTATCCCTTCTTTTGTGTTGCCTGTCCCATTTTTGTGTCCCTTATGCCCCATCTCATTTGTGTTGTTCTTCCTGATCTCTTTTTTTTGTTTGTTTGTTTTTGGCTTTTTGTTTTTTGGTGTCTGTCATGATTTTTTTATTCTCTATCCCATTTTTCTTCCTTTTGCTCTCCCCACTGTGGTTTCTCCCTTCTGTACCTGCCTCTTTTCCTGTTTATGTTTATTTGGCTACAGGTATAGACCAGGTGCCTTTTAGAGGTGCCAAATTCTTATTTTTTCCAGCAAGACAGTGATTTGCAGCATGTTAACAGGGTTTAACATGTACTTCAACATTAAAAAAATAAAGCCTAGGACAGGAAAAAAAAATTAAATCCAGCCCAACAACAAAACATTGCAACCTGGGATGAATTTCCTCCATTCAGGCACTTGATTTTCTTTGTGTAAGCTGTAGCTGGGATTTTGGAGCTCAGAGCTCCACGGTTGGGCAGAGAATAACTCACGTAACGTGGTGCCTCCTCACAGGAGCAGGGCTTACTGCTAAGCTTCCTGGTTAAACCACCTGATGGGATCAGCAGAGGTTAGCAGCACTGCAGGGGCTTGGTGGCAGAGGGCTTGGAAAACAACAAGTCAGCAGCACTGCCCTGAAAACCTGTTTTGTTTGGGGCTTTGTGTCGCCTCGCCCTGCACGGGATCCAGTTGGACCTGAAAGGGAGCGGGAGGGGATGGAGCAGGGCATCACACGAGGCTTTATCTGTTGGGGTTTCTGCACCCCTGGGTGTTATCTTGTGCAGTGCCTTATAGTCTCTGGAGAGTAAATATTTTCTCCTGCGGCAGAGCAGCCCGTGGAGGAGCTGGGAACAAGCCAAAGCAGAGGCATTGCTGGGAGGTTGTCTTGAAAGGGCTGGCACTGGGCTTGTGCCTGGTGTTCCACCTTGCCAGCAGAACTGGGGCTGTACCAGTGCCTCATCTTTTTGAGAGAGTGTGAGTTCCCATTTTCCTTATTTCCCTTTATAGAAAGGGAGGTTCCTAACTTTCTAACTTTCACGTGGATTGTAGTAACACTTTAAATTGCAAATCTTTCCTGAAGCGCTGCTGTGTCCTTTGGGTGAGTAGCCCAAGTTATCCTCAGATTCTCAGTGAATAATCTTCAACACCAGGCCATAAAACAGACAGTTAATGCTAGCTCCATTTTTTTCCTTAATTAGCCTGCAGAAAAATCATAGTGCTAAGGATAGTTGTGGGGAATAAGGGTGGTTTTGGCTGTGTTCAATGAGAATAGATATTTTTATTTTGTTGAAACGGGAAATAAAATAATGTCAAGTCCCATTTCAATCCAAAATGAAATGTGGTTTAAATTATTTTGCACTATAAGGGAGAGTTGTGGAAATTCAGTGTACATCACCACAAAATAAAACAAAAAAATCCTTTGTTAAAAAATACAAAACTCTAAAAAAAAGTGAAACTGTTTTTTCAGTGTTTCCTTCCCAGTGGTTTGGCTGCAGTGACTTGACCAAAACAATTTTGAAATTCATCAAGCCAAATCTAGGGTGCTGGAAAACAAGTAATTTTAAAAAATTGTTATTACGTGATAGGTTCAGACTTTTGCTTCTTCAAGGGTGAATTTTGTTCCGCTGGAGACTGTGACAGAGGAGAGACATGACCCTTGTCCCACACTGGGATGTGTGGCTTGAGTGCCAGTTGTCACCTCTGGTTCCTGGTGCTGGAAGGCCTTTGGATATCATGGATATGTGGGAATGCTCATGAGCAGCAGGGTGTTCCCAGGGACCAGGGGGAATAGTCAGCAGCAGCAGAGTGTTCCCAGGGACCAGGGTCCTCAGGAAGCACTGGCACAAAGTTTCCCAGAGCAGCTGTGGATCCCTGGAATTGTCCAAGGCCAGGTTGGATGGGGCTTGGAGCAATCTGCCCTGGTGGGAGGTCCCTGCCCATGGCAGGGGTGGCACTGGATGGCTTTTGAAGTCCCATCCAACCCAACCATTCCATGGTTCTATGAAACCTCTAGAAGGAGTGGGAAGAACCTGCCCCAAACACCAGAGTTATGTGTTTATCTTGGCATTCTTGGCATCTTCCTCTGAAGCCTCCAAGTCCTGCACTACCTCAGCACTAGGAATGAAGTTTATTTTCTTTCATGTATAATTTATTGCAGAAATGCCTTTTCCAGTCCCATGTTAAATTCTGCTGCTGAATTGTTGGGTTATAAAGACCCCTCAGACCAACATCCCTACCCTGTGCTGGCACCCCAGAGCTGGGAAAGGTGGGGCTCTGCCTTCAAGGGCCTTTGATGGTATATCCCTAAGCAGTTTCTTGATTAATCAAATTCTCCCTTGACTCTTTTCTTTCCTTTTTTTTCTGCAAAGCAATATATTTGAGCTCTTTATTTAATCTCTGAAGTCAAAGGTACATGAATAGCAGGCATCCTGCTGTGGTGTTTCTGCTGAAGCTGCAGACGCTGCTGCCCTGTGCTGCACCTACAGCCCTCCCCCCATGATCCCATTGCCTTGCTGCATCCTTTGGGTGGGTGCCCCGAGTTATCCTTACTGTGAATTGTCCTCAGCAAATAATTATTGCTAACTCTAGCTTTTTCTCTTAATTAGCCTGTAGAGAAATCATGGTGCCAAGGATAGTTGTGGGGGATGAGAGTATTTTTAGCTGGGTTCAATGAGAACAGATATTTTGTTGAAACAGGAACCGAAATAATGTCAAGTCCTGTTTCAATCCCAAATGAAATGTCTTAAATTGTTTTGCACCATAATGGAGAGCTGTGTGAAATTTAGTGTTCCATGAAAGAAAAGAGCAGCGTTTGTGTTTTACAAGAGAGGGAAGTGAGGCGGGATGGAGGAGCTGGTGTCACACCAGTCCCACGTGAAGTGCATGGCACATTTAGGTCTGTGGTGGATGCAACAGCTGGACAAAGAGCAGCTCAAGGATATTTTAGGGCAGATTTTATGTTCTTGTCCCCAGTACACCAGCAGCAGTACTGGAACTCAGCAAGGCTTTCTTGCACTGCATGAAGAGAGCCTACAGGAAAGATGGAGAGGGGCTATTGGAGTGACAGGACACAAGAGGGATGGCTTCAAACTGACAGAGAGTAGATTTAGGTTAGATATTAGGAAAAAAGTAGGTGCTGAGGCCCTGGTGCAGGTTGCACAGGGAATTTGTGTCTGGGCCATCTCTGGAAGTCTCCAGTGCCAGGTTGGATGAGGTTTGGAGCAGCCTGGGACAGTGGAAGGTGTCCTTGCCCATGGCAGGGGGTGGGACTGGAAGATCCCTTCCCACCCAAAGCATTCTGTGATTCTGTGGTCTGAGACCTGGGGTTAGCAGAAGGGACTGGTGTCAGGGTCACTGACAGCAGGGAAGATTAGAAGCCAGGGTTGGTAAATCCCAAAGCTGTCTTGATCAGGGCCAGTCCCAACTGTCCTTGCTGCTGGTGGAGGTAAACAGACCAGCCAAGCTCATGTTCATTTCAAAACAATTTACTTGTCATGTCCTGAAAGTACCTTCTCTCTGTTTGCTTTGTAATAACAAACCCCTCCCTGTCCTGCTCCTGCCTGCCAGGGCTCAGCCAGGTCCCCTGGGTGATAAATGTAGCTGTGCAAGTGCTTGCAGCATCTTTACACGCTGGGAGTCAGCAGGCTGCTCTTCCCACCCCCATTGCTGGCTTCATGTCATCCCTCACTCACTGCAGTTTAGGGGGGGAATAACCACAGGTGGAGTGGGGCCACCTGGGAAGGGAATTTTTGGTGATCTGTGGCAGCATTGCTGGTGCAGAGCATCCAACAGAGTGATAGTCTGGGAGTGATTGCAAAAAAAATGCACTTCAAACCTCAGAAAGGAGGCTGGTGGCTGGCCAGTAGCTCCCAAAAATTCCTGTCTGGGGAGGTGCTTGGTATTTTTGGGCTGGTTCCCTAAGGCAGGCATTTTCCTGGTGGATTGGTTCAAGCTGCCTCATCAGCTGCTGGAAGGAGGTAAAAGCTGGGGATGGATTTGAGAGGAGGGTTGAGCTGGTGGGCTTGGCTCATGCTGCTTGTACAAAGCAAAGCTTGGGAGGGTCTGGTTTCCCCCTATCCTGGGCTGGGCATTCCTGCTGCTGTGACTTTAGTCAGTGTGGTGGGGTCACACAGGGAACCCATCCCTGCCACACAGCAGCATCCCTGGGCTAGGTAAGACCTTTGGTGGATGCTGTGGTGCTTGTGCTGCATCCTGTTCCTTGCTGGGACAGCTGCTGGGAGCCCAATGCAAAACCTGGGTCTATCTGAGTATTACATTTGCTTTCCTAAGTGCAGTGGGAAATTATGTTGGAGAACATGGTGTGACATCCTTGTAGCCTGAAAAGTGGATTTAGTGTTTGCAAGGGCATCTAGGAAAAAATTGTTTTGTGGAGAAATTATTCTCTTTGATGGTGATGAGGTCTTGGCACAGGGTTCCCAGAGCAGCTGTGGCTGTCCCTGGATCCCTGGGAGTGCCCAAGGCCAGGTTGGATGGGGCTTGGAGCAGCCTGGGACAGTGGAAGGGGGCCCTGCACATGGCATAATTGAGATGAGGTTTAAGGTCTCTTCCAACCCAAACCATTCCATGATTCTGTGATCTCCTTAAGGTGTGAGAGCTGTCTTAGATGATGCTCTTTGCATGTAACCCCATCCCAACCAGCAGCCAAGGCTGGGAAGGTTTGCTCCTTTTGGTTTTAGCAACAGGAACCCACGGCAGATTTGCTTTCGATGGTGCAGAAGGTGGCTGATGTTGCAAAAAGCACCTTGCTTCCTCATTCCTATCTCATCTTCCAGAAATGTTGAATTTGGGATGTACTAGAGGCTCTCCTGTCCCTATTCTTGTTGCACAGAAGAGCTTCATTTCCAAAAAAGGGGAAAGCTGTGATGAAGGGAAGCAGTTGATTGGGATGGAGGTGAGAATCCTTAAGGATGGGAACCTCATAAGGTTTAACAAGGCCAAGTGCTGCACCTGGGTCAGGGCAACCCAGGGATCAACCCAGGCTAGGAGTGAGCAGAGGGAGCAGCCCTGGGAGAAGGAGCTGGAGGTGCTGTGGGTGAGAGCTGGGCCTGCCCCAGCCTGAACCCCCTGCCCTGGGCTGAGCCTCAGCGTGGGAGGGGGATTGTGCCCCTCTCAGGTGAGACCCACCTGCAGAGCTGCCCCAGCCCTGGGGCCACCACAGGA
>NW_005054365.1:2953615-3008405 GCF_000277835.1 Geospiza fortis
TGGGCAGGCCCTGGCCCAGGGTGCCCAGAGAAGCTGTGGCTGTCCCTGGATCCCTGGGAGTGTCCAAGGCCAGGCTGGATGGGGCTTGGAACAACCTCATCAAGTGGGAGGTTTTATTGTCTGTGGCAGGGGCTTGGACTGGATGACCTTTAAAGGTTTGTTCCAACCCAGACTGTTCTGTGATTCTATGATTCCCAGGAGGAGAGGACCAGCTGGCTCCTCCTAGCATAAAATCCATCCAGGAGTGGCAGCTCCAGCATTTTGGCTGGTGGCCAAGGTATGTTCTCTGAATGCTGCTACAAGCTGGTGTATAGGCATAAAAATGCTTTTTGCCAGTGAGCCATGGGCATGATTTAATGGGGATTAAGCAGCCTCCATGCCTGCCCTGCTGCTGACCGGGGTGCGCTGCTGCCGCCCAGTCCCTCCCATGGGCAGCCACCAGTGGGATGGATTACTTCAGCAGGTTGACATCTCAACTTAGAGTTGGATGTGTCTTTTAGGATTACAGAGCTTTTCACAGCCCAAGTGCCTATTATATTGCCTGGGTGCCTGGAAAGAAAAGATTTTGTCCCGATAATGGTTTCCCTTTGGTTATTTACAAAGGGTGATGCGTGGCGGCCGGCACGGGTGCACGAGTGACTGTGTATGGATGAACTCGTGGTTGTGGTGCTTTTATTTAGGATGTGGGCTGTGCTCTCTGCCTGCAGACCACTGTCTGCGCAGAGAGTTTTGTACGCTGGCTGCTGCTTCCATGGCATCGTGGCTCATCCCTTGGGGTGCCAGAAGGGCTGGGCAAAAAAACAGGTGTTAGTTGCCTGAGGATTGCAGCCTGCCAGGTGAATGGCAGGAGGGCACACACAGGTGCATGGTGCACATGTGCAAGCTCATCTGGCAGGAGAACATCCTTGGTTCGTGTCTTCCAGCATGATCCCTGCAGGCATCACGTCCTGCCCAGCTGCCAGAGTGATGCTGTGCACTCTCCAAGGAGAAACAGTGCAGCTCTGAAGAGAAGAGCATGTGTGAAATGCTCTTTCCTCAGATATTCATAATAGTTGTTCAATATCTTTACCTGGCAACATTTTCCTTGTAAGGGTAAAAAATAACAAGGGTAACATGTAATGTGGGCTCTCGTTCCATTAGCTTATAGTAGAAGCAGAGGAACATGGAAATCTGTTGTCTGGTTTAAGTCACAGTTTATAGCATGAACCAGTGTAAAATAGGTTATAAAACTCAGGCTGTTCACAATTCAGAGGTTGGTGGTTGGAGGCTTTTTAGGGCCTGTTTCAGATTTTATATCTAGAAATGCTGGTGCAATTGCATGTATTGAATTTGTATCAAAATCTGTGTGTTCCTTGCTGTTGTTGCTGCAGCCAGTGATGCCCCAGCAGTCTCCTTGCCCTGACATCCCCTGTAGTGGAGCATCCCATCACACGGTGAGCCCATAATGACCTACCTCCTCTCACTTGATGTTCAGACAGTACTTTTCTTAGTTATGTGCTGTTTTTTCCTTTCCTTTTTTGATAATATCTATCACAAGCCAAAGGTAATGTCTTCCCCCAGGCAAGGAAGCCCATCTGGTGGAAAACCACTCCAACCTCATGCACAGATTTGACACACTAAAAGATTTTATGTTTCTAAAGGTGATGTGGCTTTGGTTTTGTTTAAAGAGAGGAAAAGGAAAAAGATTCACTTTCCAACCACAAAGAGTTGCTTATTGCAGGAAAGCAAGCTACATAATAAATTGTTGTCTGGGTGAGAATGAGGATTTCTGGCTTTCTGGTTACTCCTCTCCCTTTCTTGTGGGATCAAGCTGGCTGTTTTGGGTTGGGTTCTGCGGCACTTGTCTGTCCCTCTCTTTTTTCCCTCCATTTATTTCTGTGTTTGTTTTGATGGCTCTGTTTCAATGCACCGTGGTGTTTGCCTGCTGTGTTCTGTGCCAGACTCGTGAGTGGCACTACAATGTGACAGCTGGTGGGCTCCTGTCCTGTCACTGGGGCTTTTCTGCATCACCAGGTACCAGAAAGCAAACCTGAGACTGGAGGGATGATGAAATACATTAAATGCTCGGCCAGCTGTGGATACATCAGTATCTGAAAAGCCCAAGGCTGGCTCCAGCAGTAAACACTCATGTGGTTTTCAAAGGTGTTTACATTTTAATTAGAAAAGGGTCAGATCTGGGGTATAATAATTTACATTTCTGTGCTTGTTGTTTTGATGTCTGGAAAGGTAGTGGTTTTGGAGCAGCAAATCCAAGAAAGACACATGATGCTTTGTGAAGATGCAGCAGTACCTGGGAACAGAGAGTCATGGTTCATCTCTTTTGCTTTTATTTTCCATAGTAACTGTTCCTGCGGGTGGCTGGGTATGAGAGCTGCCTGCCAGCAATAAAGATAAACTGCTCGTCTCGTTCTCTGAGATGCTCTCACCGCTTGAGAAAGACGCATTGCTAATTACTTGTTGTTGGAAAAGGGCTGGATGAGGAGAGGCAAAATATTGCTGTAGAAGAGGTTCATTAAAAGGAGATGCTGGAAATCAAGCCCTGCTGATGGCGAGGAGTTCCAGCCCCAAACACAGACAGTCAAAGGTCCTCATGCCTGTGCTGCTGTCAGAGCATGAGCTGGTGGGTGGTTGTTTGCAGAGTCAAGACACACAGAGGGTTTCACCTGACCCAGAGGTGCTGATAAGAAGCAGATAAGAAGTAGAAGGGCTGTCCTGCACCATCTGCTCTTTCCTGGTCTGTATAGTCAAAGCATCTCCCTTGTCTGGGGCTCCAGGGACTTCCTCTTTCTGTGTGTGCTTCAGCAGCCGCTTTGGGAAGCCTGGCTTGGAGTCTCAGTGAGCAGGAAGAATAAGTGACGAAGGTGATGATGGAGAGTTTGACCATGAGCTGTTCCATCCTGCCCAGCCCCAGAGAGGCACGGAGCAGAAGATGTCACCTCAGCCTGGATACCCACCCCCACCTGCACAGGGTGATGTCCAACATGGCTGTAGGGGCAGAGATGGGAGAACAGTGGGATGGGTTTTGGAGCCTGCACAAGAGATGTGAAAGCTGTCATTGGTTGTTCATGAGAGAGGATGTGATGTCTGGGCCTGGGCTGGGGCCTTTCTCTCCCTGGGGATCAGTTTGGTTTGGTTTTACCATCATCCCATTCGGGCACAGACAGATGGGCTGCTGAGCTGTTCCTCAGTTTGTGTCCCAGGTGTCTCAGAGCAGAAGGGACCTGCTGGATCACAGTCTGTTATAAATACTCAAAGGAGAGCTAACGTGAGAGGGATGCTGGATGTCCTATCAAAGAACATTCTAGGAGCAGGTGGCTGCATTGGTACGTGAAGAATTTGCACTGCAGCTGCCTTTTATAGGAAGCATCTCTTGTTCCTAGAAAACTCTGGGATGATAAATCCCATGTGGCAGGACAAAGGCTTTCAGGGATGTCAGGATATCTCTGTAGCCTGTCATAGCCTGTCTCTGCAGCAGCTGTCCTGTGATGACGTTTCTGAGAAATAAATATTCTGTGCACAAAGGATGCTCTGCATTCCTCCTCTCTTCAGTTTGGAGTCATGGAGGAATGGAGGATTGGCCTGGGATTTTCTTAGTGTTTAACCAAAGGATAAGTAAGGAAGACACATGAGTTTTCAATTAAATACCATCAGTCAGTCAGTCAAGCCTAAACAGCTGAGGCCATGTTGTGGGAAAGATGGGCTCAGCACTTGTCCTTTGTTGGGCTTTGGTGGTGGTTACACCTTTCAATAATTGGATTTCAGTTCAGGTGAGAGGAAGCCCAATGCATGAAGTAGTTCTGCCTGAACTCTGTATTTTAGAGATTTTTCCCAATGACCTTACCTAGGTGTTGGCATTGGGTATTAGCTCCTGGCTGTGTAGTTGTCAAGAAAATCTGCTTACAACTTTCACCATTTTAGTTGTGTGTGACAGTATGGTATTCCTGTTTCTCTTGCCTTTGGAAGCCACAACCTTCAAAGAAACTCATCATATGTGCAAAAGCATTTTAAGCTCTTAGCATCCATCCCGTGGAAGCAAAACACAGGGAAAAGCAATCTCTTTATTTTCTTTCCTTTGCTGATGCTCAGTCACATTGGACTTTGCATAGGAGCAGGGTGTGCTGTTGTTGTCCTAGTAGCAGGGTTTGTCTGGATGAATTGGAGCAAGAAGTGGCTTGCTCTTGGGCCACCCGAGCCTCCTACAGCTCTAGGCTGGTGCAGAGGGGCTGGAAAGCTGGGAAGTCCCTGGGGATGCTGAGGCACCTCCAGTGCTGGGGACAGCTCTGGGCCCTCAGGACAAGAGAGACACTGAGGGGCTGGAGCGTGTCCAGGGCAGGGAACGGAGCTGGGGAAGGGGCTGGAGCCCCAGGAGAGGCTGAGGGAGCTGGGAAGGGGCTGAGCCTGGAGCAAAGGAGGCTCAGGGGGGACCTTGTGGCTCTGCACAGCTCCTGCCAGGAGGGGACAGCCGGGGGGGTCGGGCTGTGCTCCCAGGGAACAGGGACAGGAGGAGAGGGAACGGCCTCAGGCTGGGCATGGGCAGGCTCAGGGTGGATATTGGGGAAAATCCCTCCATGGAAAAGCTTGTCCAGAGCTTCTGGCAGAGTTTCCCAGGGCTGCTATGGCGTCCCTGTCCCTGTAGGGATTTAAAAGCCATGTGGATGTGGCGCTTGGGGAGATGGGTCAGCGGTGGCCTTGGCAGTGCCAGGGGAATGGACTTGATGGTCTTGGAGGGTTTTCCAATCTAAACGATTTAATGATTCAGTGATTGTGTAAAAATTGTTTTAGGAAGATCTCTTTATGGTTGCAGTTTTGGTGTAATGTTGCTGTGCCACCATGTTTTTACCCAGAAGCTTGTTTTGGGGGCTGGAGTCCCTTGGCATGGCTGGGACTCAGGTAGGTCTCATCCCAGGGGACAATCTGTGGGAAGTTGCCCTGCTGTTCTGTCTTGGCACTGCCAGGCTGCTGCAGTCCAGACTTTGGAGAGCTTCTGGCATGGAGGGGAATGGCTGGAGCCTCCTCTCTGGGGGAGGACGTGCATGTGAGGCCCTCTCACCCATCCTCCAGTGACCCAGTAGAAATGCATCACTGTCCTGCTTGTCTGTGGTCTTCACATTACGGACTTGGCACTCCTTAAATCATTTTGGTTGCAAGTTCCACTCTCCTGTTGCCTCCCAACCCAAAGTGGGTTTGTTCTCCATTACTGTTCTTCACCTATCAAACTCACCACTTGTTTCCACAAGTTCAGCAAACCTGGAGCACCTTTGGGAGAAAGTGAATGAGCCTACAAGTGTCATAAAAATGCTTGTTCTTATTATTTGCTGATGAAGGGTAAAACTGTATAATTGCTAAAAAAAACTGTATAATCTTGCTAAAGCAAGAACCCCATTTAGATCACCCTTAATAACAGCTATTAATAATAATTATACATTACAGTAATGCTGATAATTACTAAGTTATAATAAGCAGTTTGCACATCTATTGACTTTTTCTGCTGATGATTCCTTCTTTTATGGTCACAGTAACGAGCACAACATGGGCTTTGTAAAACCATAGGGTTTTACAAGGATTTAAGTTGGAATAAATCTTCAAGGTCCTCTAGTTCTACCCCCTTGCCATGGGCAGGGACATATTCCACTGCACCAGGGTGCTCCAAGTCTCATCCAACCTGGCCTTGAACACTTCCAGAGATAGGAAAGTTTTGGAAGGTAATTTTCAGAGCCCCAAAACTTACAAACTTTGTGCTTTGATGAAGTAGAGTGGAGAGGAGGAAGAAGTGGGGAAAAAAAAGCAAATTTGAGATTGATCTCTGTTTGTTGTGATTAAGGAATGTACCTGGTGTCTGGGAATCCTTTGTGGTAGGTGCTGAGCCAGCACAGGGCCAAGGGATCACTGCTTCATCAAGAGCTCTCACCAACATTTGTTTGCCCAGTGTGGGAAGATAGTAAATGCTTTGATGCTCAGGTGTGGGTTTTTCTTTGAAAACCTTTTTTGTATGTGTTTTGTGGGTGAGGTGAGGTGAGAAACTAGCTCCAGGCACAGATCACCAGGAAGAGCAGGAGTTTTCTTCCTGTTGAGTGATGGTTTCCTTTTGAGAGGGGTGAAGCTACCACAAGATGAGTTTGTTTTAGAGTTTCCCACTAGAGATCCACAAATATCTCAGATATGTGGTTTGTGTTGCCTGAAATAGACAAAAAAACCTTTGGGCTTGGGTAATGTGTGGCCCAGTGAGATGGAGGATAACTCTGACCCTGCTCACTGCATCCTGAGGGATGCCACCTGTATCATTTGTCCCCTGCCTCATGCCATCTCTCCATGCCATCACACCCCTCCAGGACTCATGGGAGCCTCCTATTCTCCCAACTCTTCCTTTAGCACTTCCTGTTTGATAATTGGTGCTTTCCTTTTTGTAATTGGCACTAATTAGTGAGAAGGGGAGAAGCATGCCCTCCTCCAGGGCTCCACACTCTCTGGGGCTCCTTCTTTTTTTCTTTCTTCACTTTCTTCTTTTTTCTTTGTCCTTTTTAATATGGCATATGATTTTTGTTCAGGAGCTAATGTGTGATATTGGTCTACATAATGAGCCTTTTTGACAGTTTGGGCACATTTGGGAATAATTCCTTGAGCAGATGAAATCCTTAGGCCAGAACTGCTCATTCTCGGCAGTTTCCAAATGATGCCACAATTGTTCAGAAGTGACAGAGGAGAAAATAGTTCAGGAACTGGAAACTACACGAGCTGGGAGCAGATTTTTTTCCCTCCCCTTCTCTTCTAGATGGCATGTGACTCACTCTGGATTTGCTTAGTGACTTTATACTTGTCTCAAAGCAGACTGTAACTACCCATTCCTATTGAAGGAGAGGGTGAGGGATGAAGTTGTTGTGTCCTGCAGTGTGCTGGCAGCTCCCATGTCTTCTCCCTCCCAGCTGCAGGAAGGGAGGAATATGAGGTTTACCACAAGACACTGGGCCACAGCCTATTTCTTTCCAAACATAGAATTTTTAAATATCCTGAGCTGGAAGGGACCCACCAAGATCACCCAGCCCAGCTCCTGCCCTGCACAGACCCCCAGCAATCCCACCCTGTGCATCCCTGGCAGTGCTGTCCAAAGGCTCCTGGAGCTCTGGCAGCCTCGGGGCTGTGCCCATCCCTGGGGAGCCTGGGCAGTGCCAGCACCCTCTGGGGAAGAGCCTTTCCCTGATATCCAAACTGTCCCTCCCTGGCACAGCTCCAGCCATTCCCTGGGTCCTGTCCCTGTCAGAGAGAGCAAAGCCCAGTGCTATGCCCAGCCCAGGAGCTGGTGATTTCCTTTCTTTACAGTGTCACTGTCATTGAGCCCTGGAGAAGTAGTAAGGAGAAGAGAATTATAAATCCTCTACGTCTCCTATAGAGGCAATTTTTTGCAGTGAGAGGTTTTAAAAGTGAATTCTGTTGTGATCTCTCTCTCACCTCCTCACTGGACCGTTTACACTCGCATCATTAGCTCAACATTATTTACTGCCACTGCCCTAGAGAAGCTTTTCAGTTATCATCCTCTTCCTCAACCATGTCCATTACCCCCAGCTTCTCACCCATATCCAGAACAACTAGTGCTTTGGATTTATTAAATCAAGCATTTTAGTGTCACATTTTTTTCTCCTGTGCATATGTCTGGAGATTTTCAGTAATTTGGGTTTTAAGCAGGAGGCCAGGAAATATGTCTGTTGTCCTTAAACGCAGGAATATTACAGAAATGGAACATTTTTTGCATGCCTGGAAGCCCTAAAAGCAACCACCTAGGATTATTAGAAATTGTATTGGAAATGCAGACGTACAGCAAAAAACATCCTGCGCGTGGCAACCGATAGGCTTTGTCTGCTGAGGTTTTTTACAATTACTGGGAAATAATTCCTCGCCGTCTTTTCTGTCCCGCTTCCTCAGGCTGCCTGTGTTCCTGGTGTGTCCCCTGAAGGGATGGAGAGCTCCTCAGTGGCGTCGGCCTCCTCGGAGGCTGGGAGCAGCCGCTCCCCGGAGATCGAGGAGCTGGAGCGCTTCATCGACAGCTACGTCCTGGAGTACCAGGTCCAGGGGCTGCTCACCGACAAGACCGAGGGCGACGGCGAGAGCGAGAAAACGCAGTCCCACGTCTCACAGGTGGGTGAAAGGGACCCCCTCCCACTCACCGTGGGGTGGGAGAGGGGCTGGGGGCTCACAGAGTGTGTTCTCAGCTGAAGTAGCTTTTTCAGGGTTTGGATGTGAAGCAGAGTGTGATAAAACGCTGGGTTTGGAGCAGCTCGCTTGTTTGGGGGTGTGTTTGAGGTGTCCAAGCTGCTGGTAGCAGTCTTCTGATGCTGGGTTTGTTTTTTATGGTCTCAAGGTGCATTGAAACACACTGAAAGTGTTCCAGACCAGGTTGGGTAGGGCTTGGAGCAACTTGGCACAGTGGAAGGTGTCTCTGCCCATGGCAGGGGGTGGAATGAGATGAGGTTTAAGATCCCTTCCAAGCTGAACCATTCCATGATTCTACATATGAAGGATCCCATCTTTATCTGGTATCAGCAGTGTTTGATCTGATCCATCTGAACTCTACAGGTTTGCTGGAGCTGAGGATCTGACCCAGAGCTCTAGACCTGTTTTATATCATCTCAGTGTAAAGAAATGACCAAACAAAGGAACCTTTTTAGGAATAGATTTTGGTGAAGAGGTCTTTTACAGTTTGAGGATCAAAGCCCTTACAAATGGGAGAAAATATATTTAAAAATCTATTGATTTTATTAACCCAAGGCTGGAAGGTGTCTGTGTTTGAAGTGACGGTTTGGAGGGGCTTCAGGTCAAACAGGCAAGTTCTGCTTATTAATGTGTCAAGCTCAAAAGTAGTATTGAATTAGAAATAAAATAATAGACAAAGTTTTGTAACCTCTTCCAGCCTGTCCACTGCTCTGCCAATAAGCCCAGACTCTCTCTGCATCTTAAGGACAAAAATTTCTAATTTTCATGGCATACCATGTACGTTTTTTGCATTAAGATCCTTGATTGCAACAACAAAATCCATCTTCCAGTTGTGGAAATGGCATTTTAGCTTTCTTTCCTGGCTTGGCCTGGAAGAAAGGAGCTGCTGGGTTTTTAATGTCAGTTCTGGGAGTGTTCTCTTTCAAGATGGCTGGGTTTTATTTTAAAGGAAAAATTCGTAATAATGAAAGATCTGAACATTAAACCTTTTAATTAAACCAGTTATAGAGGCAACTCAAATGAAGCAGCTAAATGAGGTTGTACCCCAGACCATTGATGCAGAAGTTTAATTAGGATTTATTGTGGAACTCCATCAAAATACATTTGTATTTCTAGGGCTGTATATTGGACAAAAAATGAAGATGGGCTTTTACATTAGGTCACTTGCATTTATAAAGCCATGTCTTAATGGATGCACTAAGAAGGAATTATCTCATGTCTCACAAAGGTTTTTTTCATTTTTCCACCTATAAAAAATAATCTGGAATTTCTATTTCTGATTTTCTCTTCCTGATCAGTTCTTAGCAAAGCAAGGAATAAACAGGCACAAATCCTGCAGCTGACTGGAGTAACCCTGGTGGAAGCCAGCCTGATGGAAGGTGGCACGTTCCCTCATTAATGAAAGCTAGAGGGAGAAAGATGGATTTAAGGGAAAGGCACTCAGCTGAGACCAAGGAAATTGTTTTTAACTGCAAGGCTCTGCCAGAAACTAAATCTTTAATGCTGGGCAAGTTACTTAATCTCTCTGCAGTTTGTTTCCTTATGGCTGTGATGTTTTCCCTGTCTGAGAGTGGATAAATCCATTCAGCCATGTGTGTGTGTTGCTTGGATGGTACCACGTTCCTAGACAACTGCTCTCCTTGCTGGGGGAAGGAAATAAAGGCACATCCTCCTCACTCAGCTCCCTGAGAAGCTGAATCCATTGCCACTTCAGAGAATCCAAAATGTGGATGTGTCCATGATGGGGATGTCCCCAACCTTGCTCCCACCAGGAAAAAAGAGGAAAATCAGAGGGAAGAGGTGATTTTATTTTTCTGTGGAGATAATGAGTGAGCTTGTACCTTGGGAGACCTTCCAGGCATGTGGTTGCACTCAAAATTGTTGAAACAGATAGGGATACATCTGGTAAATAAAAGGATCTGAAGAGTGATGGCATCATGGGCCTGCCCAGGGGCTCAGCAGAAGTGACAAGAGAGTGATGGGCAGCTCTTTAATGAGGGGAGACTGAAATCCCCCCATCTGTGAGCTAGGACGGCCTCTCTGATGAAGGCAGGGATCATGAGCAGTTGTAGTGAAGACTCCTTTTTGTGGCCTCATCCATACCTGTCAGGGAGCTCTCAGGTGGTTGTTTGTATGGAAATGTCTTTTCATTTTCTTGCCACATCATCCTTGGTGATGGTACTAAGCCTTGAGTGTCTCTGGAGCAGCCAAGTGCTTCCAGCAGAAGATCTCAGAAGTGGGGCTGGTCAGTCTCCACTTTGTTGAAGGAGTGACAAAATGACTTTAGAATTAAACAGCATCTTTGATGTTTGTCTAGTGAAAATTGGTTTTGTGGTTGGTTTTTTTTTTCACCCATATGATGCAGCCCTACATTTCTTTAGGAGAAAAAAAATAAGGCAACAAATGATATCAAATTCAATTATTTTTGTGGAGGCACCTTGCTGCCCAACCTTGGGGCAAGCTGGCATAAGAGTCTGTTAATCCCCTATGGCCGCATATGGCAATGGCCAAACCTATAGGTTCCATACTCATTTTCTGGTTTGTTTAAAATGAAAACACAGGGTGTTGGCTGCCCAGGGCATGTATCTGTCCTTGAAGCAAATAGAGTTGGGAACGAGGGTTGGAAAAAGCAAAAATTTTCCAACTTTCCGTGGAAATGAGTGATAATTCACCCTAGTGTGTATCACACACCTGGGGTTCCAAGCACTGTCAGAGTCAGAAAGTTGGTGTTGGGGCTGGATTTTATTGCAAAGCACCATATCAAATGCTTTCCTACAGTTGTTCCTGCTTCTTCCCTGTACCCACTGTCAGCGGATGGAGCATTTCCAAGCCAAAGCCTTTGGGATCATCCTCAAAAAGGAGGGGGTGCCACACGTGTGCAGCGATGCCCGCGGCCGGACGGTGTTTTCTGTGCACTGTGGACTGACGCAGCAGTTTTGCCCAGCCCAGCTATTATTTTACACAATCCCTTTTTTTATCCCTTTTGCAGTGGACGGCGGATTGTAGCGAGCAGCTTGATGGCAGCTGTTCCCCATCCCGAGGGAAGGGCTCGTCGTCTCACGAACATAACCAGGTAGGGTTTGTGTTTAGTTCCTCCTCCCCAGAGCTTTGCCTTTATTTCTTGCACTGCCTCGCCTGGGAAGGGCTGCCAGCTGTCCCTCTCCTGTGGAAGGGGAGATGTGTCCCTCTGCTTGGCATCTGAAAGCTCATTCCTGCCCAAACCATGGGAGGTGGGCAACATCCTGGTGTGCAGATGGATGCTTTCATCAGGAGCTTAAAGGGGAAAATATAAGGAGTGTCTCATTTATTCCAGGAGACTTTCTTATTGTCTCCTGTGTGAGGAAGCTGTTAGGAGCATCAGAGCTGACTTGGAAGGATGAGATGTGGCTGGAATAAGGGATCTTTATGTAGCTGGGCTTCTCTGTTGTGTGCTGCAGCACAGGGATGGTGTTACAGGAAGAGCATTACACAGCTGAGAGGGTGAGCTAGCAGAAGAAGCAAAGTTGCACGTGCTGAGAGCCTGTGTTGGTCGTGCAGTGACACGAGCCAGGTGTGAGTCAGTTTTGGTGCTTGGACATGGTGTGAACACGAGTAAGGAGTGTTTACCTGGCACTGCTGGAGGTGGCTGTCCCTCCTCATGTGAGTACCCCCATGGAAGAGAGTTGGGTTGGGTGGGGGCTTGTGTTTGATCATTCTCATCTGATTGACAAGATGCTGTGTCACCATGAGACCATCAGCTCTGTGAGAGCAGCACTTGCTTGAGGAGATGTGAAATTTAGGCATCAGAGGGAAGAGGAAACAGCATTTCTAATTGCTGTGGCTGATGGATGTCCCACCCAGAGAAGTGGCTTCAGGTTGGTGGCTTTTATTCTCTTGCTCTGCTTGATGTCCTCCGGATGCAGTCTTGTGCATGGATCCTTGAGGGGGAATTTGGGAGCCCTTTGCAGGGTGTAAAAGAGGCTGTGCCAGTCTGAGCGGGGCAGGTTGCAGTTCTCATTTTGGGCACAGCTTCCTCTCATGGAGCCATGCTGGAAGTTCTTGGCTGAGGGATGGGGGCTTAGTCATCCCATCCCTGCCATGGCCCTGGGATGCTGGTAGCTCCTCTGCTAACACCTACACCCAACAAAGGCAGGCTTTTGTTTTGTAGAAGGGCGTGTGCTGAACAGAGGCACTGCTTTGGATGAGCTCCTGAAGGTGCCAGATGGAATTGTGGATTTAATTTATTACAGCTGTGATCTACTTCAAAATATTCAGCAGCAAAACCTCATCAGGCTCCTCCCAGCGCTGAAGACAGCTGTTGGATGTTCAGCTGGGAGGCTGGCTGTTTCCATCAGGCTTCCTTTGGTGGATCAGGGCCTTTCCTTAGGGAAGAAGGTCCCTGGCCCTTCTCCCAAGGGCTCTGCTGTTGTGCCAGTGGCTGGTGGAGACCACAGGAGGATGCAGGAGTCATGCATGGGTGTTACTTTCCTGACAACCTCCATCTGCCTATGGTGCTATGCACTCTTTTGTTTCAGCTTACATGTTTTTGGGGGTTTTTTTTGTTTTCTTGCTGTTTTTTCCCTGGGAATTAAATGTGTTTGATCTCCTCCTACAGGGAGCTCCTTTCCTACACACAAACACCATTCACTGATGCCCAAGCTGCTTACCCTGTGTTTGGGCTCTCTCCCAGCCTGCAGCAGAGCTAGTAATTATCTCTCTCCATGTTTGGCTTCCTTTAACTGTGAGTAACAAATTTTCCTTGGCACCAAAGAGGAGTTGCAAGCTATTGTTCCTCTGTCCAGGCAAGCATTTCTCTCACTGTCACTGATATATGAGTTAAACGCTGCTGGTGAGGACCAAGTGCAGTTTCTTACCATTCCTGGCTGTTTTCACAAAAAAAAATCTTTCAATATTAAAAAAAAAAGTCATTACTATGATGCTTGTCGTGAATTAAAAATTTCAATCACCTTTCAAACCTGCTAAGGAAGAAGCCAGCTAATTATTTCCCAGGGGAGGAAGGGGTTGCGTTTTGGGGGTGGGTTTTTTTGCTTTGTTTTTTTTTTTTAGTTTTTATTTTTATTTTTATTTTGTTTTGTTTTGTTTTGTTTTTTGTTGGTTTTTTTGGGTTGTGGTTTTTTTTTGTGATGGGGTTTTTTTGTTGCGGTTTTTTATGTATTTGAGGGACTTGGGCAGGAAATGGAATTCCTAATTTTCCTATTGTGTTTCCAGCTGAGATCTCTGCATTGCCAGTTGTACTTGAAAAATACTTGGATGTGAGATTTCTGCTGGCTTCAGCTAATGTGAAAATGTGGGTTATGTATCAGTGACCATGGTATGCCTCACGCGGCCATCAGAAAGGGCATTTAAATGGAAATCTAGGTTAGTCCTGGAAATATATTCAGCATGTGGTTCATTTTCTGTGAAGACAGAGTAGTCCAATCTTGCTTTTTCAGAAGTAATTGGCTTCCTAAAGGTTATGGGGAAACCTAGAGAGAAGATGACTTTCCCATGCCTGAAAAATCCCTCTATGCATCCCTGAGTACTTGATGCCTTTGAAATTCTGGGCTATATGATCCAGCAAGGTAAAGAAAAATAAATGAAAGATTTTAATTTTTTTTTTTACTCTGTGTGTGTGTTATGCATTTTTATATAGTGTGTGTGTATATAAGCATCTACTGGTTGTTGTACAAGTGAGGGGGTTAGAGCAATTTCTAAATAAAATACAATGTAAGGGTAAAAATGAAGAGGTTTTACCCTTCATTTTAAAGTGGTTTTGCCTTTGTTAAAAATGAAGGTAAAAACAGTCCAGGATATTCCTAAATTGCTGGTTTCTGATGTTGTTGGGTGTCTCTGGAAAAGAGCACCCAGACTTGTCCTGCTCTTGCACTACTTGGTGAGACCTGTATTAGCAGCTGTGTGAGACTTGGAGTCAGTCCCCACAGGCTGGCAGAAAGGCATCCCATACAAAGCAGTGGCTTAAAACCAGAGAAAATTCCCCCTGAAACCTCCTGGTCTTTCCAGTTCTGTGGGAGGGTGGCTGTGAGAAGATGGTCTGCTCATGGGGGAATCTCCTGAGATACATTTTGTGAACTCGTGTGCTGAGAAAATCCTGGTCTCACAATTACATTCAGCTCATCTGTAATTCTTGTTTCCTGCTGGGATCTCTCTGTTTGCTGCATGGTGTGGCCATGTTCCACTAAACCCCTGAAAGTTTGCCAGGTGTCACCATGTGTGAGCCTCTAGGGTAAAGACCAGGTACTCAAAATATTATTCGAGCACCTTACTGCCTCTATAAATGAAGAAGGTTTAGATAATGGAATAATTTTAAACTCTTTTATGTTTGGATTTTTTTTTCTTCCCCAAAAAGAGCCAGTGGGAAGTTTTTATATAATACTTTATTTGCATTCCCCTTGTGAGGCTGTGGCAAGTAGGAAGCTCTTTGATATATTTCTGAGAGCAATTCATTAAGTAAAAAAATCTGGTATGGTGCATATTGAGGGATCCAGCAAAGCTCTTGGTACATGAAAGGCCTGGCAGGAGCTGCATCCCAGGCTCCCCTTATGTAAAAGGCATTAACAAAAACCAGAACAACTCTGCGGGTTTGTGCCATTTCTCCAGGCAGTGGGAGATGGAGAGCTGAAAATCCTCCTTCCTGGCCAAGTCCCACCCTTCCCCCATGGTGGCTGGCTGTCACCCATCAGCACCAAGGAAAAACCTGTGTTGTTGGCAGGAAACAGGACTTGCTTTCATCCCACTGCTTGTGTCCACGTCCCACCAGGTGCAGCAGGAGCTTGGTACAGGGTTTGGGCCCTCAGAGGCTTCTGCAGTTGATGGTTGTGTTGCTGATCTACTGAGCAGTGAAGGAGCAGGCAGGCTGTGTAGATCACACCTTGTAGACCCCACGCCTTGCTTGTAGCGCCCTTGTCTTGTCCTCCCTGTGGAGCTGGTGGTGAAGGAGATGACTCTGCCCTCCGGTTAAACCAGCAGAAACAGCAGCACATGGGGGCAGGGTGGGGTGGTGGGTTTGCACTCTTGGGCCTTGGCTGGAAATCAGACTACCTGGAGTAAAGAGCATCCCTAATTGTGCCAGCGTAAGAGTCCTGACAAGGGCCTGGAGGGATAAGGGGGAATGGCTTCCCACTGGGAAGGACAGGGTTAGATGGGATATTGGGAAGGAATTGCTGGCTGTGAGGATGGGCAGGCCCTGGCACTGGGTGCCCAGAGGAGCTGCTCCCTGGAAGCATCCAAGGCCAGACTGGACAGGGCTTGGAACAGCCTCATCTAGCGGAAGGTGTCCCTGTCCATGGCAGGGGATGGAATGAGATGAGCTTTAAGGTCTTGCTATTCCATGTCCATGTCCTGCAGTCATGGCTGGAAAAGCTGCCATGTTGCCAAAGCAAAGGCAGTAGGGGGTATGGGCAATGTGTGAAGGCTGTCTCTTGGGTAACAGCAGATTGCAGTGCACAGAGGAGCTCAGTTTTAATGGAGAATGGAAAAATCAAATTATCTATGCAGATTTCTGCTTTCATAGTTCCAGAAAATTTTCTTTTGCAGGCATCAGTGCTGCTTAACTGGTGGATGCTGCAGAAGCAGGTGGGAAGGGATCATGGTCTTGGACAGGGGACATGTCACTGGGTCCAGATTAACTGAAGTTAGCAGTGAAATTGTCCTGCTGGCTTAAGTCTGGTGACATCAGCAGGCAGCATGTAATGCCCCGAATTCTTGGCTGACCAGATAGGGCTGGAGAGACAGTGGATTGGAAGGGTCTCCTGACTAAATTTGTAATTCATTTTCCCTGTGCTGGTGGATGGCCTGTGTCTCATTTGAATTGCCCATCCTTGGGTCCAGATCTGAAAGAAAACAAGAGGGATGACTCTGGAAAGACTTTTAGAAATTACAGAATGTTAAGGGGGTGGAATGTACATTAAAAATCACCCACCTGCCATAGGGAGGCACACCTTCCACTGGAACAGGTTGCTCAGGGCCTTCTGTGCTATGAGCGCTGCCAATCTTGGGGCAGCCACAACCTCCCTGGGCAACCTGGACCAGTGTCTCACCACCTTCACAGTAAAAGCATTCTTCCTAATATCCAGTCTAAATTTCCCATCTTTCAATTTGTACCCATTAGTCCCTATCGTGTCACTAAAGTTGTGGATGCAGAGTCCCTCTCCAGCTTCCCTTTAGGCTCCCTAGATACTGGAAGGTGCTGTGAGGTCTGCACACAACCTTCTCTTCTCCAGGCTGAACAGCCCCAACTTTCTCAACCTGTCTTTACAGGTGAGGTGCTCCAGTCCTTTTATCAACCTCATGGCTGCCTCTGGACTTGTTCCAGCAGTTCCATGTTTGGGGAATATGTTTGGGGTTCTCCATCTCATTGGCCTGATCATGTTGTAGCCCAGGGCCAGTTTGTACACTGAACTCAGCTGAGGTTGTCAACCGTGCTGAGGATGTGTTGGGGCAGGTGGGTCCTGGCTGATGCTGCAGACACTGATTTTCTGTTTCTGAAAGAGAAGGAGAAAGCAAGAAGGAGAAAGCAAGAGAAGGAGAAAGCAAAAGACTGGCTTTGCCAGTGAGTACATGTTGATGCATGCCTGCCTGATGGAGGAAGAAAGTAGGACTTTAGGTGGGGTGACCTGCCCATGGGCAAAGAGCTCTGAGAAGACCAGTCACTTTTCTGCCTGTAATTGCTGGGTGATGCTTCCTCCTTTAGTGGATGCAGCCCTGCTCAGTTATGGTTGGAGAGGACTGCTGAGAAAGAAATCAAATCCGTCAGCTAATGTATAGGCATAACTTTCTCTGGGACTTGTGTTTGGGCTCGGCCTCATGGAGCAGCAGTGCCTCATGTGAAGCAAACACCTACTTGGGTGTCAGGAGGTCTGGGAGGGAGATGTTTCACTGCCTTGCTGCCTGCTCTGGAGAATTGCTGCTGCTCACTGAGGGTAGGGGGAAGTGTCTTCTGGGCCTGGTGTCACCAGTGACTCACATGAGAGGACATCTTGTCACTCTCATTTTCTGTTTGGCTGGAGAAGACTGGGGGATGTCTGTCTGCCCATTGTAGAGCTTCCCACTCTCTTATTTTTGTGAGATTTGATTAACCTTTGAGGTCTCCATCTTTCCAGGTTTGGATGAATAGATCAGTCAGTGCTGGAGCTCTAGGCAGGGACGGGATGACATGAGCCATTTCCTCTGAGGCTGGGACAAGGCCTTGCAGATGGGTTTCCATAGCACGTCTGGAGTTCTCAGGGCCATTCTGAGAGCCCTCAGTCTTCCTCCTTTCATCCTTGTGTGTAAATGAGCTATCTAGTACATCCTTGGCTAGCATGGCTCTTCCAGTGTTGTCCAAAAAGCGCAACCACACAGGCTTGGTCCTTTCCCAGGTAGTCCAGAAAGATCTTGTAAGCTTAACCTTCTACTTCCAAATCCTTTGGTCCTGTATTATGGCACAAGAATGGATAAAACCTTACTTTCCCTGGTGGAAGAAGATCTCAAAGTGATGTTTGGTGTCCCTTCTGCAGATTGGCGAGGGCTGGGGAAGGTGGACATAGACCTGGGAAGGGAAGGAACAGAGCCAAAGGGGCTGGGGCTTCTGCATCACATTTTTATAACAGTTTCTGATGTTCTTACAGCATTATGTAATACTTTGAGGAGAAAGAAGCTAGAAAGTTTACCCTACTAAGATATTTAGAGTAATCTTATGGTTGGGTTTTTGTTGGGGTTTTTTTAAGGTGTATTTTGAGTTATTAAAATAATTAAGCCTTTGGTTTTCCTTATTAAAATTGGAGTCGTTTTTCTGGAGTAGGTCTAGGAAGGTACTTCGAATGCAGTGCAAAAATTCTGCATAACAGGAAGATTTGGCAGCAGCACAGATTGGGTGTGTGAAAACCTCCACTGCAGAAAAACGTCAAAAGGGCTTTTTACACAATAGCTGTTTTCTGATCTGACCAGGAGTAAGATCAAAGTTGAGGAACCATTTGAAGGACACCCCACAGCTTGATCTAGGGTTCTCCTGGATACAGATGTGAGACCCTTGTTATGCTGGGGGATATCTCAGAGGTTTTTGGGGTCCTGAGAACTCTGCCAGCTTCCTGTTATTTTGCCTCTGGCCCACCCATGAATGCTGTACATTGAATATTGAAGTTTTTACATACAATTGAACATGAATCCTATCCAGAATCCACTGATATCTTCAGGACACTTGGAACTTGTGCTGCTGCCAGGGTTGATCTACATCGCTACCAGCACAGCCCACTTCACCCATACTTATCTTCACTGAGAGCAGCCACGTAGGTGATCACTGTGTTTCCATTTATGGCTTCTGCACTGGGGAAACTTATCTTCTTTTTCTGCAAATAGGATTTTCAAACTTGCACTGAAGCAGCAGAAAATATTAACTCTTGGGCCGGCAAAGGCAGCAGGATTAATTAGTTCATGCCTCAAAGAGCTCACTGCAAAGGTGAAAATTGCAGTGTAAGTGAAACATACGATTATTGCTAATTAAAATGCAAATGTTAGATTTGACAGCTAGTTTCCAAAGGAGGGCTGCTGGCAATGTGCATGAGCCTGGCTGTTCCTGAGAAGGTGCAGAGCTTGGGTTTGAGCAGCTTCTGGGGATCAGTCTCTGGAGGGATAGTGCTTTCCCTCCCAGTCCCAAAGTATGGCTCAGAGGTCCCATCTCCTGCTGCTGAATGTGGACCAGAAATGATAGGTGGAGGAGCCCAGATAAGATCTATGAGAAGTCTTCAAGGACTGTTTGGGGAACTCAGAGAGACTGGGAGACCCTTGGTTTTTGAAGGGCATGGCAGAGAAATGGGGAATTGGGTCAGCAGGAGGCAAGGAGTGGAGAGCTTTGTGCCATTACAGCTGTTTCTTCAGCGTTTGTCAGCTTTGGCAGTCCGTTCTGTTCCTGCAGCATGGTGGGTTTGTTTAGCAGGAGCTGTGTGTGGAACATACACAGGATGGAGGAAAAGCAGTGCCACATGTCACCAGTGCCAAGCCATGGCTTCCTGCTGGACTCCAGCTGCCTCTGGAGTCTGGGAATAGGGCTTTTTGTGGGCTTTGCATTGATGCTGGTGAAGGGGTTTTCCTGCTTGCGTGTTTTATTAAAGAACAATCACCACCTGCATGCTCTCACCCACTCTTTGAGCATCACCCATGAGGTTGGTGTGAGCAGCACAGTTCCCACAGAAGGTCTGCAGAGAGGTTCCATTTTAGCATGAAAGAGCTTTACTACAGGACACAAAGCCATCAGAAGTGTGTGGGATTGTTTCTGGGGGTCGTATTTTCATTCTGGAGATTTCAATCCCCTTCAGTAAGATACCAGTAAAATGTTGTTAATCTGTGGAAATTAGTCAGAAATCTGGGGAAAATACTGAGCTTGGCTGTGCTGGTGAGTTTGAACATAAGTGTATTCAGGCAGTTTTCAGTTGGGACTGTTAGCATCTTCAGCAGACATTTCAACAGTTTTTAGTGTAGCAATTTTATTTAAAAAACAAATTGGTTTTCAATATTAGTATCAGTGCTTGATAAAGGTGAGGAAGGTAAACAGGGCGAAAGCCCCAGGCCATGAGTTAGAGCCAGGAGACAAGCTGGTTTTTTAAACTCACCTGTGATTGTGATCTAACTGGTAACTTTGTGCTGTATCCAGTGGCTTTTCTTGGTGGAAACTGATGCATGGTGATAACAATATTCTCATTTCTCACAACAGCTGCATTTCTGGAATTTGCAACATCTTGGGTTGTCTGCAGAAAACCACTCCTAAAAGATGGGTCTGCTGAATATAAATGAACAGTTTTTATTTTCAGTGTGTCTTTCAAAGCAAAGGGTGCATGTGCTGACCTGCAGCATTTGGCACAGAAATCTTGTGTGTGTTTGCGAACAAGATGTTCACTGTGTAGGATACAATTAATCCTTCAAACATCAAGCACGAAGGTGCATTTCTCCCAGCCATTTTTTCAAATGGTGCACATATTTCCCATGTCAAAGGAAGTATTTCTCACTTCTCAGGATGCCTACAAGGTTGGCTCTTCTCCAGGCCTTCCTGAAGTGACCTGCCTGACATCCACCACGTTTTTTATCCCTTCATGCCAACTGAACAACTTCTTTTGTGCCATTTGGTATTTCCCAGCCATTGGGAGATGTGGGTCAGGGTGTGATAAGAAGGGAAGAAGAAGGTGCTTTAAATGTCAGTGGAAATAACCACAGCCTTTCCAATTTCATTTATCTACAACTTGAAAACCAAATTGCCTCTTTTTAAGTCAATACCACAATGTATTTGAACTTGCTTGAAACTTACTAGGTTGTAGGGTGCAGATTGTCCAGCTGGAGCGATGCAGAAACCAGCACTGGAGTGTTTGCTTCCAGTTCCTTGTGTTGGGTGAACACTTCCATGTTTCATGTGCATCAAGGTCCATGCTGGACCACCAGGTAGCATCACCCTAGGTAGCTCAGGTTCTGCTGTGCAGTTGTATTCCTGCCTCATCCAAGTCAGGTGGCAGTGGTGGAGTTTGACCTGGTCTGTGGCCTGGACTTGGCTGTAGTGTTCAAAAGCAGTCTGAGTGGTGAATCCTTTTGGCTTTGGAGGCTGAGGTGGCCCTGCCCTTGCCTTAGCCCGTGGCAGTGTCTGCAGGACCTCATGTAGCCCCATGAGAACATCTGAGACATGAGAAACTTGAGGCTCTCATCTCTCAACCAGTCCTAAAACACAGGCTTCTGTTTGTATTTCCGAGATTTTCAGAGTACCTGCAAGAGTTCAATATTCGGCACTTGGTGGTATCATGGGGTTTTAATAATTTTAGGTCACTTCAGAAGTCTTTCCCAAGTCTCTGAGCAAAGCTTTTGGAGCAATTGCCATGACAATATCCACCTTTCTCCCCAAGGACCTTGTGGGGTGTTTGGGTAGAGCTGGTCAGGTGAGTTATTCTGGTTTTCAGATGAGTCATTATGCCTTGAGGGCTGAACAAGAAACCTGCAGTTTGCTTGACAGCACAACAAGTGAGAGAATAAAGGAGAACATCAGGCACAGCTCCTTAAGAGACAAAAATAGTTATTTCTGTAATGAGTCTCCTGGTGAACTACAAGAGTCCTCAGCCATGTGAATAACTGGACTCCAACAGTGGGCTGAGCAGTGGGAAAACTGACTGAGAAGTTTATTTGGGCCTGGGAGGGGAATGGAATGGAGTGGAATGGAATGGAATGGAATGGAATGGAATGGAATGGAATGGAATGGAATGGAATGGAATGGAATGGAATGGAATGGAATGGAATGGAATGGAATGTTTCAGCTGGGAGGTACCAACCATTATCCAGTCCAACTGCATGCTCAATTCAGGGCTGACCAAAAGTTAAAGGGTGTTATTAAGGACATTGTCCAAATGCCCTTCAGCAGCTTTAGAGGATGTGGAGTTGATGAATATGCATAGTTAATACTCATGAAGGTAGAGAAGGTAAGTTTTATTTTTCCCCATGCATACGCTAGAGCGTTAGGGCCAAATCTTATCCTCATCAGAGCCTCCCACAGTGTCATCCCTTTGCAATCTGTAGATAGAACATGTTAAAGGAGTCAGAGGAAGCCCCACAATCAGGATGCTGGTCACAGGCATGGTTTTGTAGGTGCAGGCACAAGTGGCCTGGGAGCTGGAGCTCTCCTGTTCCATCAGGTCATTGGTTTTGGAGTGTGTGTGATGGAGTGGCCCTTGACTAAAGCAACCTGTTTGTTGTTTTCAGGAAGAGTGGGATCACAGCAGCAGTGGGAGCACAGGATCCCAGCCAGGGTCGAGCTCCAGGCAGGGCTCTGGATCCAGGTCTGGCAGCCACAGGAGAAGCAGCCAGTTCAGGCAATCAGCCAAGGTATACCTGGTGGTGAGGTGCTGGAGCTGTGTCCCGTGCTTGCTGTTTCTTGGAGGCATCCCCCTCACGACCTGTTTGTGGTGTGTGTCACACGAGGCGTGGGTGCATGTCAGCTGGGAAGGACACTGCAAAGACCTGTTTAATTCACTCACGGTGTGTGACCCACTGAGGTGTGCTGATTGCCTTAGCGTTGTGAAAGAAGTCCCTAGTCAGCTGGTTAAGTGCAAAGAAAATCAGGGATTTTTCTGTATTTGAAGTATTGGAGTATTTCAGTTTTGAGAAATCAAGAGATGCCTGTAATTATTTGCTGTCAGGCCTTCACTAGAAGTTGAAAGATGAGTGGGCAGCACATAGATGGTGTTAAATGGTGACCTTAAGTCCAGCTGCTTTCTGTGTTAGCTGTCTGCAGGGCTATATGAGAAGTTACCTTCCTACCCTGCAAAAGACTCTAAGAATTAACTTTTTATATGGGTTAGGTCCATCCTTGAACTGAGACAAGGGACCATTCCTGTGTCCTGTCTTCTCTTGGAGTCGCTCTCCATTATGCACACAGGAGAACAAGTTCTGCCAGAAATGGATGGCAGACTGAGGTTTGGAACCAGTGGTCAAAGTCCTGGTCCATGCATCCATTTCATCCTCCTGAAGATCTTGAGGAAATAGCTTTTCCTTCTGAGCCATGCTGTGGTGGGAGAGGACCCAAAGAACCAGGTTGTACCTGGAAAGTGATGGTCCTTTCTGCTGGGAATGAGACTCAATGTATCCTTTCCTCTTTGAGCGGGGATAATACTGTCTTCCTCAAAATTTCTGTATTTTTGTCTGTACTTTTCACATGACAACTTGCAGTTTTCAACAAGGAAGCCCTGAATTGGAGCCTTTTCAGACAGTTCAGTATCTATTTCATCTTTTTTTATTTTCTACCAAAGTGCAGCCAGGGGTTGTAGGCAGCTGAGAAGGAGGAAAAGTGGGGGAAGCTCCTTGAGCTCAGAACTGAAAAATGCTTAAGTAATACATGTTACAGGATAATCCCTGAATTTATAGCAGGGAGCCAGGCGGCCACTTGGTGTTGTTCTGCGTGCAGTGATGATTTAACCTGGTTGCAGTTGTGCAGCAAAGGGCATGATTTCATATTTGTTTTCTGGAGGATGGTAATGAGGAGCAGCGAGAGGCGGGACGCTGAGCTGGGCTTTGTAAAGCTGCTGCGTGCATGCAAATGCTGACTTTGTGGGGAATTTGCTGAAGCTGCATGCATGGTAAACAGCCAGAGTCCACGTGGGCCTGTCCCTGTTTGTGTGGGCAGCTCCAGGGGCTGGGCAGCAGTGGATGGA
This sequence comes from Geospiza fortis, assembly GCF_000277835.1. Classification (NCBI taxonomy): domain Eukaryota; kingdom Metazoa; phylum Chordata; class Aves; order Passeriformes; family Thraupidae; genus Geospiza; species Geospiza fortis. The sequence continues at coordinate 2,976,967 of NW_005054365.1, forward strand.
GGTCATTTGTGCTCACAGGGGCAGGAGGACAGAGGTTGTGGACGTGCATTTAAACCAGATTGTGGGCAGGATCTGTTTTACTGGATGTCTCATCTCTGAGTACTGGTGTTACTTGTGAAAGCGTCTCTCTCAATTATTATTCCGAGTGAATTAATTAATTTTCAGCTATACTAACTCCTTCTCAGTGAAAAAGATTATCTAAAGCTCAGGGTTGGGTCACTGGGAGCTTCATGTTAAAATTGCTGATGGTTATAATTGCAGTCCTGGGGGGACTGCAAGTCACTGCTTTTCTTAAATACATGCTATTTTTAAACTTTTTTTATACCTGGATCTGAGAATTGGCTTTTTGAAGTCTCATTATTAAGTCTTGGCATTGTGCTGTGAGCATTTTAGTAAGCTCCTGCAGCCCATGGCTGCAAGGCTGCTCCCTGTCCCGTGACCTGACACAGAGACTGTTCCAAAGACAGGTCATAGAAGACCAAAAGGGTGTCTTGAAATGGCCACAGTGACTCAGGACTTAATGACAAGGTGTGCTATCACTGAGCCCTGGCACCATTTTGTGGAGCCTGGCTGATGCTTGGAGTGTCTCCAAGAGGTTATGGGACATCTTCTAGGAGGACCAGGTCTGGGTGAGAGTGTCCAGCTGCTGCCTCGGACCTGCCTGACCTCCTCACCACCTGAAATGGATTTGTGTCTTCTCTTGGGTGTCAGCTGTGATAACCTGCACATGTGTGCTTCCATTACACTGCATTTGGATGCTTGTAAGGATTTAAGAAACTAATTCCTCTCCTTGGTGGGAGAAAATCGTGCTTACATTTGCCTAAAATAAAAAGCTCATCTTCTGTAACTTATCACGGGAGTTATGTATTTCTGGTAATTTGTTTCTGAGCAGAGACATGTCAACTTGCAGATCCCCAGGGGTTAAAATCATAATCCATACACCCCTCGGAGGAGACTAAAAAGGGAGCAGTGTGTCTGTGTTTGGAGTTTCTGGTGTTTAAATTGGTTGTGCTGGAAATGACTGCAGAATGTAACCATCTGTTCACTGAGGACATGTGTCCTGACATTGTTTGGGAAAGTGTTGCTCAATTTGTGAGCACATTGAGCTCTGGGACTTCATTAAGAAATGGTCACATTTTTAACGTGTTCATAATGTCTTGGTTAATATTAACAATACTTAAAAATGACAGAAGGTTTATGATGGGGAAGAGATGGAATCCACCTTCTCTACCATATATTTTGCCAGAGTGGGACCATTTGGACTGAGTTGCTTAAAAAATCTGAATATGTGCAAGATTATGAGTAATCTGAATAAGAAATGTTGAGAGGAAAATTGGTTAATATGGGCTCCTTATGTGCAATGCATTCAATCCACCCAGACTGAGTCAAGTCTAATTTCCTGAATGGTCTTCAATGGCAAAATCCAACCTGCTTTACTTCACCTGTAAGGGGTGGAGGGGACAGCCCTCTTTGTGCAGGGAGGACATGTGAGGGTTGATGACTGTGAAGGGGCTTTGAATAACATATGTGAGGTCTTTGCTTTACATGCTTGTGCTTTGGGTTGTCCATTTTGACAAAGGCAGCTGCCTGCACAGGAAAATTCAAGGTGTTTCACAGGTGGCTGGAGATGTCTTATAATGCCCGTGGGGAAAGGCTCTGGGGGTGCTGGTGCCAGCAGCTGGACATGAGCCCAGGGTGCCCAGGTGGGCAATGGCCCCTGGGCTGTCCCAGCCAGGCTGTGACACAGCCCCAGGGCAGGGCCTGTCCCTGTGCTGGCGCTGCTGAGGCACCTCCAGTGCTGGGGACAGCTCTGGGCCCTCAGGACAAGAGAGACACTGAGGGGCTGGAGCGTGTCCAGGGCAGGGAACGGAGCTGGGGAAGGGGCTGGAGCCCCAGGAGAGGCTGAGGGAGCTGGGAAGGGGCTGAGCCTGGAGCAAAGGAGAATCAGGGGGGACCTTGTGGCTCTGCACAGCTCCTGACAGGAGGGGACAGCCGGGGGGGTCGGGCTGTGCTCCCAGGGAACAGGGACAGGAGGAGAGGCAACGGCCACAGGCTGGGCCAGGGCAGGCTCAGGTTGGGCATGAGGAGGAATTTTGTCACAGAAAGGATTGTTAAGCCTTGGAACAGACTGCCCAGGGCAGTGGTGGAGTCCCTATCCCTGTAAGTGTTCAAGGAACACCTGGATATGGCACTCAGTGCTCTGGGCTGGGTGACAGGTGGGGATCAGACACAGGTTGGAATCAGTCTTGGAGGTCATTTCCAACCTAAATGATTCTGTGATTTTGTGAATCTGAGCCTGGCCCCTGGACCTTGGTGGATCATGGTTGTGGACATGGGGCAGGAGGACAGGATTGGAGTCGGAGCTGAGCTTGTGCATTGTCTGTTCCATGCTGTGCACAGCTCTGTGTCTCCAAGGCTGACACTGTCACTCCTTGCCTTCACGGTGCACTTTTGCAGCAGGTGAAGGGTCTCTCCATTGCATGGATTCACACAGGAGCACAGGATCCCTTGTAGAGAGCCAAGACACCTCCGTGGCTGGTGGGAGAGGCTGTGTCCTGGCCTGGATAGCTCCATGTGCCTCCTGACAAGTAACCACCTTTCCATCTCTCCTAGAATGGCAACAAGGAGAGCAACCTTGACATGCTGGGCACAGACATCTGGGCTGCCAACACCTTTGACTCCTTCAGGTAAGCTGGTTTTAAATTGCTTTAGGAGAGAGGTGGACTTTTAGGATGGACCATGCCTTGTCTTAGCCCTCGCTGGTATGTCCACCCTGCGGGTACTCAGGCATCAGAGTATACCCTGGTAAGGCTGACATCACTGCTCCTCCTCCTCCCCATCCCCATTTAGCCTGTGGCACCAAGCACAGTCTATTTAAAGCATCCTGTGTGTTTTGGAGAGGCCACCGGATGGGTTTGCAGTCAAAAAACTGAAACCAGTACCAGTATAATTACTTATAGTCACCCCAGAACTACACAGGCAAGACTTGAGTCAACTCTGAGCTGCTGCTCTGGGATTTTACTCTCCCATTAGCTGGAGGTGCCATTATGTGTTGGCTTCTTAACTGCTGGGAAGAACTCTTCAGCTGCTGTCTCAGTGAAAGCAGTGAAATATCCTTTCTGTCCTGTTTTATGCATAATCTGCATAATCTTGAGTCACTGGAGGAGACAGGTTGTGCAGGACCAGAGAGAACATAATTTCATGGACCTGTTGCAATACCCTCTTGGTAGAGAGTGAGTATATCTTGCAGGGTGTTTTCTGTATCTAAATTAGAGGCTTAGATAAAGCCCCAAGAGCTCAGCATACCTAAAAAACAAGAAAAATGAAAAGAGGTGCATCAGTGTGGAGGCTGGAGGCTCACATCCACGTGCTCTGCAGCAGGGAGTGGGGAGTGGTGCTTCCAGAAATGCCAGCTTTCCTTGTCTGCAGGCTTCAGTGTGCCCTCTGCTCTTCAGCTCGGTGGTGTTTAATTAGTAGTGGACTTCCTTTCTCTGTTTTTCCCTGTTTTTCTCTCCTAGTGGTGCAACGTGGGACTTGCAGCCTGAAAAACTAGATTTCACCCAGTTTCACAGAAAGCTGCGAAACACCTCCAAACACCCATTGCCTCACATAGACAGAGAAGGGTGAGTGCTGTGTCTGCAATACTGTGCTCTCCAGGAAGGTCTCTAACTTCTCCTTGCTCTAGGAACTCTGGCTTGGTGGCACCCCTCACACAGAGGACGTGGGAAGAAGCACTGGACTATGCAGAGAGTTTAAGAACGCCATGGTCAGTCTGTCTGGCTCCTCTGTCACCCAGTTCTGAGCTGGAGCAGAGTGGTTCTCTGTATTTTTGCATTGCCTGGTAGATCTCAGTGTTTAAATAACTCTGGATCCAAGTCTCCTAGATCCTGGTGTTCTAAATTTAGACATCTCTGGATATTGGAGGAAAGATCTTGGCTTAGTGCTGACCTGGTTACAGTTCCTGTGAATGACGCTGTTCTTCCCAGCAAGAGTTCAGGGAAGGAGAGAGCATCAATGTGTTTCATAAAACTGTGAAAACATTCAACAGCTCCCTTTCGTTGTGACAGCCTCCACAGGTTTCCCTGGTATTTCTGGATTCCTTACTGGTTTTTGGTTGGTCAAACCAAGTAAATGTGTGCTGGCACCAAGTGGCTCACCAGCCTTGCTTAGATGGGTATCACCATTTCCCTGCAGGTTCTCTGCAGATGGAGAAGCAATCACTCCCAGAGAGGATGGTGCAGCCAGGTGGGAGTTGGGCTCTTCTCCCCTGTAACAAATGACAGGATAAGAGGTAAAGGCCTCACATTGCATATGAGGAGGTGTAGGTTGGACGTTAGGAACAGTTTCTTCATGGAAAGGGTTGTCCAGCCCTGGCAGAGCTGCCCGGGTCAGGGGTGGAGTCACCATCCCTGGAGAGATTTAAAAACCATATGGATGTGGCACTTGGGGACATTTGTCAATGGGAGCCTTGGCAGGGCCAAGGGAATGTTTGGACTTGGTGCTCCTAGAGGTCTTTTCCAACCATAACAATCCCATAATTCTATAGCTCCGGTTTTCCTTATGCTATCACTCAGAGCATAGAGGAAGGAAAAAAGTAGAACAGGTCTAAAAGATGGGGTTGCAGCTGATGTTCCATCACTGCCATGTTGTTTGCAGGGATGGAAATCTTCTCTTGGAGACATTTTGCTGCTGATAATTTGGTTTTGCCAAAATACTGGCCAGTGCCATATGCCTGCACATCTTGTTTAGAAGACAAGTTTAGAATTGTTGTTAGAACAGTTGATTGGAAACAATTAGAAACATCCAGCCAGGCCAGAAATCCCATACCAGCCCAGGCTCAGCATCTGCAGTAGGCTCCTGTACCATACAGGGACAGGAAGACTCAGACAACCTTTTTTTCTGCTCTGTAAGGTATACTGCAGGTTTATAAAGAGCAATTTTCAGAACATTTGGAACAGCATAACACTAAATTTCTAAGTCACAAAGTCTCTTAGTCAAGTTCAATCCCATTTTTTCAGATGAGTTTGAAAAATGAGATGAAGGGGGCCCTCTGTAAAATAAGATATAATGTGCTTCCTCTGTAAAAGAAGATATAATATGCTCCATGGTTGATGGCACTTGCCAGGCAATCCTGTCAGTGAGAGCTGCTGTGTGCAGGGAGGATGGAGCAGGGCTGGTGTTGTGTTTTTCCTCTGGTTCCTGATGTATTGTGAATGCCCACATTGCAAACACATAGAGGAGGCAGTGTGGAGTTGAAATATTTAATCACTCCCAAATATTACAGCTGTTAAAGTGGAGTAAAAAATAGTGTATCTGCAGAAAAGTTAAGCAGATGCTATCAGCACAAAACAGTGCATGTTCCAAAATGCATGCCAGGTAAGTAACCTGGCTAGGACAGAGGAAGCACAAAGACAAAATTGTTCTTATTTTTTCATTTCTAAACCTGACTGTATTATGCATTCATCAGCTCTCCATGGTGAATCTGTGCCGAGATTCAGCTTGCTGAGCCTCCATGAATCTCCACCTGCTAGCTAGGCATTTTCCCCTCTTGCTTGAATAGGGAGCTTTTAAAAAAATTTAGCTGTGCAGTGAAAAAAATAATAGGGGAAAAAAAAGGACTGTGCTGTTCAGTGTGTGTTTTCAACACTAAAAGAACCATTTTATTCCTCCATCTGATCAGTTGCCCAAGGCTGGCCATGGAGTTGCATCCAGTTGTGTGACCTCAAGTGACTTTTGGTTGGGTGAAGCGTTTTCCTCCGGGGAGACACCTGCTTTTATTGGGAGATGCTGTTTGGTGGCATGCTGAATAATCACAAGTGGAACAGTTAAGAAAAAGCAGGGAGCTGTACTGTGTTTCTGACCTGAATTCATCTGGCTTTAATTTCCAGTGCTTGCTCTTGCTCTGCTTGTACTCTTCCAGATCAAACATCCTTTAGTAGCTGGTATTTTCTCTTCATTCCAGGTTTCTCCCAAGTGCATGTATCACTTGAGTTTTTCACGTTCTCTAAGGAATTTCCCTCTTTGAAACACGATTGCCAGCACTGCCTGTGGTCCTGTAGCTGGGGCTCAGCCATGCTGTCTCCAGAGGAAAGCTGCCTTCTTCCCCCTAATCCCTGCCTCCTCTTCATCCCCTGCCTTTTTGCCACAGTTCAGCATAAGAAATTCAGCTTGGGACAGTTCCCACCCTTTTCAGATGACCTTTTCCTACAATAAACTTGTGTTCTGCACCTGCAGCTGGCATTGTTTGTCCCCAGATGTGTGATATGATTTTTCTCATCTATATAAATACCATATATATAAATATTTTTTCAGATGTGTGTTTCTGTATGTGTATGCACACTATATTTTTGCCTTTGTAAGTCAAAGTCAGTATTTCATCTATAATGGAAAATCAGTTGTTGAACACCTCTGATTTCCAGTAAATACAGAATCACAGAATGGTTTGGGTTGGAAGGGATCTTCAAGATCACCTAGTCCAGCCCCCCTGCCATGGTCAGAGATACCTTTTACTAAACCAGGGTGCTCAAGTTCATTAAGGTTAATTAAATTGCTTCTATTCAGTTTGCTGGATTTTGAGACTGGTACTTCAGCATGTGCCATTTTTCTCAATTTTTTTCTCCCATTTTTTCTAATTCCAGAATCTATTTTTCACTAACTTCTAAGCACTGATTACCTGGGTCTGCTGCTACCAAAGTCTCTACTGTATCTTACTTAACACTATCTTGCTTCTAACTGACAAAAAAAATATTTTATCTTTCTTGCATAATAAAGAAAGATTATCTCTGTTGTTTGTGAACATAGAAGGATGATAATTATTGACCATTTCTTTCTTTTTCTGTATCATCACAAACTCTTTGCACCCAACTAGTAATTATCTTTGGATTGTTTTTTTCATTTCTTGTTCCAAGAAAGTCCTTCAGCTGCCGCTTTTATGTATGGTGTGTGAGTGCTTGACCTCTCATCCCAATTTCTTTGTCTTTCAAATTGTCTGCTTATATTTATATTGATTGCTGCTTCCTGTCTGAGGTGTGTGTTTGCTGATTTTCAACACCTTTCTCATCAGGGGAGCTGGAGCTCCCGTGGAGACCAGCAAATGAGCAGCGCTTCAAAGGAAACATTTTTCATTACTCTCTTTGTGCTCTCGTTTCTGCTGTCCAGGTGGGCTGTGCTTTCAGTTTTACTTGGTCTGGGCTCAGGACTGCCTTTGGTTTTCCCATTGCTGCTACTACCAAAAGTGTTTGCAAGCTGCGGCAGATGGTGCAGGTGGAGAGGACTGAGCAAAGCATTTAATTTTGTATTAACAGCTTTACACCTGCGTGGGAGTGTTTTGGAGGCACAGCACACTTGCTCCAGAGAGAGCCTCTTTGTTTCCATGAGAGGCCTTTGCAGCAACAACTGATATTCCCCTTGTGCTGTAATAGAAAATTAACTGTGTCTCCAACGAGTTTTCACGTGCTTTTGTTTTCCTCTTGCCACAGGCTTGGAAAGGGGAAGTACGAGGATGGTGACAGCATCAACCTGAACGACATAGAGAAAGTCCTTCCAGTGTGGCAGGTAGGTGATGAGGACATCTGCCCCTGCCATGCTGGGGCCCACCAGCAGAGCCTTCCCTGCCTTCTGTTCCCTTAGGAAACCCTCCTCAGGAGTGGGAGAGCTGCTGGGCTGTGGTCCTTTGGGGTTGGGATGGAGATTTGTGCCTGTGGTTTCAGGTGTTGGTGCTGGGCAAGGGCAGTTACCACACAGACTTTGTAGGGAGGTGATACACTGAGGGCAGTATATACCTGTGTATGTATACATGTGGATGTGCACAGGGCTCATATGTTGAAGAAAAGGAAATTCTGAAAAGCATCAACCCCTCCTGACAGCTGCAAAATAAATTGCTGCCAGGAAGCCAGCAGTGCCTGTGTGCTGACCCAGGTATTGCCCCTTTGGGGCACTGCCCATGTTTATATGCGCTGGTAATCCATGTATGTGTTCTCTCCAGCCTGTTCTTTCCCCAGATCTCTCTTTGCAGTTTTGGCAGTTCTGGTTAAATGACCTCTGATTGTGGATGTTGTGGAATAGCAGGATGAGACCCTGCAGTTCAGTAGAGAGGTTGAAAAAGGCAATTTGTCAGCATCATATAGTTTTCCATTTTACAGAGCCCTAGTCCTCAAAGGAGCTGAGTTCCCTAAGCTAGGCAAGTTTCAGAGGATGCTCAGCATGTTTTTGCTGAAACCTCTTTGCCTCCAGAGGCAAGGATGAAAACATCTCATGTGCTGTGGTAGTGTTACCCTCTTTGGTGCTGAGACAAGAATTCACCAAATGTGGGAATTTTGAATGAATTAGAGATGGGACCTCTGAGTTGGTTTAGATGGTGTGATTTTTTTTTTTTTAATCTTTTACATAGGCAGGAAGGCTGAGTTTGGCTCACATCTTCACTGCATGGTTCAGAAGGTCACAAGACCTCTAGTTACAAGACCTTTTAAGGATTCACTAACTAATAAACAATAAACTGCCAACAAGGATATTTATGTTTTTGACCTAACCCTTAAATATTTTGTCTTACGGACCTATGCTGCAGTGTGAGCTTTCTTAGCCAATCACATTGTGATACCCAAACCTACAGCACTGCATTCTGAACTCCTTGTTCAGCTCTGTAACTACTTTTATTTTTTCCATATCTTAAACTCTAAAACTCTAAACTTTCTTCTACTTAGCTTTACATGTCTCTGCCTTAAACTATAAATCCACATTCTCACTTCTAGCACCTAAGTTTGGGAGCCTTTTCCAAGGTCTCAGATCAAATCCTGTGTTTAATTCTGAGCTTTGGTTTACAGCCCCAAAGTTCTGAGAGTTCCTGCATTTCGGATTCCAATGGCCAGGCTTCTTGCTTACACATCATGTGAGGAAGAGCTTTGCTCATCCTGCAGACCATGTGACAATCTGCCTTACTGTTTCTTTTGGGTGAACTATTTGGCACTGAGTGCATGAAGGAGTGGAGAAGGGCAGCTGACTTTGGCAGGGAGGAGCACTGCCTGCAGCTGCTTCCTGCTCAGTCTCTTCCATGTTTGGTATGTCTGGACTTTAGGTCACAGGGAAAAAACATCAGGTTCAGCTGATACAAACCCCATTAATTCTGCAAAATAAGGTTAGTTTCCCTGGGGAATAATTGGAAGTGAAGAATCAAACCATCTTTGGTGTGAGGAGCTGATTACCTTCAAGGGGGTTTTAATCAACAGCTGTTAAATAAGCCAGGTCCTCCTGGTCTGGCTATCATTCATCATGTCCTCAGAGTACAAGAGTACATTGAATACAATGAATTAATTCCAATATATACATTAATATCTGGCTTAATTATTGGTGTGACATCTCTAAGCTGGAAGACCTAGTGGGAATGCTGGATTTGATGTTTTGTTTGTGCCTCAGGCAGACTCGTGCAGTACTGCATTGATTTGCAGACATGCTTACCTTGGCATGTGCAGGCAGCCATGTGTGTCTGTGGGAGCTAGGACCCAGGTGGCTCTGGGTGAGGGTTGATCTTGTTCAACATGGACAAGTGAAATACTTGCAGACAGCTGGCTTAATCCTGACATATCATTGTTAACTGGATTTGAATGCAGCCGTGCAATGCTGACAGTGATTTTACTGCTCCTCGTCCCTTGTTTTAAATGGCTCTGTGGAGCAGTGGAGGGGGGGGCAAAAGGGAAGATATTCCTTTGTGTGAGCCTCTGAAAGGAAAATCCTTCACCCCGTGGGGTTGTTACATTCATGGGTGCTGCATCCTGAGGAAGAGGCTTTTCAGGTTGGTGATATAAAAACTCCTGTCTGTGTTTGAGAGCTCATGGGCTGCTTGCAGATGCACAGATGGAGGGGGCAATCTGAGCATCCTTCAGCTCCACTGGGGTAGTCTGAGCATCCTCCAGTGTGACTGAGCCAGTGCAAGCATCCTCCAGCACAACTGGGGTGGTCCAAGCATCCTCCAGCACAATTCAGATGGAAGTGTTTAGCTGCTGGGTGTTCTTCAGCAGCCACGGAAAGGTTAAAAGCACCATGTTTGAGAGAGATAGGGAGTCTTGCTTACAGGCTGCTTGGAGGTTTGTGTGCCTTTGGTGTTAAGGTGTGATAGACACAGGACATGAATCTTGAACTAATCTCCAATGTACATCCAGGTCTGTATGGGTGCCTACAGAGAGATGCAGAGATGTCTCTAATTAAGCAGAATATTGTGGCTGTCTGGGGGTTGAGCAGACTATTCTGGATATCTGGGTGTTAATATCGCCCTATACATGAGTTTTTCTGCTGAAATCTATCAATAGTATTTTAACAAAATATTGCAGGGAAAGCCTATGACTGTTTGGCAATTAAAAGGTTGGAAAAATAAACAAAGCAAAATAAGCCCAAGCGACCTTTCCCCAGATCCTCTTCTTTTGTTTGGAATTCCTGCATCTCAGTCCTCGGGGATGCTCTCACAGCATGGTGAGCTCTGCCATCTCGTGGACATGCACTGGCTTCACAACTCCTTCACCACAACTCGTAATTTGAAGCTTTCTCTTGGCCCATCCTTTCAAAATCCATCTGAGGTGCTTGTTTTTACTGGTGAATAGGTTTTTATTTTTGAAAGCTTCATGACCAGGAGCTCATGAGGTCATTGCCTTGGCTCAGCTCATGAGCCATAACCTCTTCATCTCTCCTTACTCTTAAGAGTCTGCAGTAGGATTTGGGCACGAATTCACCAAAGTGCTGCCAAAAATTACTCTTTTGAAGGTAAGTGCTCTCCATTCATAAGATCTGCTTTTTACTGCACACCAGGGAGCATCTGCTGCATAGGGAGGTGCAGCTCAGATGCAGAAAGAGTCTTTATCATCCTCTCCATTTCCACATCAGCTGTTTTGTTGAAGGAGACCACATAACCACCTTGGCGTCATGAAGACGTCACAGGGAGGGCTGACTCAATGCCTTTTGCTTTTGCTCCCTTTGGCAAGCATTTGGGAAGTTGTTCAGGCTTGGATGTGTCACATGCAAGTACTCTGGTCCCAGATTTAGTCTATAGAGTCCTTGGCAAGCAAGCCCTTGGCAAAATGTGCATTTACCAGAGAAAATAACCCAAGAGGTCATGTTCTGCAAGATCATAGGATCATGGGATGGCTTGGATTGGAAGGGAGCTTAAGGCTCATCCCCTTCCAGCCCCCCTGCCATGGGCAGGGACACCTTCCACTCTCCCAGGTTGCTCCAAGCCCTGTCCAGCCCGGCCTTGAACATTTCCAGGGATGGGGCGGCCACAGCTTTCCTGAGCAAGATCCACCCTGCTCCTTCCTGTGGAACTGCTGCAACTCACAAACGACACAGGAGGCTGCATGTCGCAGGGCTGTGCTGTAAATGCTCCTAGGCACAAGCAGAGAGTTTTGGGACATGTCCCAAGTGGTTTCTGGACTTGTGTATTGCAGAATTTGGCTTTCAGTTTGCTGAACTCATGCCTTTGGGATGGGCTTGTCCTCCTTTGAATGCTGGGAATGTGCCTTCACTGCCCAGCTGCTCCTTGTCTTGTGTTCTAGGAGGTAGAAATGTGGCACTTCTGAAAGGCATATTGGGCTTTATTGTTGTAATGAGATAAACTTGGAAGATGGCATTGATATCATTTGGTTTGGCATCTTACTGCCTTCAGCTCATCTCCTTCCGTTTCCTTACTGATTCTTGACCCTTTTTGTCATATGCTTGCAGTTACAATAAACTGCTTGTTTCTCTTCTGGCTGCAGTCGTCATCCAGCTTCCTTGTTGGAAGAGAAACAAGGGAGAAGCTCCTTAGGAGAAAGGCAGACTCTAAGTTGTTCACATTCCTCTTAGCACCACTGCGTTCCTGATTTTGTCCAAACAGGATTAGAAGCACCAGGATTCCTGATCCGGTTTGTAGTTCAGCCTATGGGTGCTTAGGCAAACAGATTTGTTATTTAAACTCCTCCTTTTCACACGTGCCTGTGTTTGAAAGCAAAAGCAAGCAAGCTGCAGGTTCTTCCTTTAGCCTTGATGTTGTGCTGCTTTTCTCCTGGTGCTGGAAAACCACCTGAATTGAGGGACCCACAGGCAGCTTTGCCTATTTTCCTTGGGACCTCCTCTCACTGGCAAGTATTTTCAAGTCAGACCTTACAGTTCAGTGTGGAGATCATGTGAGTAAAGGTAGGACCTGTGTATAGGTTGGTCACTTGGGGTTCCTGCCCCAGGTGAGGCATGGACACACTGGGACATGGATTGCTGCACCTCAGTGTAGGGGTCTAGGAAGGACTGGATGATTCCCACCTGAGGTACCCATGTTCCTTCCCTGTCAGCTCTGTAGGGTGCAGCGATAGACCGGTTCACATGTGTGTTTGGTCAGATATGGAAGGTTCCTAGAGAGAGATAAGCCAACCCAGGTGTCCAGTGGGAGAGGATAGATTATGAGCAAGCACCCCCTTTGCTGTTGCTCTGCGGGCAAGGAGGGGAGATTGGTGTCCGGCACTGGTGTGAGGGCTTGTTCCTGGACCCTGCAGATCACTTCCAGGGAGGTGGTAGCAGGAGAACAGGTCTCTTTGGTGCCCTCAGACTGGTCTTTGGTGGTGTGGTGTTATTCACGATTACCATACAGAGTTGCCACCTCGCCACCTCCTCTCTTGCCTGTTCTGTCTACACTGCAACGCTTGGCAGTTCTCATTTTACCCAGCATGTTAGGCAACCCAGGTTGCTCCTCTTTCACAGCTCATGGCACTGTGTCCCTCTCCTAGCAGGCTGTTCTGTGCTGGTGGATCTGGGGTGGGCTGATCCCTCTGCCTGGCATCCCGTCCCACTGGGAGTGGCCTGGTCCATGTGGAGTGTGCCCCTTGTGCTCTGTGTCCCTGGTGTCACTCACAGGGTCTAACCCTGATGTCCTTTATGTGTCCACCACATACGAAAAGGTTGGGGTGCCTCCCTAGGAGCCCTAAAATTCAGGATTACTTCTCCTGGCCCCACTTCCTGCTGGAATCTGCCCAGAGAGTGTGGGTACAACGCTGCCTTCAGAGAAGGTTTCTTGCCTGACAAGCCCATATCCCAAGGGTCTTTCCAATACAGTAACAGCTAAAACCACTGTGGAAAGTCCCTGTCAAAGAGCCAAGACTTGCCTGAGTACAGGTCACAATGTATTGGGAGTCAGAGCTCTGCTCCTGAGTAAAAAACTTTTGATTTGCCATGGCTTCCAGCAAGACACAGCTTTTCTGAGGCCCGTTTTTGGTTGCATTTAACCCAGCTGACAGTGACCATCACGTGCGGCAGAGAGGGCAAACTGCTGTGGTCACCTGTAGCCCCTCCAGCATCACTCCTGTGCCAGAGTTAAGGCCACCATTGCCAAGGAGGGCAGACTAGGCCCTGGAGATCTCCAGAGCACTGGAGAGGTCTAGACCAAGACTGTGAATGTCCCATGCAGGTCATCACCTCCCTGGTTCCTGCAGGCTTGGACTCTGTTGGCAGAGCACAGTCCCTATGATCCCTGAAGGTTATAAACCCTGAAGGTTTTATCACATGTGCAGGACAGGGTAGATCTACTTGTGAGTCCATCAGATTATGATGGTCTTTCATACCACCGAATCGGAGAAATATTGAAGTTGGAAAAGACTCATAAAATCACTGAGTCCAGCCATTCCCCCAGCACTGCCAAGGCTACTACTGAGCCATGTTCTCAAGAGCCACATCTTCATGGTATTTAAATCCCTCCAGGGATTGGGAGTAGGAATTCCACTAATACCCTGGGCAGCCTGTGCCAAGGTCTGACAGCCCTTTCCATTAGAGAAATTTTTCCTAATATCCGATTTCCTAATACCATAGCCTTATTTTGAATAAGCCAAGTAGCCTTATTCAGTGCATAAACAAAATACTGGAGAAATGGCCCGGAACTTTGGTATTTCCATTATTACTTTATTATTTTCATTATTATTTTTATCATTATCATTATTACAATTGTTATTGTTGTTATTATTATCATTATTATTATTATCATTATTATGGCTCAGAGCAGGTTCCTGATTGTGGAAAATGATACAGGCTCTCTCTTCTCAGGGCTGGTATTACTCTTCTGGCTGTCAAGCAGACGTTGCAGTGCTGACTCACAATTCCTGGGGGGGGGGGGTCTTCCCACCCTGGGGGCCACAGAGATCCTGTTCTGTATGGCTCCTGGTGCTGCTACTGGTCAGCTGGTCAGAATTAGGGCCATGCCACTGTGCTTGCCAGGATAGGAGGCATTGGGATGTTCTCACACCCCAGCTGGATTGACTGGTCAGGGGCTTGGGTTTGGGATGAGCAGGGAGGAAAGGTGGGAGGGACAAGGATGGTTTATGCAGCAGCTCTGAAGTTTGGCAGTGTTTGGTGGCCGAGGGAACAGGGCTGGTGGCAGAGGGGAGCCTTGCAGCACTAGAGGGCACTGCGGCCTCGCTGCATGGCCCTGGAACGCTGCTCTGGGCAGAGGAAATGAGGCTTTTCCAAAGGCTTTTTCCAAGCAGAAATCCCACTCTGCCGTGTTTCTCACCCTCCTGTGCCAGGGCACGCTGCTCTCCATCCACATGTGTCCACCTCGGGCTCAGAGTGCATGTCCAACCTGGGGAAACCTGCAGGTGTTTCTCTGCACCTGGGGCTGAATTTGGGTGAGCTGCATTTTGGATCTGAGCAGAATGAGGTCAAAACCAAAGGTGTGTGTGACCCCCTCAGCTACTAAAGCCCTGAGGGGAGCTGATTCTTAGAGGTTAAACATGTCCCATCTCATGACTCCCTGGAAATCCCACCTTTGCCCACACAATCCTCAACTCCATGTAGCTCCCACGGGATGCTCTGGCAGGGCTCAGTCTGGCACGGTGCTCCTCGCACCAGAGCAGTTCCAGATGTGCTGAGGGGTTCTCCCTTTCTCTGGAGGTGCTGCTGCTGTGTCAGGGGTGGGATGTTCTCCTGAACACCCACATTTCCACCTGTCCCTGTCCCCCAGCTACCTTGTTGTACCCACCCCAAGTTAAGGACATGCCATCCTCAGGAGGAGGGACATGGGCACCATGGGTTACCCCACTGCAGGACTGTCTCTATTCCTTGGACCCCAGTTTGCCAGCCACTGGTTTGTACCACAAAATAAGATGAATAATGAGATGTGGGTGGCTTTGCAGCTTTTCCTCAGGCTGAGATGACAGAGGAGTGGAGACAAAGAGATGTTGGGACTAGGCTGTTGGGCTTACCAATAGGAAGTGCTGGGTTTTGGGTTCATGACCAGGGACAACAAAGAAGTAGGAGTATGGGAGAGCTGTTCCTGGGAGGATGATGAAGAAAGATGCTCTGTTATACTTTTAAGGAATCCAGAAGTTTTAGTCCTTTAACTGCAGCTTTCTGGGGAATTAACTGGTTTGGGCAAGGGGAATTGTGCTGGGGTATAAATAACAGCTCAATAGGCATTTCAGGCTCAAAAATGTCACCACATTATGCTCTGGCTTAAACACACCAGGGAGCTACTTGGATTTTGCCCAGCTTTACAGCTGACTTCCCTTTCAGAAAGGTTTGCTTTTATGCAGCTATATAATATCCAAAGCAAACCTGTTTTGGTTTTTTCTCAGTCATTTCTATAGACTCCAAAACACACCTCTTAAATCCTGCCTGAATTTTAACTTCTCAATAATGTTACATTTTCTTGTCCCTTTTTTTCTCAGGGGATTCATTAGAAAACTGAGAGGGTTTTTGCTGCACTCCCTTGAATTTGCTGAATATTTTCCTGCAACATGGAAGTAATATGAGGAATGATTAAAATTTCAAAATGTTATTAAAAAAGTAGCTGAGAAAAAAAAAAAATCCAGATTCCTAAAGATCCCAAGGAAAAACTCAATGTCGCCTTGGTCAAGCAGCTATTTCTCCTGGCTTGGCTATTTCCACATCCTAATCCCCTTCCCTGCTCTCTGTAAAAGAGATGAATTTTTAATAAAATGAAGGGAAGGAAGGAATTTTCTCTCAAAAAAAAGAGTAGGCATACCAGAGGACCAGAGAAGGGAGACGTGCATACATCCCCGTTGTCAGAGGGACCTGGAGAGCCTAGAAACACTTCGCTCTCTAAAAATCCTGCTAATGGGGGATGTCCTCGTCCCTGGTCCGACAAAATAGGAGTTTAATGTTTCCTGTCACATTTATAAATTTCTTCTTAACCAGAAGATGCTCCCCCACCCTTTTCTGCTGCCTTTCCTCTGATGTTGTGGGACTAGAAAGCAATACAATAAATGAGACCAGAAGTTCTTAAAATGCGAATTTCCTGCCCGGAGGCAGCAGGTAAGTGAATCCCATTCAGCTTGGAGAGATGTATATATAGCTATGGGTGTAAATATAGGTATTTAGTGGTAGGGTAAGTGTTTATTGCAATGCAGGGTGGTTTGGTCAAAGATTGTCATTTAAGTGGGAAATTTATTGCTGCACACGACGCCTGGATGTCTCTTCCACAGGGAAAATAAAGACTGTTTATGAAAGGATGAAATGATGTCCTCACTGTGGTAGCAGACCAGGCTCTGTAACCCAGAGGTCCTTTTAGTCCTACATTTGGATTGTCCCTCATTTTATTATTTTAGAAGTACTTTTGGTGGTTGGGTTTTTTACAAGATCATGAAATAGTTTGCATTGGAAGGGACCTTAAAGATTGTATTGTTCCAATTCCTCTGCCTTGGGCAGGGACAACTTCCACTAGACCAGTTTCCTCAGAGACCCATCCAGCTTGGCCTTGGGACACTTCCAGGGATACTCCATTAACTTCCCTGCTGGCTCTGGAAATGGCTCAAATGTACACATGCTGGCATGGTCAGTGAAAGAAAACTCTGTGGCCTCCTCAAAATGCCTTAGCTGGATGGTGGGCTTGATTGATTTCATTTGGGCTAACAGGAATAGCGAGTGGAATGTGGTCTCCCCACCTTTGGCCACACAACACCGCCCTTGTGTCCATGACTCCCAGGGCTATTCCTCTTTATCCTTCTCCTGTTCCTCCTGTTGTGGAGAAACTCCTCATTGTTAGCTTGCTTTCTTTTTCATTCTTCTTTTTTTTATTATTATTTTTTAGTAATTCTTGTAATGTATGAGCAGCAAAACCACTGGAGAATGATAAAGCTTCATTTCTTCCTGCTTTTGTGACCCACTTCATTATTTCGTTTCTTATTGTATATTCTTCTGAGGTGCCCTGTCCAAACGGAAAGAAAATATGTGAGGTTATAGGAGCTGTTTGTTTCCTTTGGCTGGGAAAAATAAGACTCTTTGGCTGGACAAAATAAGCAGGTATCACAGAAGATATGGATTGCTTCTGCTGGTTAGGTCTGGGGAAGGGACTGCTGATATTTGCTCCATCGTGCATCTGTGAGCAACGACATTTCCTAAAGCTGGTGGACTGTGTGTGTGCCTTCAGCTGGCCAGCCTTCCTCTTGGTGCTCTGCACAAGTAAAAATATATATTCCTTAAGTTCAGGTTGCTGCACATTTTCTAGATGAGAATGAGAATATTTGGGGTCAGTAATTACATGTACATGGTTTGGAGGAGCAGCAGGAGAAATGAGGCACCTGTCTTCTTGTTCCATGATTGTTCCACAACAATAATCCAGACCAAAAGCAGTTTTTAAGATTCAAGTGTGAAACACAGATTTGTCCTTGTAATTCAAGGAAAAACATGAGTTCAGGATGATACCCAGGTTTCCAGCCTGATGGCACCATCCCACTGCTGCTGCTGGACACCCTGGGCACACCACACAATGACAGCATTGGCTGCTCTGCTCCAGCCATTAGGCCTGTGGTTAGTGAAAGTTTGGTTTTCCAAAGTTTTCTTCTTGTTTGGGTTGTTCTCATCCCTCTTGCCCATGGAGTTTGTTCAGCCCTGAATCCAGGATCTCCCAGCTGCTTGGCAGGAGGGTGTTGCAGGGGGGAGTCATTCTGTTCTCTCTCTGTAACAAGCAACAGGACAAGAGGAAATGGCCTCAAGTTGCAAGAAGGGAGGTTTAGTTGGATATTAGGGAAAAAATTCTTAATGGAAAGGGTTGTTAAACATGGAAATGCGTTCACCAGTGCAGTGGTAAGAGTCCCTATCCCTGGAGGGATTTAAAAGCCATGTGGATATGGCATCTGGAGACAGGGGTTAGTGGTGGGCTGGACAGTGCTGGGGGAATGATTTGGCTTGATGATCTTAGAGAGGTCTTTACCAACCTAAATTGTTCTATAATTGTATGAGTCTGTCTCTGGTGTAGACAGGGCTGGGAGACAGGGATAAAAAGCTTCAGGAGTGCCTATGGTTGTAACAACGAACTCAGCCTGAAGGTTATGGAGAGCATGGGGACTAGGCAGGTGGCTGGGGATGGTGGCTCCTAGGTGCAACCAACATGCTAAAAGATCATCTCCTTGCATGCAGATCTTGATCTGGAAGCTCGGTGGTGTGATTTGATACCTGGATTGTTGTGATAAGGTTTCCAGTGGTGCTTTATTTTGCTGTCAGAGCAAAGCCAGCCCCATGTGCCTCAGTGCTTCGGGAGGCGGTGCAGTCCCTGCGCTCCCTGAGCCAGCAGTGTCCCGGCACAACAGGTCACCACCCCGATAAGCACCAAGACACAGAGTCAGGCTCACACTGAAATGGTGTTTCAGCCAGAAAGAGAAAAGGGGGTAAAAAAAGTACCCTGACCATCAGTATGTGAGTGGACACTTCGTGTCGTGCCATCACAATATCGGTTTTCTATTTTATTTTTTTTATGGTTGTCTTAACAATTAAAAGGCTACACTGCGCTTTGGTTTTTCCAGTCTGCTGCATCGTGTGACCCCGGTGACTCCGAGCTAAGCCTCGTTATATAATGGCGGGGTGTTTTTTTGGAAAACCTCCATTTAATCCTTTCAGAGCAGAATTTGCTGTTTTTGTTTTCTTTCATATCGTCGTCTTGTTTCCCCCCTCCGCCTACCCCTTCCCTGGCGGGCGCACGCTGGAGGCGTCAGTCTGGGAGCAGGGTCCTTTCTTCCCTTTTTTCTTTTTTTTCAAATCTGCAGAGAAAGGAAAAAAAAAAGGTTTATTTTCGTTTGCTTGGGTTACAGCGCCTTTCCCCACCGTCGGGGGGAAGGACTACGTGATGTGCAGCAGGTATTTTGTGAATGGAGCACAACCCTGTGACTCCCCGTCGCTTGACCGAAGGGGGAGGCAGGGGAAGGAGAAAGAAAAAAAAAATAATAAAAACCACCACCCAGTGACTCCATCTGACTCGTTTTGGCTGGAAAACTTTTTCAGCGCCGTGGTTCTTAAGCCAGGAGGAAGCTTTCTTCTGGCCCAAGAACAATAAAGGGGTCAGCAGCCTGATCCTCCCTCCTACACCCTCTTCCTTCCATTGTGAGGGGTCTGTGCAAATATCCCAGGCTGTTTCTGCTGGGGCCTGAGGGACCTGAGCCACACATGTGACATTAAAGAGAGACTCCACGAACTCAGTAATCCTGCGAAAGGGGAAAAAAAAGAAGAAAGAGAAAACAAAATGAAATCTCAGAGGAGATCTATTTCTGGTGCAGTGTTACGCCTGGAGAAGTTACCAATGGGTGTTTCTCATGGTGGGGGGAAATCCATCCCCTTACCCTGCCTAGGTGCTCCTTCCATGCCACAGCAGCATCTTCCCCACTTGCTCAACATGTGGCCCAGTCCACATCCAGGGAGGGTGAGCCCTCATGTCCCACCAGTCCTGCACCTCCTCCATTTCTCGGCTTGTCCAAGAGGGGGAATTTCTGCTGTTCCTGTAGTGCAGGTGCAAGGCCTGTGTGCTACAGGTGTGCAGTCTCCAGCAAAGATGGGGTTGAAGGAGGCCCAGCTGTTTGACATGTTATGGTTGTTCCAGGGATTCACCACCACCTGGCAGCACTCAGTTTTTCAAGCCAGTACTTTCAATTACTTTCTCCTTAGATGTAAGTCACAAACCATGAAGGTCTGAGCCAGCAATCCTTAAGGGTAAAAGGTCTTCAGGAGGTGCTGTAGGGCCACACCAATGTGCCCATCAGTCCTGTCTGTCATGAAGGGACATCCTGCATCTCTCCGGGAAGGAGGTCGTACGCTGGTCAGAGGACTGCTAAGGTTTCTGTGATATTTCTCCTGAATCCAGAGCAGTCACAAAACTTGCTGCCCATGCTGGGTTCTGCCACCATGAACAGTGATTGTCTTTTCAGGTGATAATGCCAGACTAGATGGTATCTTCTCCCAAAGGAGAAGGTGGGACCTGTGGCTTTCTAAGAGAAGTCGAGTTCAACGCAGGAAACCACATCATACACTGAAAACCTGATGGATTTGCCAGAGGGAGAGCGTATCATGCTCATCAAGTTGTAGGAACCCACCTTTTTTTTTTCTTTTTTTTTTTTTTTTTTGACACAATTAACCATCTAGCAGCATGCTTGACCCGGCCTGGCTGCGTACCGGCGCTTGGCACCACGTGGCCACGTGGATGGATGGCGGTGGCGATCTCGCCGCAAGGCAGTTCCTGCCGTTTTTATCTCCTCACCGTGTCGATAACGCTGCGCTGGC
Organism: Geospiza fortis; assembly: GCF_000277835.1. Taxonomy (NCBI): domain Eukaryota; kingdom Metazoa; phylum Chordata; class Aves; order Passeriformes; family Thraupidae; genus Geospiza; species Geospiza fortis. The sequence goes on from NW_005054365.1 coordinate 2,997,466, forward strand.
CATGGCCAGGATTTCCTCGCACTACAGAGCTTTCCTGAGGATCAGCCCTGCGAGCGGCGGAGGAAGCAGCCACTGCGAGATTGCTCCTGGCCGCTGAGAACGCGGTGGCCGACTTCAAACGTACGTGCGACCTGACATGATCCGAGCAGCGCCGCCACGGCTCCTCCACCCCCTCGCGGGTGGAAACTCCTCTTCTCCTGCAAGTGCTGAAGCCAGACCAAACATGGTTATGAAAGCCTGTCAGAGATGGGGGGGAGTTGTCCCATGTCTTGCCTGGAATTCTGAGGCAATGGCAAGAGCACTCACAGCCAGGGTGGAATTCAGGGCCTTGCCCCCACCCCTCTCGCAGTGCCGCAGTGTTGGGGCTACACATGCTACACACTTTCCTTTAGCTGAAAGGAAAACCATCTGTAGCTCCATTTTTAAGCGCTTAGGCAAACAGTTTTGTTATTTAAACTCTTGTATTTTTTCACAAATGCCCACGTTTGAAGGTAAAAGCAAGAAAGGTGCAGGTTCTTCTTTCAGCCTTTTCTCCTGAGAAAAGCTGAAGGAGCTCTCTGGTCTCTGCACACAGAGTCTAGCTCCAGGATTTCAGTGGTGTTTCCAAGTGATCATTACATTGGCTTTGTTGACCTTAGTGGGGGGCAGGTGAAGTGGGACAGAATTCCAAGAGACAGCTCCTTTGATTATATTCCCGAGAACCAATGCCCAGCTGCCCATGGCCAGCAAGGACGCAAAATTAAAGTAGCTCCAAGGGTTGCAAGTGTACCTGAGGCTGGAAACCTGCTGAGTTAGAGGTGGAGTTCTGGGACTACTTGATCATCCTGACATTCCTGTCTGAAGGAGAAGAAAACTGCCTTACTTGGCTTCTACTTGCTGCATCTTTTCCTGGCATGATTTGCATACAAGGCAGAACATGAATTTATTCTCTAAGTCCTCAAATTCTGAGAGTTTTTGGTTCAGGAAGGGCAAGACTGTAGTGCAGCAACTGGTGGCTGTGCTCTTCTGGGAGATCTAAGGTAATATTTCTGACATAAGGTTGTATTAAAAGACAAGGTGTTTGGGCAGCGCAGAAGTCTTTCTGCATATGAAAATGAATGATTTAGTAGTCACCTAGAGTAATTTGCAGTTTGGATGGAGGAATCCATCCATCTTTCACAGGCATCTTGCTTATACAAAGGCACTTGGTTATTTGCTGCCTTCGCTATGTTTAGCACGGGTAAATCAGAAGTTTAAGTCCTGGTGGGAAGGACTGACTGTTTAGGAGCAGAGAGTAATGCAGCAGAGCATGGTTAGAAGTGAATTATAGGGGGACTGGTAAGGGATGAGAGTAGGACTTGGTGATGGTCCCTTAGTGCACTCTCAAGTCCAGGCAAGTTGGTGCTCCTTGATGAGAGCAGCCCTGTTTCTGAAGAAATCCACAGAAAATCTCCCATCTTCTCTGTCCAGGTTTCTAATCTTTTGTTTTTCTGTTCTGTCAAAGACTTGCCTGTGATGACTGTTTGGAGTGGGTGCCTGTGTGCCAAGAGGGCTTTCACCCTACCCACAGCCACCAAGGTCCTATGGGTAGATACAATCAAAACAAAGTTTAAAAGCTCATGTGAAAGGGTGTAGAATGGCAAACCATACCCCAATCCTGCAAGTGTCTTCCAGCCCTTCAGAAACTGTTTGGTATCTTGAATGGTTCCCCATTGGGTGCTGCATTTTGCTGGGATGGTTTCATGGATTTTGTGTTTCCACGTCTCTCTTCTTCCCCTATGTGGTCACCAAATGGCTTTTCAGATCTTAACGCGTGCAGAAAGACACGTCCAGGGGAAAGGTTCAGGGAGCATCCTGCCCTGGGAGGTGAGGGCTGAGGTAGCTGGGAGTTTCTGCTGGAGCTTTAAGGAGTCTCCCTGTGCTGGGAGCTGTGTACAGTAGGAACAGTCATCAGCCTCATCTTACGTGCACCTCGTCTCACTGGTTAGGATCGCTTCCCTCCGTGGAAACCATCAAGAATTTCCGTTATTTCCTTTCCTGAGGCTTTGTTTGGGTGGGGATTTCTGGAAGGTATTTCACAGGCAGGTATAATTAAAGAAAGACATGCTTGCCTGGAGGCTTGACAAGGTTTCTTTAAAGCCAGGCCTTTAGCATAGTGGCAAAACAGAAACCGTTTGTTTCCCGGTCCAGTGGAGGGGAGGTCGAGGAAAAGCGGGAGCTAATCAGCTGGGAATCATCCCAGTTAAATGCTGCACACCAGGGTTAAGGCCCTTATCCAGCAAATCCTTGAAATATGTGCTTAATTTTAAGTCCCTCTGACTTCAATCTGTTTACTCTTGTGCTTAAGTTTAAGCATGTGCCTAAGTGCTCGGCTGGCTGCAGGCCAAGGCAAATAGCAGACTTAGGAGCAGAATCGCATAAAGTAAGTGCTTTGCTGGACTGAAGTTCCATGGGACAGCGGGTGCTGTGCAGGTCTGGGATGCTGGAAGGGGACAGTGCTGTGTATCCCAGCTCCATCAAGTGTTGGGCACCACAGACCTAAGGCTCTGCTCACCTTGCAGGGAGCATCCAAACAGTGCGGCCTCTAAACAGGTACCTGAATCTCAGCATTTGTTTCTCTGGTCTGAAGGCATCAGCCTCACCTGTAGCCTTCTGTATATCACAGGCACAGTCTTGGGAAAGTGTGTAATTTATTTCCTCCCCGTCAAGAGAAAGGAGCATGTTAGTGGAGGAAAATATTCTTGATTTTATCATCAAAGAAGGAAGGAGAGCAGATTCTATGACCTGACTAATAAATCTTCATAGGAATTTGTGTGGCTGCATTAACACAACAAAAAAGACTCCTGTATTAGCAGAGGCTTTTATAATGGCTTTATCTTCTTCTTTCCTGTTCCAAGCTAATTCCTGAAAGCCTTCTTCTAATCCCCCGTTTTGCTCATCCAGCCTGGACTTCTTAGAATGGCAGCGGGGTTTTTTTCCTTCAGTTCTAATCTACAAATGACAGCACTTAAAGCTAATAACTGTAGCCGTGGCACGCACAAAAATGAAAAACTGCCATCAAGAAAACAAGACCTGTGTTTTTTGAAAACACCACTACCAGGGGTTAAGGGAAATCTGCAGCTGGAACAAATACAGCACTCATCTAACTTCCTCAATAACTCTGCCGGGGGAGCGGGCAGTTGCCAGACTGAGGAAGCGTGGTTAGCCATCGAGTCTTTGAATGCAGCTCCATTTCCCCCTCAAACCCATGGAATTTATATTAACCTCCAGCTTTTCTTAGCTGGTGGGAATTTTTTTTTTCTTTTTTAATTTGCTTGAGTAAGAGCCTCACTTTTGTTGCTTTGGTTCACAGGAGGAGCAGAGGAGATGGTTCTGCTCTTCATACCGCGCTTTTGCTGGCAGAAGGCCAGGGATGTTAAATGAATAATTTCTGGCAGTGATAAGGAGAGAAAGGTTGAGGCTGCCAAGCACAGAGTCACAGATGTCTGATGACTTGGTTTTGGGAAGGGCAGGCTTGAGAGATCCTGGCTCACTGGGTTGTCTGCGATCCCAGCAGAGGTGCAGGCAGGAGGGAGGGCCCCATGTGCCTCTAGCATCTTGTTCGTGGATATAAATGAAGCAGGCAAAGAGCAGTACCACGGAATCATAGGGTGGCTTGGGTTGGAAGGGACTTCAGACACCATCTCGTTCCAACCTACTGCCATGGGCAGCGACATCTTCCACTAGCCCAGCATGCTCCAAGCCTGGTCCAACCTCACCTGGAACTTCCAGGGATCCAGGGGCAGCCACAGCTTCCCTAGGCAACCTGTGCCAGGGCCTAGAGAAGGAAGAAATCCTTCCTGATATCTTACCTAAACCCACCCTTCTTTAGCTATGTGTGAATGCTAGTCAGGATGTCTAAAACCACTTTCAGTGAGATACTTGTTTACCTAATTTAAGGCCATAGGAGATCTGCTCAGGTAGGCATGGAGTGTAGCTTGGGAGACCTCATTGTGCATCCTAGGGCTTCTGTAGGGTCCCTCTGGGATTTCAGAGCCACTTTGGAGGCAGAGCATCTGTAGGATGCTTGTGGCTCTGTTGCTGATGGAGGTAGGCAGGAGGCCTGGGCAGAGAACGGAGCTAGCAGAGACGTGGGGGATGTGCTGGTTCCCAACATTACCATCTCTCTGGCAGCAAGCAGTTTGGTGTCTCCTGCCAGCCTTGTAATCACTAAGTGCATCTGCAGTTTTCCTGTCGTGCCCTCTTCTGCTCACTGCCCATTCCAGTCTTGCTGGCCACTGTCTCAGACCCTTTCCAGCTTCTGGAGCTGAGCCCATCACAAGCCTGATTTTGCCAGCTACAAAGGCATCAAGGAGATTAGAAAGCAGCTGAAAAAACTGTGGTGAGGAGGGGCAACATGACCCAGGACATCCCAGTAAACAATGTCTTTGGTGCTGGTCACTTGACATATGAAAAGGAGTTGTGTGGTCTCTTGAGTTTTGGTGCTGATTCTTATGGAATCATAGAATGGTTTAGGTTGCAAAAAAGACCATTGAGTCCAACCATCCCCCCAGCCCTGCCAAGGGCACCGCTGACCCATGTCCCCCAGTGCCACATCCACACAGCTTTAAAACCCCTCCAAGGATGAGGGAACCACCACTGCCCTGGGCAACCCTCTTCCATGTTAGACAACCCTTTTGTCACAGACATTTCTTTTATGAAAAATCCTCTTTCAGGATTTTTCTGGCTGAAGCTGAGAGTTTCAGCAACAAGACAAACAACAGATTATCTGCTGCTGTGGAATGCAACAAGTCTGTCTGGATTGGCCCAACTTGCATGTTTATAATTAATGACCAATCCAGAGCTGAGATCTCTCGGACACAGTCCGAGAGAGCTGGTTTGTTTTTCATTCTTTTACTTTCTATTGTTTGGTAGCTAGCAGCTTCTGGAAACTCTCCTTTCCTTTTCTTTTTAGTATAGTATAGTATATGTATATATCATAACATAATAAATCAAGCCTTCTGTAATGGAGTCAAGGATCTACGTCTCTTCCTTCACCCAAACACCCTTGTGACTCTTTCCATGCAGAAATTTTCCCTAATATCCAACCTCAATCTAATGTTTTTTGTCCCCATTTGGATCTCGTGAAGCACCTGAAGGTGCATCCTTATGATCAATATGAAGTTAATTGAAGAGGCTTCACCCTGCACCTGGTACTCATCACAAAAGCAACTGTAAGTTTTGCTTTCTCTGGCAGGAGAGCTGGTGTATGAATGATGCCGCAGTCTTTGGAGATGTCATGTTTGAGATTTGTACTTTGCAAGGCTTGGAGAACTGATATGGACATCCTGCTACTTGTCCTGTATCAATTTCGGATACAAAACAGTTTTTGAGGATTCTTTTCTTGGTGGAGATGCCAGATGTGTTTCCAGTGTCACATTTGGACACTGCAGCTGCAAACATTGCTTTCTTCCTCATCTCTGTTTTACTGTTCAAAGTAGGCTGTGTCTCACAGAGGTCTGCAGAAGGTCAGTGAAAAACCACCAGTGCAATTAATAGGTGGTGTGATATTATTGGTACTCTGTGGCAAGTGCATCATGTTTTTTGAGCTTTTCCCTAATTAAAGCTCATTACAGCAGGAGGAATCCTAGATCTCAATGCATAACAGGAAAATCCTGGGAGGGATCAGATGGATGCTCAAGGAGCAGTTTCTTCTCCCCAGGTACAAATTGCCACTGAACTGGCAAGGAGCAAGCCAGTCCCTTGTGTTGCACAGCCCACACTCCCATGAAGGAGTGGGACTTTTCAAAGGAAAGAGTAGGGCTTTTATAGGATTAAATTGGCATGTGCACATTGGGATATTGCCCAAGCAAGGGTGACAGAGACATGGGATCCTCACGTGGTCTCTCTGGGCTGAACTAAGCGAAGCAGAAACTTCAGAGAGGAGAAGAGACTTCTCTTGGGGGCAGAGTCCTGAGGAAAGTACATTGGCTCTGTCTTCAGCCAACTGCAGACAGGAATACCTGTTGTGTGAGAATGTTTCCAGCACAACACAACAAGGGACTTGGCAAAGGAAAGGAGCATGCTTTAGCCATGAAGGTCTGTGAGAAGTGTCCACTGGTGGGCCAAGAGGGGCTGCCACTACCGTGACCATGTTAAAGATGATGCCAAAATTCTCTTTTGCTTTGATAGTGCAGCATATGGATCACAGGGATATGGATCATGTTTAAAAAAAAAAAAAAAAGCTTGTTGAATTATAAACTATTGCTTGCAATCTGATGGTATTGAAAAACTTCATGCACTTGGAAAGTGTCCAGTGGGAAATGCCAAGGACTGAGCACTGGGAAAGTTCTCCTATTGCCTCTGGATCTACCCCTGGTGAAAGGGTATACACCTGTTGTGTATAAGGCTATGAAGTTGTCACTTTATAAATAAGGTGTTTCATAAGTGTTGCACTGTCCCAAATCCCAGGAGCTTGCAGGATCTTGAAGCTCCTTCAGGCTGAAGCCCTGGTCTGTCCAAAAGAAGATGAGCAGAGGCCTGGTTCTGGGGGATTGCACAGAGGACATGGAAAACACACCTTTTTTTTGAATAGTAATGAAATTTAAATACTCTTGGATGTGGCCCATATCACCTGGGAGCAAAACTGAGGTTCAAGCATACCTGGCCAGAGGAGGCTGTACCAACACTGGGCATAGCACAAGAAGTTTTGACCTTAGAGGTTCCTAAAATCCCTGAGGCCCTATCAGGTGTGTTTATGGGTCACCTTAAGGATTTATCCCAGTTCTGTCTGTGGGTGTCCTCCTTGTGAGGATGGAACAGTGGGGAGGTGTTGAGGGACCTCCTGCCATCCCACCTCACTTCATCTCAGCTGGAGAGACATGGTCAAAAAGCATGCCAAGGTGCACACATGGGGGTGGTGGAAAAACCAGACGGGGGAACATGACAGATACAGAGGAAGTGTATATTTTAAAGAAAACTGAGGCCCCAGAGGCACTGAAATAGCTCAAACTATAAGTATCCCAATGCCAACCTCATAACAGTCTTAATGCCCAGGTAAAGCCATTCCTCCCCCATCCCCAAGCTGGTGCAAGCCAAGGAAAATGTAAGAAAAGCTTTTCAGGGTAGTGCAACCCTTTCTCAGGATGGGCTTGGGCTACCTGGACAGACTGCAAACCAAACAGCATGTGTGGTGCCTCCTGGTCACAAGTGATGTGGGCAGTATTTATTCCCAATATTAGCTGAAAAAGGCTCTTTTTTCCAGGGAAAAGCAAACCCAGGTCATCAGTACGATTTATTTTAGTGGTTCTTTAAATAATCTGCATTTAAAGACTCCAAGCAATGGTGTGGTTATAACTATACTTACTGGATAAATGTATTTATTTATGGATGGGATGCTTTACTGCTGACAGTACAGTTTGTTTTTAAGCCTGACCAGGGTAGAGGAAATACATACAAATAAACAATAAACCTAAACAACACTAAAATAACATCAGTTAAAACAATTAGAGTTACTTCCACTCGCAAAGTATTGTTCCCATTTTGCTTCAACATGGGAAAAAGCTCCATTTCCTAAGTCAGCTTGTAACTGATTTGGGATTTGCGGATTCTGGTAACAAAAGGGATTTCTTTTGTCTGTTATTTATACTCTTCCTATGGCACCGTGTGTCCATGTCGGCGTGTCTGGAGCACCCTGTCTCAGTGCAGCAGCGTCTCCAGCCTGTCCCATCTCCCTGCCTCAGCTGGGCCTGGTTGGGCTTCTCCTCCTGCTATGATCTGGTGTGTTTGCAGAGGCAGTTCCTCCTAGGAGACTTTGTCCTGGTTTTTAAAGTTTTATTATCTCTGAATTATGTATAATTCAGGAGCTCAGGGGCCAAGAGTTAAAAATAGACCCCGGAAAACGCGCTGTCAGTAATCAGCAGAAGGCGTCAAGGAAGGTTCAGGCCATGCCTTAATTGGGATGCTTTGCCTAATTATTCTAATGCTTTAATTGCATTTGCATCCTTCACCCCGCACAGGGAGTTCCATGCAGGGTTGTTCTGCCTTTCTCTGTGTGTTCTGTGCCATCCCACAGCTGGCTGCAGAGGGATGAGGGGGGACAGCTTGGCTGCCACCAAGTATTTTGTGCCACCAAGTGTTTTGTGCCACCAGTTATTTTCAATGCTGCCTTGCCTCTAGCTGTGTGTCTGCTCTCTGTCAGGAGCCAGTAACAAACACCAAGGAGAGGTGATGGGAAAAGAAGTGTCTGAATGATACCTCTTTGGTCCAGGACTGCATGTGTAGAGTCTGTGGTTCATGAAAACACCCATTATTCTGTGAGAAGTGCACAGCAGAGCATTCACACTCAGCAAGTGGGAATCCAGGAGTTTGTGTGCTTGGGCCAACAGGGAAGGGCAGAGCCCTGCAGGGAATACTGCAGGTGGTTTTAGTGGTAGCTAAGGAGTGATGTTTAGCTGTGACTGTCCTGATCACAGTCACAGCCATCCCCCCACCCTTTTTTTTTTTTTTGAAAGTCTCCTCCACTGTGCCCATCACTGAGGCATGTATACTGCAGCTACACATTCAGCCTCTGCTGGCAATTTGGGATTTATGATGTACGCCCCAAAGATGCAGTTATCCAATAAATCCTCCAAACTGGGACATCTTCCATGGAATTACTTAGAATCACAGAACCACAGAATGACCTGAGCTGGAGGGGACCCACAAGGGTCATTGCAGTCCAGCTCCTGGCCCTGCACAGGACATGTCTAAGAATCCCACCCTGTGCCTGACACTGTTATCCAAATGTTCCTGGAGTCTCTCTGGGGCACGTTGCACTATGCCATGATTCATCAGGCCAGCACATCCTACTGTTAAGGTCCTACAGAGCATCTCTTCTGCACAACAAAGCTTCATATATCAGTGGTGGCAAAACCCAGAGAGTTTTGCTCCTTTTCTGATTCCTAGATGGCTGGAAATTAATTTCTTTGTCAGTCCTGTAGCTTAATTTAGCCCTGGCTCCAATCATTGAAGTTGAAGAAGGTGTCCACATGCAGAACCCCCATGTGCTGTGTTGTGGGTGAGGAAGGGTGGTAGAACCATAAGGAGCCATGCAAGGGTTTGCCTGCCTTTTATCTTGTGCAGGGAGTGTTTTGCAAAATTGTTACACTTTCTGTTCCTTAGATGTTGACCATCAACTGCTTGCTTATTCAGAAGCAACTCTTATTGTAAGCACCTTACAGGAAAATATGAATAGCTTGCAATTTAAAGGAACAGATTTATCACTTGCATTTTAACAGAGAGGAAATAATTTCTGTGTGGCTTCCTGGCAGTGTTTTTGGTGTCCTTCCATGGCCTCCAGACCAGGTCAAGGCTTTGGTTTGTGCCTCAGATCTCTCCTTCTAAGATGTAAAAAAAAAAAATCCCCTTGTGGGTGACAAACCAGAGCCATGGGAATTCCTGGAAGAGAAAGAGGAAAGTAGCCTCTGAGGAGAGAGCTCTGCTGGAAATACCCACAGGACTTAGAGATACTCATGTATCACTGAATCATGGAATCACAGAAGGACTTGGGTTGGAAGAGACCATAAAGCTCACCTCGTTCCAACCCTTGCCATGGGCTGGGACACCTTCCATTGGAATCACCTCCAGCAGAAATGCCAGCCTTGGGTGGATAGAGGTGATAGGGATGCTGCCAGTGGCACTTTTGCCATGTTTTTCACATGCAACGGGCTGGCTGGGATGGTTTTACTGAGTATATTTGCACATTCAGACCCATAGGCACCGTGATTGTGGGACTGGCACAATAGAAGTTAAATATGTCTGCAGATCTGTGCTGTCCTGGCGTTCCCTGCCTGGACAATCCATTCTGGTTGCAGGATGTTGCAATTCACTGGGTGGGTTTCTGCTGGAATCACAATGTATTTATCTTTTTACATTCCCTCCAGCCTCAGAATTTCTGTTGTTCCCTTTGCATGGGCAGATGGGGCATCCTCAGTGATTCCAGCCCCACCTCACCCTTCCCACTCCCCCAGAAAATAAATCCCACCCTGAACTTTGTGTGCAATAAAACTGAGTGAAACTCCCAGCTCCTACCTCAGGCCTAATAACCTGTTTGTTCAGTTCAGGCCTTCTGCAACCATTTGTTTAAGATAAGCAAGGGCGGATGTTTCTTGAGGGCACAAAAGGCTCTTGAGATAAAGCACCAGCGGGACTGATCCTGCACTGTGGCTGGATCATTTCCTCCTCTCATCACCTGAGTGTTGTTTTTTTCCATCAGTCCAGTGCTTTTCTCAGCCTTCTGTACACTCTCAGGGTTTCAGTGTTGCTGTTTCCTATTCAGGTGTCTTCACCTGCTTGACGATCACAGGCTAGGGTTGTTTCTGCTGCATGGGGAATGTCTGTGAAAGAGGTGGAATAAGTTGTTATGAGTGAAGGCAATTGCTTTGTGGGTTGAGGTTTCACATCTGAAAGTCAGGCTGTAAAACCACAAGGAGTAAGCAATGAACCCAAACCCCTAGAAGCCCCTGTAGTCTTTGTGAAACACCCACGAGTTCAGCCACCTCAGGCAACAAACAGCTGCGCTTGGGAATGCAGCAGTGGAGGAGAGGAGGAGGAGGGAGGGTGCAGGTTGGTCCCAGATAGGGCTATCTCTTCTGTAAGCCTTTTGATTTCAGATGCCAGAGGAGTTGCTGTGATTTGCTGCCTCAGGGTGGTCACAGAAGAATCAGTGGCAGGAAAAAGCTCCCCCTAATTCCTGCAATCAAATTGTGACTTGGGAGTATTCATGGAAATGAGACTGGACCTGCCCCAGCCTGAACCCCCCTGCCCTGGGCTGAGCCCCAGCGTGGGCAGCAGGGCAGGGGGATCCTGCCCCTGTGCCCCTGGGCTCAGGTGAGAGCCCACCTGCAGAGCTGCCCCAGCCCTGGCTCCAACAGCACAAGGAGCTGGAGCTGCTGCAGCCAGTGCAGAGGAGGCCACGGAGATGACGCCAGGGCTGGAGCCAC
>NW_005054365.1:3008435-3018109 GCF_000277835.1 Geospiza fortis
ACAGCAGCCAGGCAATGGCTTCCCAGGGCCAGAGGGCAGGGACAGATTTTGGGATCTTGGGAATTAGGAATTGCTGGCTGGGAGGGGGGGCAGGCCCTGGCCCAGGGTGCCCATAGAAGAAGAACTGCCCATAGAAGTTGTGGCTGCCCCATTCCTCGCAGAGGGGTGGAACTAGATGGTCTTTAAGGTGCCTTTCAACTCACATCATTCTAAGATTCTACTTATTTGCCATCCCCCACAGAAAAGGCAAAGCTGGTGCCCTCCTCCAGCTTCTTGAGATGATCCTGCTGCAAAGGAGGCATAAGGAAAATCATAGGAAAGTCATTTTTGTAGGAGGGTAGCACTAAACCCAACACTTTCCCTGCTCTGTTCCTGCCCCTCTTCCTCGTGTCCTTCCCAAGCCAGTATCCCACATGCTGCTGGGCTGGAGTGTGGGATGGAGTGGGATCAGCACAGGGATGTTGCTGGGGTGGGGCAGGTATCAGTGGGGAAGGAAGTGGAGGCTCTTGGGTTGCTGTAGAATGCCAGTGAGGTCTTGAAAGCGTTTTATTTGTTCTTTCATTGAGCTTTGATGTAAATGTGCCTGGGGAGCAGCTTTTGGTATTCCCACAGGCAGGTGGATGGGGATGAAGGTTGGACAGACACCCTCCTAAAGGAAGGTAAAGCACAAAAAGAGAGCACATGGCCTTCAAACCTGCTGCCTGTGTCCTCTGTTTGCAGCAATTCCAGTAGATGATAGATTTCCCTAGCTGGCCATACCACAGTCAGCTGAGCTTGCTGGACATCACCTTCTCCAAGAGTTGTTTTCCTCAAAAAATCTGAAAACATGTATGCACATCACACACAACACAGCTGATCTCTTGGGGACTGGCTCAGAGGGCAGACCATTCCTGAACAGCCCTTCTTTTCCAGAGCTTTTGGCCCTTCTTGTTGGAGCATGTATGTTTATGATTTAAATTGGAGCATATGTGCATTAGAAGTCCCACGGGCGTCTCAGGTTCTGCTCCAAGCTTCCCACCATGCAAACCACAGAGTGTTTAGCTCCAAAACTGAAAATTAGCAATTCTTTCAGTTACCATGGGCTGCTTGTGCTTTGCTTTTCCCACACCCGTTGCTTTCAGAACCAGCAGCACTGAAATGCTGGCTTGTTACCTTCTCCAGCCAGCTGTGAATAAATATCAAGATAAAACCTGTGTAAAAAAGAGACCAAATGTGATTTTGCTGCCCACTGAGAAGTTGCAAACCTGCCTGTGAAAACCATGGGCATCTGAGCATGATGGTGTTTCTGGCCAAAGCAGGAGAAAACCCCATTCCTCTTGTAGACCCACTGCAGAGCAGAGCGTGGTCTTCTGCCTTGAGAGACATTTTCCTTTGGCTCTGTTCAGGGATTTTGACTTCAGGAGGAGTGTGTCTGCTGAAAGATGGAAGAGCTGCGTTTCAGGTTCACATTGTCCTCAGTGAGCTGGCTCTGCTCAAGGCACTTCCATGGCTGTGCTGCATGACCCATGGTGGGCAGCAGCCTCGAGACAAGGGCTGTGTTATCAAAGCTCTCACCGTGCCCTTGGGATTCTATCCCCACCCACCCATCACCTTTGGTCTTCTCCAGCCACTCCGCCCTACTTGCAATTTGCTGATATTTCCTTTTGCATCAGCTCGCTGCACAAAAAAAAAAAAAGAAAAAAAAAAAAGAGTCAACTTTTCTCCCTTCCAAATTTAGCTTTGTTTAGGCACCAAAATAGACAAGAGTAGGGATCAGTGACTGTTTTTTTCCAAAACATTGTCTCACGACGAGGACTGGGGAAGGGAACTGCTCAGCTGGAGAAAGGAGATGTTTGATTTTCGTAAATGGGGACACGAAGTTCTCCTTTATTCAAGCACAGTCAGTCTCCAGGAGTGCTCCTTGGATGAGGAACTTATTCCCATGTAATTAATTCATCTCTCATCCCGTTGACGTCAGCTGCTGGTGGGTAGAGGTCCGTGGAATCACAGGGCTTCTTTGCAAGGATGACATGCAGTAATGCACCACTGTATGTGTGGTTTCTAGTTGGAAAGAGCAGAAAGGCACCTCCTAAGGCTTTAATTAGGTCTTCACTAGAGGAAATTGGTCCTTGTGTGGAGTGGAGATAGTTTCATTTTTCTGAGGTAATTGTATTTGCACATGTGTCTGCAATGCAGCTTAAATTCTTAAAAACACCCCGAGCGTTAGCCTGCTGTGGTAGTACAACATTTAGGAACAGCCTCACTAATTATTGTGCTATTTTTAGCCTCATTTCCTAAACTAGCTGTGCTGGTGGGGTTGGACTGTGTGTGTCTCCTTCTTCCCCTCCTTTCCTCATTCAGTTTGGTATCTGTTGGCCAATTTCAAGTAATTTTTTCAAAGGAACAGAAATCTCAGAGATATCAAGCTCCTCCTATGCCTTCAGTGAAAATAAGTGATTGGGAAAGTGAGTGATGAGGAACACTGAAACCACAGCCCTCAGCAGTGAAGCAGTTTCAGAATGAGCACCCTGGTCTGGTGGAAGGTCCCTGCCAGTGGCAGGTGGGTTGGAGCTGGATGAACTTTAAGGTTCTTTCCAACCTGAGCTGTTGTGGGATTCTGTGATTCTAAGCTACTACAGAATCATGGAATTCTAGGATATTCTGAGTTAGAAGCCACTCACCAGGATCACCCAGCCCAGTTCCTGCCCTGCACAGACCTCCAACAATCCCACCCTGTGCATCCCTGGCAGTGCTGTCCAAAGGCTCCTGGAGCTCTGGCAGCCTCGGGGCTGTGCCCATCCCTGGGGAGCCTGGGCAGTGCCAGCACCCTCTGAGGGAGAACCTTTCCCTGATATCCAAACTAAACCCCCCTGGCAGAGCTCCAGCTGTTTCCTGGGTCCTGTCCCTGTCACAGGGAGCAGAGATCAGAGCTGTGCCTCGGGAGGAGCTGCAGACCCCAGTGAGGTCTGGCCTCAGTCTCCTCTTGAGGCTGAACAAGCACAGTGCCCTCAGACACTTTTTTATGTGGCCCCTCCAAGACCCCTCACCATCATTGTAGCTCTCCTTTGGACCTTTCCTAATAGCTTTATATTTTGGCTCAGTGAGTTCCTTATGGCTTGAAGCCTGGAGGAGAGAATGGGAAGGCTCCAGCTGCCGTGGGAGCTGTGGGGTTGCTGCAGCAGCAGCTCCTCCAGGCTTTTTGCAGTGCTCAGGATGGATGGGCACAATAAACCCTGTCTGTCCTCAGCTTGGTGGTGCCTTCTCTGGCCTAAATTCATCATCCCCAGGAACCTTTCTCCTCCATTACATCTTACCCTGGAGAAACTCAAAATACTATTATCTCAGTAACTGCTACTGAAATCAACTGCCATTTCCAAAGGTTCATTGCACAAAGAGAGAGGGACTGTTTTCTGTAGTCAGTGTGTTATGTTGTCATGCCAATGTCACAAAGCTGCTGCTGGATGAGGCACATCCCCACCCAGCCCTTGCCCTTGCCCAGGCTGCTCCCTCCTGGCCCCTTGCACGTGGTGATTCCCAGCAGTGGCTGGAGCTCCAGTCCGAGATAGATGGTGATGGAAATAAAAGGAGCAACTTTTACAGGGCTTTTATTGCCAGCTGGGGAAGGACAATACTGCATAAATAAAATTCATTATAGTTATGACAGCTCTGTGGTCCCTGGAAAATAAATAATACTTTGTACTTACGTAGGGCCTTTCATCCAGGAACTTCAGAGCTCTGTGTGAGCATTAACAAAGCCTCATCATGCCCATAGTAGGATAGTAAATAGAGCAGCCCCCTTATCAGATGAACAGACCACGTCAGAGTCGGCACCTTCAGTGGAAAGAGGGCACTGGAAAGGCAGCAGCTGGAGTAACACAAAGCTCTGCCACTGCCTTGTCTTGGAATCATAGAATCCTAGATTGGTTTGGGTTGGAAGGGGCTTTAAGGTCATCTCATTCCAACCCCCCTGGCATGGGCAGGGACATCTTCTGGTAGCCCAGGTGGCTCCAAGCCCTGTCCATCCTGTCTTTGGACACTTCCAGGGATCCAGGGGCAGCCACAGCTGCTCTGGGCACTCTGTGCCAGGGCCTCAGCACCCTCACAGTAAAGACTTCCCCTAATTACTAGTAAAAAATTTCTGCCTTTAATGTCATCTAAATCTGCCCTCCTTCATCTTGGGCTTGGGTTCATGATCATCCTTGTCACCTCAGTTGTTTCATGCAAGATGTCCTTGCTGCAGGGGTGGCATAGACTGACTCATTCATGGTGGGCAGGCTCAGTGAGGTGCTTCTGACTTGGCTGTTCCCTTCCTACTGGGGTGAGGGCACAGCCCAGCAGACCTACCAGCTGTGGCTCCTACTGGATTCCCCAGGTATCCTCAGAATGATGCTGAGCATCTTCCTTTACAGACATTTTTTCAGCTGGGTTTTGGATAAATACACAAAGGAAGCAGCCCAGGGAAATTGGATGGTTTAGTGTGTCATGTGTGAAGTGGGTGAATTCTTTGTCCATCGTGTGTATGGGATTTATGCAGATGTGATCCAGTCATTTGCCCTGTGTGGTTTCTTCTATACAGAAATTGCAGATAACTTCATTCCCTGCTCCTTGCCACAGCCCTGAGAGGTGCAACACATCTGTGGATTTTCAGACCTGCTTTTGTGGGGTCTGGGATGTTGTAAGGATGTTTGGGGGAGCTGTTTCTTTTACCAGGCTCACATGCTGGGTATCCAGCTCTGTCTCACTCTCACCCCTTCCATGCTGGTGCCTCCTGGAGCTGATGGCTGCTTTTCCCTCTGTTTTACAGGGTTACCATCCGTTGCCTCATGAAGCTGAAATCGCACACACCAAAAAACTGTTCAGAAGGAGGAGAAACGACCGGAGGTAGGTGAAACCTCTTCAGTGTTTGGGGTTTTTTTTTAAATCTTTTCTTTGTTGCACATCTTCCTCAACCACCTAGTGGTGAGTCTTTGGACAATGCTGCTGTTCAGCAGTGTTAATGCATAAACTCTTATTTCAGCACTAACATCCTGAAAATATTTTGGGATGTGTCCTGCATTGATCCAGGAGTGCCTTAAGCACCTTCTCTTCCCCTTGAATTTATTCCTGCATAGCCAGATCCCCCCACTTGTACTCAAAGAGACAGCTGGCAATCTGTTTTCTGTAAAAGCTCGAGTCCTTGGGATTTGCTTCCTCTTTTTCTATTAAAAGTGAAAATTTGCTGAGTTTCAGGGCTGCCTGGAAAATGGGTATGGTTTGGTTCAGAGGGGGTCACAGCCAGCCTCAGGTGTCCGTGGGAGGGAGGGGATGTGCTTTGCAGGCAGCCAAATTCCTGTGGCATTGGTGATTTCAATCCATTGAGTTAATTTAATCGAGTCAATTGGATATTTAATTGTGTAAAATGCATATTCAATTATATGAGGGAATCTAAAGTCCTTGGTGGGAATCGTGACTATGGTTAAATGTGAAAAGAAGTGAGGAATAAGGGAGTTAGTTGTACATGCAGCTTTATTTCTGCTGACTTGTTCTGCTCCAGCTGAGACAACACGCCCAGGGCAATAAAGCAGTTCTAAAACCACGACTTTTTCTCCTGTTCAGTCAAAAATGATTGAACAGGAGAAAAAGTATCCAGTGCTTTCCCCTGGAATAAACTGTAATCTGTGCCTGAGTTGTCACAGACGGCATTTTTGGTGAAGTCCTGCAGACACCTTAGAGTGTGTCCTCAAATCTTGCCATCACTTCTTGTCTCATGAGCAGCTAGGATGTAGTTAACTCTGCATGGTTTGATTTTCCTAAACTTCACTGAGGGACCAAAAAAAGGAGCTAAAAACAGTTTTCTCAGGCAACCTAGAAACATTCTTCTGTGGGCAGGGTGGTTTGTCAGCAGCAAACTCTGTTTCCTCTCCTTTTGGGGACTCCCTCCTTTTTAGCTGTACACAATTCAAAAAGCCAGTCTAGTCTTGTTATTTGAGGTGGTGGGAAAAGGTCATATTTCAGCTGGGTTGCAGCCCTGTGATCTTCAAAACATGGTTATAACCAAGTCTGCTGTGTTGCAAGACTGAGCTAGGTGGGCTTAACTGGAGCATTGGGCTGAGCTCCTCTGATGAACCGCAGTGGAGTTTAGGGAGTTCTTTTCCCATCTCTGGCTTTCTTCTGACATACAAAGAGTGCTTGATGCTTTGGGAGAGGAGACCCTCAGGGCCAAGAGGTCTTCTGCCTGAAGCCCCATGCCCAAGGCTGTGATGAACCATGGAGCTGTGTGTTGGTTCTTCCCTCTCATCCAAAAATCTTGCCAGTTGGAAGGATGGGAGGGAACAGACAGATGTGCATTTCTGTTCCTTTTTTCTGTCTGGTCCCTTCAGATAAACCATCAGCAGACAGAAGCATTCAGTCCTCCAGGGCATCCCTGCCTCCTGCACAGATGGCAAGGAGAGATAGCAAAAGAAACTGCCTTGGGCTGGGCTTGGAAGATCATGGGGTCAGATACAGCCCTGGCCAATAGCACTGGGATAATATCCTAGGGGAAGAGAAAAAAGCTTTAAAATCCAATTGATCCAGCATCATTCCAGAGAAGACATGGGGTCATTTCAGCCCTAAGCAGTCACAAATGAAATAAAGTGGAAAGAGCAGAGGGTATGCACTTCAGCCCAGGTCCTCCACAGTGCTATCAAACCTTAGCCAGAAAACCACATTTATTTCAATTTCAAAAAGCTGAGCAGCCTGAGTACAAGGAGCTTGAGTGAAAAAGCAGTTTTTAAGTAATTATTTAAAAGGAAAAGGCATGCTTCCCATCCCCTTCCTTCACCTCTCCCTCCCCATGCCATTTGTTTTGCTGCTGGAGGTTTTCAGCATCTCTTGTCTCTGTTGTGCATTTGGGACTAGGAGGGGAGGTTTAGTCCTTTTAGTGCCACTTGAGTTGCTCCAAGAGAGCACTTGCTCCTTAAAATTGATTTCTAGCAGTGAGTTAGCTCTCAGAATGTTTATTTTATGCGGAAAGCATGACAGAAGTAGGGGAAGAAAAGGGCAGGAATAGGGGGGGAAAGGGAATAGGAAAAAAACAGATTTTATCAGAACACAGACTACAAAGCTGTTTACACTTTATTGCAGTGCTATTACCTTAATGTCCCAGGCATCACTCTGGGGCAGAAAAGCTCCACTCCAGAGCTGGTGGAGACACACAGGTGATATAAAAATTCCTCAGGGTGAGGTTTTATGTTAGGCAAAACAGTCAGGAATAGTGGGATTTTTGTTTAAAACCTCATCTGGATATGGAGAGAGACAAAATTGCAAGAGTGTGGATGGGACATCAGAGGCAGTGAGGCTTAGAAGAAGCCTAGCAGGGCCATTTGGTGATGCGTGGGGTGGGAAGGGCTGGGAAGCAGCTCTGGATGCCTGGACCCAGGGGAGGAAGGTCTGGTTTCCTAGAAAGGAATTGGTAGCAGCCAAAGATGAAAGTAGGGCTGGCATGCAGTGGATTTGCAAGACAAGAGGTTGTCCTGCTAGGTTGGTTAGAGGCAGGTGTGGCCCCAGAGTCCTGGGCACACTGGGTCTGGTTTTCATGGGGCAGCTTTTCCTCTTCTCCTGGAGCTGGGGGGTGCTGAGGCAGCACCCTGGGCCCCACAGTGATGCCTGTATGGGGTGCAGGGGTTCTTCCTGCCCAGCACTTGCCTCATCCAAGGCTGACAAATCCCTGGTGACCATGCTGGGCATCCTCCTGCCAGGTGCAGGAGTCACCCTCACAAATGGCCATCCAGCTTGGGTCAACCCCCAGTCTGATCTCTGCTCAATGCACAGGTTCAGCTGGCCTTGCCTGGTCGTAGGTGACCTTTGGGTTGGTTGGACCTTTATATAACACAGCTATTACAGAAAAAGCCAATAAAGCAGAATGGTACCCAGAAATCTGTCCTTTTTGTCCCAGCTGATCTTGCAAATGGCACTGCTTCCCTCCCAGAGTGTGTGTGGGCTTCTCTGGCCTCCCTGGCAGTGACATTCAGATGGGGACAGTGTTGGGCTAGTGAAGCACCTTTTGTTTCACATGCAGAACAAGGCTGATGTCCGGCCCTGCTATAAATAGCGCCTGTCCCTGCTTCCTTCCCGTCACCTTTCCTTGGGAAATGCTGTCCCTGTGTTGTGGAGGAGCACGGCTCACCTCCCCTGAGGTCTCTGCCACACACCTTTGGCTCCCTTCAGGAGAAGCTACCCCAAGGGAGTGACCCACAGCTCTCTCCTTGCATATGTGCTATGTTTTTATGTTCCCCAGCCGTTCTTTACCATTTCTGTGGGTGCCTTATTCTTCAGGGTGTTCAAGGCCAGGTTGGATGGGGCTCTGAGTAACCTGGCCTAGTGGAAGATGTCCCTGCTTCTATAGCTGAATGGTCTTCAAGGTCCCTTCCAAGCCAGATCATTTTGGAATCCTATGATTTTCCATGGATGCATGCTTCATTTGTTGCATAAGATAGGCGTGAAGAGTGAATTAGATGTCATTAAAAAATTGGGCACATTTTCCATCACAGCAGTCAACATCAGAGCCACATCTGCTGGAGGGTTTGATTGCACTCAGTGCTGTAAAAGCCTAGAGGAGGTGGTGGGGCCCTTCCTGCAAAGAGCTTATGATGAGAGCTGTAGAGGTATCACTCCCCACCTCTCCTGGCAGAAATCCTGCAGGCAGGGTCCTCTCTGTTGGCTTAGAGCCAGGAGGTGTGACTGCCACCTCCTGATGTGGGTGGTGGAGGGCATCACTGCTTGCTGGGATCTTAGTTTGACCTTCCAAGGGTAACTGCCTCTAGGGAAGGACAGAATTTTTCTGGGTGGTGGCACAACCTCTGCTGGAAGAAGAGAGATACTGTGGAATGTGGGGCACAGCAGACCCATTTCTCAAGTCCTCTCCTCAAACCTCTCCAGCCCAGTGCCTCCCTGCTAACACAGCACAAGCTGTGTGGGATGTGATCTCCTTGGGCAGGTGGGGTCTGAGTTTGGCCCCTTGTTTTTCAAAAAGTTCCCAAACCCCTTATTTTTTAAGCATTACAAGCTGACCTTGTGTTGCCCAAGGTTCCTCCAATTCCCGTGGCCTCCTGGTGTGATGTGTTTGAGATGGAGAGTCCAGATGGCCAAATTGTTTGGCCTGGAAATGCATGGAAATACACGGGCAGTGGCTTGCCCCAGCCTTTAGGAATAATAAAAAACATTGCGTGTTCAGATAGGCTTTACAGGGAATATATGAAATTGAAATATATGGAATTGCAATAGGACAGGTGGGGTTGTACCTACTTCTTGATCTTCTGGTTAACAGTACTGAAATGGTTCTCTGACAATTGAGGAAGGGAACAGTTTTCCTAATGACCAGGAAAGGGTTTTTGGGGAAGTCTTAAGAAGTTAGCACCATTGAAATCACATTGATCCAACATCTTGTTGGATTCAAAAGACAGGTCAGGCTGAGCAGCTTAGCAAAAGCAAATCCTTGGGTGTGCACAGATGCTGGCTGGTAACTCATGGCTCTTTTGGTTGTCTTTGTCTTTGTCTGTGGCCAAGAACAGGAAAGGATGGCAGAGAGAAGAACAACCCTATGTCCTGGAGAGGATGGAGTAAAAGCACAAGAGTTAATCAATTCCTTCTTCTCGAAAGGCCCCTGAAATCTTTTTTTCATTAGAAAAAATGGGAATCTGTTGTGCTTCTGTGCAGCTGAAGCTTTGGGGTGACCC
>NW_005054365.1:3018119-3048873 GCF_000277835.1 Geospiza fortis
TCCCCTGCCTGTCCCAGGCAGGATTGTTGGGGATCACAGCCAGCCTCAGGTGAAGGAGCATCACCTTCAGCTGTGACTGAGCTTTGTGTCATCTCCTCCTTCTCCTGTTGGATGAGATTTTAAGAGGGGTGTTTCTGCACCTGGGGAATCCATCCTACATAAAACCCCTCTGTGGGGAGCTGCAGCAGAAGGCTGTACAGCTACTCCTGGCTCATACATGGAGGGAAGGGTTGGGAGCAAGGAGACTCAAGGGGCATGCTAAAAGGACCCCATGTCCTTTTAGCATGCCCCAAATACTTCAAGATTTCAAGAACAGAATTACAGAAATGTGTCCCCAAGTTTTCTCTAGCATTGTCTGACTTCATTTACTTCCTTGCATTAACTTGGCTTTGCACTTAAATGATCAGGAAAAAACAGTCTGGATTATTTTTTTCTGTGTGTATGTGTTTTCTGGACTTAATTAGATTCAGAGCTGAGGGAGGCAGAAATATCCTCCTTCCCTGGAGAGCCCCGGGTGGCTGTCAGGGACGGTTTCCTCTTCCTGAAGCAGGAGGGTTGTGTAAGCACCGTGACCCTCCTGCTGACGCCCACGCCGCGCACTGGGTTATCTGGGGTGAGCACACCGAGTGGGCATCCCTGTCCCAGCTCCCCAGCCAGGGCCTGCACTGCTGAGAAACCTCCTGGGGCTCATCCCAGCCCAGACATGTGGGTCTTCAAGGAGGTGGTTCTGCCTAGGGACAGCCCAAAGGATGGTCTTGGTGGGTTCAGGGCCAGGCAGGGAACATCCCATATCCGCTGGCGGCTCCACTGAGGAGCGTAGGCATGCTGTGATATATTTCTTTTCCCATTATATTTAATTTTACAGATCCTCGGGGACACTCAACCACCTACAGTGATTAGTTCGACTGATTAAGCTGCTTTTCCTCTTGTGACAAACTCCTTTTGTGAAGGGTTTTCAATAGCCACACTGCTCGGGACATTGTTCTTGTATAATTTCCTTTCAAAACACCATAAAGGCACTCTGCCGCTTCACCCTGTCGTAAAACACCACAGGAATCAGCTTGGCCCAGCTTGCTCCTCCAAGGGCAAGGTCTCCTTATTCAGGGGCAAAATACAGGCTCGGGTGGGAGTTGCAGGACCATGTGGTGCCAGAGTGAGATGGAGCCATCAGCAAGGGGGGTTTAAGGTGAGATAAAATGGAAAGCAAAAGTTTTCTGCCTTTTTTTTTCCCCTTCTGTTTGTCAATAAGAGGATCCAGAGTCACCCAGGGAAGTGAAGGATAAATAAACTTGAGAGCTCAGAGAAGGAAATGCTGCTTCACACGTGTCAGCTGGTTCAGCCTTGCCTGGCAGAGGCTGGCGGCTGATGCAGATGCTGTCAAGGGTAAAAGATGCAGGAGTGAAAGGGCAGTTTCTGCTGAAGAAAAATGCTGCTGTGAGCAGCAAGTGGATAAAACTGGTCATTTAATTAAGACTGGAAGTCAGAGGAAGGTCTGATTGACACCAGGAGAGTAACAGATGGAGGGAACTGGAGGGAGTTGCAGCAGCACAAAGTCATTCCTCCCTGTGTTTGTAGTTACTCCCATGCCCTCTCATGAGGCTGTTGGGTAGGACCTGTTGTCATTTGGATCTGGCCGGCCCAGCAGCTGCCCTCTAGGTAAGGTGGTGATGGAGCAGGGCAGAGATGATATCAGGAAGGGTCAGGCAGGAGCCCTTTTGACCTGCACAGCCACACTGGCCAGACATGGTGGCATCACCCTGCCCCACTGTCCCTCCCTCCAGGAGCTGAGGAGAAGGCTCTGCCAGGGGTCACAGCACAGAGACCCCACTCCTGGGGAGAGGTTGTTGAGAACAGAGCCTGCACTGGGCTCACCATTGAAGGAATAATCCTCAAATCATCAAAAAGCCACCTCCTGACACCCAATGGACATGCAGCTGGTGTGACTCAACCATGGGTGGAGCTGCTGGGCAGCACTGCAGCTTCTTGTCAGGAGGGAACACATGGAGGTGAGGTCTGGAGGTTCTTTGGCTCCATCAACATCTTTTGCTGCTTTTAACCATGGCTTAGTGAGCAGGACACAGCATGGCAAAGGGCAGTGGCTTTAAACTGCCAGAGGGCAGGATTAGATTAGGTATTGAGAAGAAATTATTGACTGTGAGGGTGGGGAGGCCCTGGCACAGGCTGCTCAGAGAAGCTGTGGCTGCTTCATCCCTGGAAGTGTCCGAGGCCAGGTTGGATGGGGCTTGGAACAACCTGGGATAGTGGAAGGTGTCCCTGGCCATGGCAGGGGATGGAGCAAGATGAGCTTTAAGGTCCCTTCCAACTGAACCCATTCTAGGATTCTCTGATATTCCTGTGCAGTAATCTGAACCCTGGTACTTACAGGGCACAGATGATTCAACAGCTCTGCAAAAGCCATCTGAAGTTCAGCCAAACTTATATCTAGCATCAGTCCTGGGTCAACTTATCTAAGACTAAGTCACCTGCCCCAGCACCATCCCCAGAGCTGCACGTGTGGGGTCCTCCCATCATCCGAGTGGTCCGTGTAAAACACCAGGAGCAGTGAGGTGGGGCAGTTGGTATTTAGCATCCACTGGGGAATTTGTTTTTGCCTGTCACCCATGTCTCAAGCTGTGGCAGGCTGAGTAGAGGATCTCCACCCAGCTGCTCTCGTTTCTGGCATTGTGGGCAGCACTGAGGCCTTAGGTGTTGGAGCATCAGTGAAAATATGCCCAGCCATGCTTCACCCCCAAGGGCAGGTGGTGTGGCCACCATCCTGCTGGCAGAGCACACCATAGAAGGGGTGCTGTGCTCACAGCTCCTTTCCTGGCGCTGGCAACAGCCAAAAGGATTCTGCATTTTATGTATGTGCAAGGATAAAGCACTGCTGTAAAAGTCAGAGAGCTCTTTGGGCTCAACACTAATGGCAAGAGAAAGATAAACCTCTGTGAGTTCAACAGGACATGGTACTCATCAGCGGGACATCAGGGGATGTGTGTCCATTGCTGTTCTCCATATCTGCTCTGTCCTCCTTGTGTGTCTAACTGAAGACCCATGCAGAAGGGTTAAAAGATACCCATCTAAGCAAATTTTGTCCTTTCCTTTCATTGTTCCTTTATTTCTAATGCCAGGAGGCAGTGACAGGAGCAAGCCGGGTGCATTTCCCAGCTGCAGGGTTGCCACCTCTCTATTGAATGGCTTTGTCATTACATAAAAACTCTAAAACACAAGACCTTTAATACCCTTTTTTTCTTCACAGTCTTGGTGACTGAAGTGACCCCTGTCCTGCAGACTAAATTTAATGCAAATAACCAAGCCAATAGACTTCATGGCATAAGGAGGCTTTTGCAGGTTGTTTTTATCCAACTCTGCCACAGCTTGAAAGATGTTATGTACCACCAGCAAAGCATGTTACTGTTATGAAACCTTGATAGAAATGTATGGCCTGCCGGATAGGCTCAGGGTCTTATGATGTTGCTTCACCAAACGCAAAATAATTGCTCCAGCAAAAAAAATCCAGAACTTTAGTGTTTAGCTGTGGTGGAAGCTATGGTGGAGGTGGTTTTTGTGAAAACACAATATTTTCTACGTACCTTTTTGCTGGGTGGTATCAGGGGCTGGTCTGGAGGTCAATGAGTTGTTGTCACTGGTGGCTCTTCACAAGTGTTCCAGGTCGGGTTTGGAGCAGCCTGGTCTGGTGGAAGGTGTCCCTGCCCATGGCAGGGGTGGGAAAATGGGATCTTGAAAAGCCCCTTTCGACCCAAACCACTGTGTGATTCTGTAATTTTTGTGAGCATTTTGGAGTAAACGGGAGCTCATGGTGGCTCTGCAATTATGGAGAAGGTTAGGAGAGCAGCCACTCTTAAATCCAAGGCTTTCTAGGGAACATGGGAGACTTCATTCAGTGTTCACCTTTATCAGAGACTGCTGGGCTTCTCTCCATGATCACAGGTGCTATTTCAGGTGCCCTAGCTTGTCTCAAACTCCATGCAAGGAGCTGTCAGACACCAGACCTTATGATGCCAGCTCCAAAGTGTCTGGAAGCCAAACAAGATGCTGTAAGGCATCTCCAGTGTCACTGCCAGCTGAATCCCACTTTGTGTGTCCATAACTACATAGACCAGATATGAACTGGAGGCCCAACTTCCTATTATGCTCAGAGGGGATGTGTTCAATGAACTTTGGAGGATGCTTCTCCCCCACATAAGAAAAGTTAGCCTGTTCATCTTATAGAGAACATATTTCCTTGCTTTATTTTGCCTTCCTATGTTGACCAGAACCAAGGAAGTCAGAAAAACAAAGAGGTGTGGGAGGAGTTGAGCCAAAACACCTCACGCTGGAGGGAGTGCTGGGACAAGGATTTTTTTCTGGAGTCTCTTCAGCAAGAACAGACACTTGAGACTGGGCATCCCAGTCTCAGTTGGTGTTGAGACTTTCATTAGAAGTGCATGTAGTGGTAGGACAAAGAGGAATGAGTTCACACTGGCAGAGGGCAGGGTTGGATGGGCTATTGGGAAGGAATTGTTCCCAGTGAGGGTGGTGAGACCCTGGCACAGGCTGCCAGAGAAGTTGTGTCTGCCTCATCCCTGGAAATGTGCGTGGCCAGGTTGGATGGGACATGGAGCACCCTGGGGTAGTGGAAGCTGTCCCTGCACTTGGCAGGGGGTGGAATGGGTTGATCTGTAAAGTCCCTTCCAACCCAAGCCCTAAGTTATATGGTGAAGTAAATACCTGCACCCTTGTTCTTTTTCTTACCTCTTTTGTGACCAAACATAACTCAACACATCAGTCACAAAGCATACAGTGAATTAAAAAGAGACAGGTGAAACAGGAGAGAGGCAATGGCGACACTTCCAAAGTCTACCAGCCAAACTGGCTTGGTGCTGCTGACGAGCAGGATTCCACAGCAGTCACTGGTCTCTCAGCACCCTGTGTGAGGTGTGGAGTAGCTTTTTCTTGCCCTTGTTTTTCTCATAAACAGGTGTCAGCAGAGCTGTTGTCATCACAGGTGGAAAGGTTTAGCCCTTAAAGGCTACAGCCCCTAGCTCGCTGTCACATCAATTGTCAACTTGCACCTTCTTCCAGAAGAGGTAGCATCTTCTTTCTTCTGGTAGAGAGCTGGTGGTGGATGTCCAGTTGATTCATCTGGTGTGTCCGAAGGTCTGAGGAGACCCCTGGAGTGGTTATCAGGGTGGGTGGGTGCTGGGGTGCTTCTTGCACATTTCAGGCAAAACATGAGCTGACCCAAGCCTTTGGAGTTGAGTTGGATTTTGGGAAATTGTTCGATGAGCTGTGCCTCAGCTGTATTCTGGATGTTAATATGTCCCCTTAGATTTGGTCCTAAGTGTAAAGATTAAATAAATGTATGTTCTGAGGTGTGTTGTGGACACATGAAGTCATGGGAGGATTGATAACTGGCTCTAAGGCAGTGTGATTTATAGTCCTATTTAAAGGACTTATTTTAAAACTATTTTTCTAGCTTGTGTTTGAAGGACATTACTAATTCATTTTATGTGAAAATCTGCTCCTCTGCATTCATTTTTACCTAATTCTGTGTTCTCAGGTGTCATCTTCTTTTCTGCTGTTTCCTCTCTTATAAAAAAAATGGCTTTCCCTCTGGTTTCCCTTCCTTAATCTTGCACTGAGAGTTTAAAGATACACATAACCAAGCTGTCCCAGCATTTTGTCTCGCAAGATTTTTTTCCCCCAATGGAACTTAACCAAAATAAGTCCCCACACTTCTTCCCACAAGCATCCCATTGGCAAGTCAGTAGGTTGGGATGCATCATCTTCAGGCCAGGTAGTTCTTGTACCGGAAAGATAAAGAGTATCCCAGCCATCACTCAGGAGTGTGACATGCAAGGTATTTGTTTGAAAACTCCTTACAATCAGCTGACAGCCCATATTCATGCAGTTTTCATGCTGTCTTGAAGGGGTTACACCATTTCCAGAGCCAGTCCATTCATGGCCAGCGCTGAGGCTCCTCTCACAAAATAAAAATAGTCCCAGGAGCAGCTCTAACCCCAGGTTTGAAGATTTCAGGTTATACTGGGTGAAGGCGAACGCATTTTACGGCTGGCGTGAATGTGTCGGTTTTAAGGCTGTGAAATTTTGGAAGAGCCTTAGAAAGCCATTCCCAGAGGTCAACAGGACAAAGCTCTCCTGCTGAGCAAGTGAATAGAAATGAGTTCATAATTACAGAGTATAGTAGCTTTTTCACCATTTTAATTGAGGTTTTTCAGAAAGGAAGAGAACTTAAAACAATACAGAAATGTCTTTTGTTCTTTCAGGGCCATTTGCTGAGGGCTTTGCAGTGAGAGGAGAGGATGTTTATTAAAAACAACAATATCAAGATGTTATTTTAGGGCCAAAGGGCCATTTCTAGCTGGAACAAAATTAAATGCTTGAGATGAACTGAAAATTAGCACTGAGCTAAATGATTTGCAGCGCATTGCTGAACTTCTGTTGGAACAGAAGAAAGAGAGAGGAGGGGAAGGAATTGAAGAAGTTGAAACACTCCTTTCCTTCTCAGTAGGATTTCCAAATCAAATTAATTAGCTTTAACAGCATGTGGATCTGAACCCTTGAAGCAGCATCTGGAAGTCAGGTGTTTATCCTCATCCTTATGCTCCTGTCTTCTCCATGCCCTCCTGGGAGCTGATGAGGCTTAGTGGAGGGGACTTGGGGGGTGCAGAGGGAGCACCCCAACCCCAACAGGGGTGTCACAGCCATCCATGCTGAGCAGGTTCTGGGGGAGTTGAGCCAGCATAGTGGTAGCTGTGAAAAACTGACTCTTCTCCAAGAGAAGCAAATGCAGGAGTGATTTTTTTTTTTCAAGCACAAAAGTGAGTCTGGTGGGATATTGTCTGCAATGGAAAATAGGAATACTAGCATCTAGATAGACCATAGTGTTCAGAATGTAATGATGCAAGAATCTCTTCTAAGCAGCTGAAAGCACCTAAGCAGAGATGTCAAAATAAGAGGTGCAGTTCTGCCTAATACTTAGAAACTTCGAACCAGTGATGACGGACAGGTCATGTTTTCAGGAACAAGTGCAATAAAGGGTGCATCTCCGAAAGGAATCAGAATAGTTTGGGTGGGAAGGAATTTTAAAAATCACCTTGTTCCAACTCCATGCCATGGGCAGGGACACCTTCCACTATCCCAGGCTGTTCTGAGCCCCATCCAGTCTGACCTTGGACACTTCCAGGGATCCAGGGGCAGCCACAGCTGCTCTGGGAACCCTGTGCCAGGGCCTGCCCACCCTCACAGTCAATCATTTCTTCCTAATACCTAATTTAAATATCTTCTGCTCTGATTTAAAACCATTCTCCCTTGTCCTAATCATAGACTGTCAAAATAGAGGGATCCCATAAGGATCATCAAGTCCAGCTCCCTGCTTCTCACAGAAGTACCTAAAACTAAGCCACATGACTAAGAAAGCTGTGCCAGCTGAAGCTGAGACTGCTCAAGAACAGGATGAAGAGCTCCTTATTGCAGTGCTGGTCCTTTGTGATAAGTCTCCTCAAGGAAATAAGTGTTCATAGTCATGCCTGCCCAAGCAGAGCTGGTGGTGGCAGCGCCACAGCCGAGGGGTTGGCAGAAGGCAGGTTAGAGACAGATCATCATTTTGGTTTGATTTTCTGCAGTGTCACTGGGAGTTATTACACTAAATTAATTCTCAGGGCTGCAGGTCCCCAGAGGACAATACCAACCCAGCGGTTTGTTCCTGGCAGGGCTCAGCTGGGTGATTGTCTTACTGTGGACTAATGAATTACGGCGCGCGAGCGGGGTGGACGGATTGTCCGCGTGTGCTGCTGGCTGTGCCTTCCAGCTGGGACATCACTCCCCTTGTCTTGTGTCTGCCATGCCATCCTGCATCAGCAGAGTTCTTAACTTGCACTTAGATGTGCTGTTGGTGTGCTGGAGCTGAACAGAAGGGCCATAAGAGCAAGAGGAGAGAGAGGTGTGATGGGTGGCACAAGGGTCACCTGGCTTGGTGACTAGCAGGGCACACCAGGAAGAGGATGAGAGGAGCAAGCAATGCTGCTTTCTAGCAGTCCTCTCCTCTTCTTAATGGTTGGACTTGATGATCTTGAAGTTACTTTCCCTCGTAAGTATTGAATGGCTGCAGTAAAGTGTCTACAGAGCCTTCCCCAGGCTGAACAATCACAATTTTCTAAGCTTTTCCTCATAGGAGAGCTGTTCCAGAATACTCTGAGCAATTTTTGATTCTCCTCCTGAGACACCTTGGTCATCTTCACAAAATCCTAGAATAGCTTGGTTTGGGGAGAACTTTAAAGATCATCCTGTTCCATTCTCCTACCATGGGCAAGGATGCTTTCCACTGTCCCAGGTTGCTCCAAGCCCCATCCAGCCTGGCCTTGGATGCTTCCAAGCATCTAGGGACAGCCACAGCTGCTCTGGGAAACCTGTGCCAGGGCCTCCCCACTCTCACAGGAAGAATTTCTTCCTAACATCTGATCTAAATCTCCCCTTTTTAAGTTTGAAACCATTCCCCCTTGTCCTAGCCATATCTGCCTGTGTAAAAAGTAAAAGTGTAAAGCACTCTTTAGGTACTGGAAGTCAGCAGTGAGATCTCCCTGGAACCTCTTCTCCAGGTGAGCATGCCCAGTTTCCCCACTCTGTCACCAGAGCAGAGGGGCTGCAGACCTCAGAGCATCTCGGTGGCCTCTTCTGGACTCAGTCCAGCAGGTCCATGTCTTTGGTATTGCTTGTATTGGTGTTGCTTTGGTAGCTGATGGTGTGATTTATTTATTTTTACCCAACATGTGAGGAAAGCCTTCATTGTGTGTGCGGGCTTCATTGGGTTGTAGGATGGGTCACAGAGAAAGAATGCAAGAGCCATCCCCAGGGCAGACAGCCAGAGAGATGGACAGCAAAACACCTCATCAGTGTTTCACCAGCCTCAGGGTGGCTTTTGGCAGAGGACTGCTCTCAGCATCTCCCCTTTGGCTGTGAGGAAACTGAGGTGGAAAGGTGGAAGGAGTCTGTAGTTGGACCTTCCCCCACCACAGACCTTGCGGTGAGCCTGTGGCCACCAGATCCTCCTGTGAGTGAGCCCTGCCACCCTTGAGCCTGCCCTGCAGGGCTTCTCCCAGTGTCACACAGTGCAAAACACAGCTGACTACGTGATGCTATTTCAGCCAGCCAGAATTGAGGGAAGGAAATACAGCGGCAGGTTCCTCTGCACTAGGAAACCGATCTGTTCTTGAAATGGCTTTCTCTTTGGTGGAGTGTTTCCGGCACGGCTCCTCGGCACTGGAAATGGATTTATCCACCTACACCTTGTTTTCCAGCATGAGTTCATGGAGGTGTTTTCAGCAGTTGGTTGCAGTTGGAAGTGAATAGAAGTGAAATAATTTGTTTCTTTCCATCCTCAAGTATAAATGTGCCACTGTCTTGGAGTGAGCACCCAGGGCTTCGTGCTGCCAGATTGCTCCCCGAAGTATCTGGCAGCTGAGCTCAGAGATAAGGGCCAGCACGGCCCTTTTCAGTGGGTATAAATGAGAGGCTTTATGGCACCCACTGTCTCATATGGTGCCATTCAATGAAACCTGGCCCATTTGAAGAAGCCCAGCAGCACTTCAGTGGTGTGGTGGCATGGTTTGGGTGGTGACTTCCAGTTTTTGGCCATGGCAAGAAGCCACCCTCTCAGCAAAAGAGCGTCTTCCACCCACTCCTTCTCCCTGCAAGCCCAACCTGGGGACGTTGGCCCCAGGGACCTGGGAGGGAGCAACAAGCTGAAGCTCTGCAGGGCCTCCTGGCATGGTTAGTGTGTGAAGAAGTTGCCAGCTTAAGTTGTTTGGGCTCTTGTTGCAGAAACAATATTTCTGTCTGACCCCAGTTAGCAACTGATGTTTGCAAAATAAAGAAGTCAAGGCACTGGAAATACTTTCCATTCCGGCTCTTGTCTCAGCCCAAAATATTAGTATTAAAAATATTGCATCTATTATATGCAGCTAATATCTCTGCTGGCACATAAATCACCCAGGGATTTTTCATCTCCATATTAAAAAAAAAATAAAGTAACTATGCTCTATTTTTGGTTATTTGTTAACTGTTTTGTTTCCATTTATTCCTACAATAGCCACAGCAGTCTGTCTCCAAGGGACCATCTGTGGGAAAGAGAGTCCTTAGATTGATTCAGAAGGTGTCGGGGTCATTGACAGGCGTGAAGGCGCTGGGTCTCTGCGTTTTCTCTGATAATGTCTTTATTTAGCGTGACAGCCTCCAGGGCACGAGTGGACAGCAGGCCTCTTTCTTTCCTTTAAACTAACATTGCTCCAGCCATTCCCAGCATTGTGCAGATGCTATGGATCTTCCTAATTTCCTGGTTAGAGCTGGGGGTGCAGGTCCCCAAGCAGCAAGGGCCAACAGCTACGTGACAACAGAGCTGCAGAAGGTGGCCCAGATCTGTGCCTCCCCCCAGGCAGTGTGTTCCCATCCAAACTGACGAGTGAAAACTCATCCAAGAGAAATTAAGCTTGGGGAGTGAATCAGACCCTGGCACAGCTTAGCAATTCTGTGGGAGTGTTAGGGGTAGCATGAGAGAGGACGCAGGAGTGGGGTCAGGAGCAGAGAGCTCTCTTGTTGAAGGTGACCCTGCTTACTGCAGAGGAGGTTGGCTAAATGACCTGTAAAAGGCCCCTTCCATCTCAAACCATCTATAATTCTATGAACTCCTCTTTTGACAGTGGGACAGAGTTAAGTAAACATTCAGGAAACAGCTTAGGATTGTCACTGTGTTGCAATAAATCAATTTCCAGATCAATCCTGGCTCCCAAATCTCTACATTAAATGCTATGGGCTGCTGCATCTTGTTTAAAGAATTTAATTTAATGTGTTTGATAAAGGATTCTGGCACACCTAAGTCCAAAGCATCTCTGCAGCTTGGGTTGATGTTTTACTGGATCCCCGTGTCGGAAGTAATTGCTTGCCATTGACTTTGGGTCATCTCATATATCTGGACAGCTGTCAGGCGATCCTGTCAAATCTTGCCTTAGCTCCTACAGGAAAGACATTTATTTCTTCACTAGAAAGCACTGGTATAAATAGGATATGGAAAAAAAAAAACCCTAGGATGTCTCCTTGCTGCAGGTCAAAGAGGCACAGGGGTCTAAAGGAAGACAGCTGAACACAAAGGCAGCAGGTGGGGGCTCATTGTACTATTTAGGATGTGTCTTGGGGGACAGACCACAGAGGATGGTGGTGGGCTGTGTCTGTGCATCTTGGCGTGGGTTTAAAGTTTATATCTCTTGGAGGATTATCAGATCTCGGGTTAACTGATCAGCCTGGGTGTATTTTTAAAGGAGGCAGCCTGGAGTCTGAAGTATAAGCTCTTTTATTGCAAAGTAGTAAAAGATGATTCCGTATTCATTCAAGCCACATTCTTACCAGTAGTCCAGGATCCGTTTGTGTTTGGGAAACATTGTGTACTGTGGTCGTGTCTTAATTGAAACTGTTTTGTCTAAACTGGACTCAGTTCCTTGTCACTGTGTTTTCTGATGGCTTTTATGTAATTTTTGCAGTCTTGTTTACAGTACGCTGAGAGTCCAACAATGTAATTCCAAGTAATGTAGTTTTCGAAGAGAGTAATTTCCAAGCAATTTCTGCATGAAATCACAGCAGTGATTTCCACACCAGCCACAGCAGTCAGCCCTGAAGTCCAGGAGGTGCCTTCCTAGCTGGTTGCCTGCTCTATGCAGCAAGGGCCTCTATCTTGACATCCCTCATGATTTGTGGGAGATCCAGCAAAGCATTAAAAGAGCTGTTTCAGAGCTATCTCACATGCCATCTGTACTTGGGATATCTTTCCCAAGCTGCTGTTGCAAAACAGCTCCTTAAATTCCTCCTGAAGATTCATTTCCATGAAGCTTGGAAGAAAATAGCTGACTCAGGCAGCCCGTGCAGCCAAGCATTGCAGAGTGTGAGGGCTGTCCCTGGGCTTCAGCAGCAGCGAGGTTTGCTTTTCTGTGCTTTTCAGTCCATCCCAAGGGGTCCTGTGCCATGTCCCCTCTGCTCCTGCAGCACAGTCTGCAGGCTGGTGGGCCTGTGAATGGAGTGGGAGAAGTTGGTCATTCATCCATTTGTTTGTGAGTCAGTGGGAGTTTTGGATGTAAAGACACAGAATCACACTAATGCAATAGTTCAGGTTCAAAGGGACCCTTAAAGCTTATCCAGTCCCATCCCCTGACATGGTTAGGGACATCTTCCACTAGACCACAGTTGCTCTGAGCCCTGCCCAACCTGGCCTTGAGTGTTTCTGGGGGTAGGGCATCCACCAACTCTCTGAGCAGCCTGTGCTGCTGTTTTACAACCATCATTGTGAAAATCAGTGCTACCATGTTGGTTTAGTGAGTCTGATTATGGTCTAGAAGACCAAATGAAATCATCTCTAGCAAGCAAAGGCAGATGTGGTGTCCAGGCCCAAAGGAAGGGTTGTCAGCAGTGATTGTACCTCAGGACCGAGGTGGTGACAAAGAGCGTTGTGCCCATGTAGGCGACTCACATGAGGGTTTCATAATGCTTTTCCCAGCAGCCAGAGACTCTGAGCCTCATCACAAACATCTCTCCCCTCACAGCATTGTTTTGGTTGGCTGTGCCTGTCTTCTGGCATTCCCTGTATGTTTGTAAAGATGCATACGTGTAAGACTTAAACTATGCACTTCATCTCAGCTGTTCAAAGATGATTTTAAATCTTGATCACCACCATTTTGACAGGTGGACTTTCTACACTTCCAAGATGCCGCGTCTGTCCAGATGATGTGGGCTCAGTCTAGCAGTTGGGGTGGTCTCTACCCCTGGTAACAGAAAGGCATGAAAGAAGTGTGAATAATTTCATTTTTGCTTTCAGGAGTGAACATGACATCTTGTTCCCTTCTCATCTGAGAAAAATGCAAACAAAAATGAAACTGGAGCCAAGTGAAACCAGTTTGAGAGAGAAAGCCAAAGGGAAAACACAACACAAATCCTGTGTTCTTCATCCTTGGAGCTGCTGGTTATTGCTTTCTGTGGGATTTAGAGGTTTTTGATTAAATTGTGTGGAACCATTGAGCTTATTCAAGTGTTTCCCATTCTCAGCCATAGCAAGGATAGAAAATGGCTGGGGTTGGGCTGTGATGCTGCCTGCATCAAAGCAGTGCTGAGTTACCATTATCCATGCATGTGAAACATCAGAGTGCCTTTCATGGAGGTAGTCTTGCTGAAGTGTACTTCTGGGGGAAGTCAGGCCTCTAAAATAGAAATTCAAACCTTTTTCCTCATTATATATCAGTAGCAATATTCCCCAGACCTCTTGGTACCTACGTCTTGGTAGTTTTAGATGCAATAAAATTCCATCCCATCCTAACTGGGCTCCTTCAGTCCCTCCAGTTTGGACCACAGCATCTCTTAAAGGCTCAAAGCTGGTGATGATGGATGTTTCTGACCACAACAGTACTGCCATGCCCAAATGTCTCCAGCAGTGCCTACTTTGGGATACCAGTCCAATTGTTTGTGGTCTGGCTGGAATATGCTTAGTTCAGAAAGACTAGGCCTGGAGACATGAGTTTGTTCAGGGGATGTTTCAGAGGATTTTGCTTTTTCCTGCCCTTTCCCTCTTCAGGCTGAGTTTCCTGGGCAGCTAGCTAGTACAGCCAGAAATAACCCACATGCTAAATTGAGAATTTTACTCTTTTGGTGGTGACTCTAAGAGGGGCTTTTCTTAATTTCCCTCCCTTAATGGAAAATTTTGTTGAGATTTTCAGAAAGAAGGTGGGAGAGGGGGCCTGACATCCCACAGTGATTCCCACCAGTCCTCCATTTGCAGGAGAAGCTGCTGAGTTCCTTGGGGATGCTCTGCTCCCCCAACCTTGAGGGATGTCATGGATAAGAGGGATCTGGGATCGTTATGGGAATGGAAGGTCCCACAGAGTCCATTCCTGCAGTAGATCCTGGAAGTGTTCCAGGCCAGGCTGGATGGTGCTTGGAGCACCCTGATGTAGTGTAAGGTGTCCCTTCCCATGGCAGGGAGGTGGAAGTGAATAATATTTAAGGTCCTTTCCAAACCAAAGCAAACCAAAGCAAAGCAAAGCAAAGCAAAGCAAAGCAAAGCAAACCAAACCAAACCAAACCAAACCAAACCAAACCAAACCAAACCAAACCAAAGATTCTGTGATCTTAACCCATCCTTTGCAAAATGGGTTGTTAATTAGTTGCAGGCATTTTAAAAGCAAAGCTGATCATGAGATACTTCCAAGACTTAGCATTATATTCCTGATCCTCACACAGAGATGAGACCCTGCCCAAGCAAACAAAAAGGTGCAGAGAAACTTCCTGTCTGTCAAATGCAGTGAGGAATGTGTTCATATAAGCACCAGAAGGATGCAAGGAGTGGAGAAGGTTACCTGAGTGTCTGCAAGTCCATTTTAGCTGTTAATTACTAGGTGGCCCTGGCTATGCCCACCAGGTATTCTGCTCTGCACAAAAGCAGGACTGAATAAGATTTTCAGCTCTGCAAGGAGCTTAAGGTGTCCTGGAGGGTTTGTGCCATGGGGAAGTTGGCTGAGATTGAGGGCACTTATCCAGGCAGGTTCTCCAAAGGCAGGAACCAGCATTTGGACCTGGTCCCTCAGCCTCAGGATGGGATTTCAGTTTGTTTGGCCATACAAGGTGCTCTGTGTCATGGGGGTAAGTGTCTTAAGTGCCACTGGAAATGTATAGAATCTCAGAATTTTTTAGGTGGCAAAAGACCTATTTGACCATTCCCCAGCACTGTCCAGCCCACCACTGACCCATGTCCCCAGATGCCACATCCACATTTTAAATCTCTCTAGGGATGGGAACTCCACCACTGCCCTGGGCAACTGTGCCAGGGTATGATTTTGGAATTTTCCCAATATCCAATCTAAACCTCACCTGGCACAGCTTGAGGCCATTTCCTCTTGTCCTGTCCCTTGTTCCCTAAGAAAAGAGCCCAATGCCCACCTGGCTGCATCCTCCTGTCAGAGGCAGAAGGGCCCTCCTGAGCCGCCTGCGCTCCCTCAGCTGCACCTCATGGGACCAGTGCTCTTATGTGCCTGCTCACCTCTCAGTTTTTGTAGGAATTGCTCACCCAGATCTCTGTGCAGCCACCAGGAGAATGCAGCCTCACATTGTCCTCCAGCTCCCCACATGCCAGACTAATGGTGGGGGCTCTCAAAAGACTCATCTCACTCGTGGGGATGTGGGCAAAGCTGATGGGACAGAGCGACTGTGTTTTAGACCACAGCTGTCCACGTGTCTAGAGTTATTTTCCCCAGAGTTGTGCCTTCCTGCTCCTTTCCTTGGGAGCAAACGATGTAGTAAAAACTTAGAGGAATCATGTATTTCTGAGCACGTAGGCTGGTAATCACCAAGACAGCTGAAGCCTTACATTTGTTTGCGTAGGCTTCTCTGACAGAACAGACATTTGTCCAATCTAAATTCTGTTGAAAGGTATCTCATTTAGTTAATTAAATAAAAAAATGGGTGGAGAAACAATAGCAGAAGCAATACCATCCTATTTCCAGCTTGGCAGCCCTGACTGTCTTCCCCTTGGTTTTTAGTACTTTTGCAATTTCTTTGTGACTCTCAATGTCTCTTTAGTTTCCATTTTGTCCAATGGCCAAATCCCACTGAAGTCAGGGGGAGTTTTGAACTGAATTGGAATTTGGCCTTTGAAGTGAAAATAGTTATTTAATGTTAAATTGAGTCAAGAGATAAGAAACCATTGTACTGCCCAGATACTTTTTCTTGCAGCTGAATTATGGTTCCCTGCAAGGCACTGCATCCTCATGGCTAAGGATGAGCAGAGGGGGACAGAGGAATTATTTCCCAGTAACTGCAGCATTTTTCTGGGGTGAATTCTTGCATTACTTGGAGGTGCTGCTGTGTAATTCAAGCTTCAGCTTCCTCCCTTCAGCATCTCAGACCTAAAAGCCTGGGTTGGGAGGTGCATTTGGGTGCTTCCCTGGCCTGGTTCCAGGGGCTTGGCACGTCACCCCAAGGCACCGTCCTGGGACATCACCTTAAGCTGCCATCTGAGCACCTACAGTGCTACCCTTGAACAAGCACGAAGTTGTTTCCAACTACCCACAGTGGGAGTGTGGCTGGTCTCCATTTTGTCCTTTCCTGGGGCTCTCTGTGTCCTCAGCACCTTGGTGACACCTGAGAGCAATATGGGTTGTCCCATCCTCCCAGGCTTTGAGATGCTGTGCAGTCAAGTTCTAAGATGTGAGCCCTGTTCTCCCTGCTTTGGCTCTTCTTTCCTGCAGATCCTATTTCTTCTTGGCTTTTCTTCTTTGCTGGGGTGTTGGGAAGATAAAAGCACACAAGGAGTCTTTGCCTGAAAGCTGGTTGATTGTCTAGGCCCCTGACTGCTGCCAAGTCACAGACATTGCTCCTTATTTGCCATTCTCCTTCCTTTGCCTTTTATTTCTTGCAATTTTTTTCCCAAAACTTTTTGTACTCTGGTGTCTTCACCCTTTGGCCAATGACTGCAGAGCTTTGGTCTGTGTTTGCTCTGCCTCTTGCTGTGGGGACATCACCTTTTAGCAGTCCCCTGGAGGGGCAGCGCTGTCTGCTCTCCCCCATCCTATTGCAACAGCCCCAAAATGAGCTATCTGGCACATTCCATATTGGCTTAAATAGGTGGGTTTTTTTTAATCTTAAACCTTTTTTTCATTCATAGCCCTTAAACATTAAGGGTTAGGTTTATAATATGTCTTTAGGAAAAAAACTGTCCCTGTGTGCACGTCTTGCAGGAATTTATGGCCAAGTTTGGTTCCCAGCTCATTTCCAGGCATTTTCCCTTGTTTCTGAAATTATAGCTGTGTCTTTGTGCAACTTCTGTAATTTCTGTGCAATATTTACAAATTAAATAAAGCAGCAAGCTGACTGGCTTATGAGCCAAGACTTGAAATGCAACCAAACAGTTAAACTCAGATGTCTGAGAGGAGCAAAACCACAGAAAGTACTTGGGCCTGTGAGGCCTTAGTACCAGATAAGGTTTTTAACTAACTTTTATTTTGACATTCCCCTTTTAATAAGCATTGCTCTTTACAAAGCGGTTTATGTGATCGCATTACTGAGAGGAAACAAAGAAATGCCAGGAAAACTTGATGTGGAGAATCTGTACTCATAAAATGCTTGTAGGCTCCAGCAAACAGGAAAGCTTTTTGCATCTCCGTTTTGGCTTTTTTTTTCCTTTTTGTTTTTATAATTCCCTGCCATTCAGTTTGCAAGGGGAAAAGAAAAAGAAAAAGGAAAAAAAAACCACCAAAAACTACACGCTGAATATTTCAGAAAACCAGATCTGGTGGTCTGAGAGTAAACACGAATTTCTTCCAGTGCCATGAACAAGCCTGTTCATCCTGCATTTGTTAAACATGAGCCCTCACTCTTTATGGTTAAAAGCCAGTTGGCCTCAGAAAATAGGTTTTGACTCCTGGGGATGCCAAGGAATACAGATTCCGTGGGCAGATGGCTTTGGCAGGCAGGGTTGGAGACTGCTGACCATTGAAACGTATTTGTGAATGGTTGCTTCCTTCATCCGAGCTCCCTTAGCTGAGCAGTGCCAGTGATGAAAATAAAACTAATTGCTGTGGGATGGGTTTAAAGTAAACACTGCTATTTATCCAGATTGGGGTGAGGGTTTGGGATAAGGAGTGAAACTGAGCAGGGGTTTTATCATGGCTACAGAACCAATACGGAGACAAGCCACTGTGGTCACCAGTGCGCTCAAAGTTTTTTCCTTTTCTTTGGGGCTGATACTGGGGAGATGTTCTGTGTCACCCTCTAGCACTGATCCCAGCAGCCTTGTAAAGGCCAGGCATTAAAACACCCCACAGGTTCTCAGAGCCAAGACCAATATCAAGGAGGCAGCAGGCGGGGGATGCCAGCATGCTTAGGGTGGCTGCGCTTAAGACCCAGCCCTGGAGAAGGCAGCCAGTGCCAGGACCTCCTCCATCTTAGGTGCATCCTGTATGATGGCATTCTGGCTCTGCCTTCTCCACTGGGACAGCCACGCTGCAGCCTGTTTGGAAATCTGAGATGCCTGAGACTGCCAAAGCATTTCTTCCATTCAACTGTTGTTGTTTTGGGGATTTGCCATCTCGGCTACCGGTTACAGCCAGCACTCAGGGGCTTGCTCCTTCTTTATGAGATGTTGTAGTCTCTTGAGTAAACCCTTTGGGGGCAATTTCTCCTCTCTGTGGCTGTTGGGTTTCCGTGTTATCCATCTGGAGTTCTGTACACATAGGTCTCTCTGTGGAGGTTGTGGTCCTGGATGCCACGCTCTCCATGCTGCCAAAGCCAAGTTTGGTCCTCTTCTCATCCATGCGTGTGTCCTGTCCTGGTGTAGCAGTGCTGAAGGATGTGTATAAAATAAGGCCAAAGAAAACCATTTGTTGTGGGCAGGTTACCAGTTTACTTAGTATCTTGCTTCTTGGGGTTTTTTTTCCACTTAGAAATCCTTGATACAC
Source organism: Geospiza fortis (assembly GCF_000277835.1). Classification (NCBI taxonomy): domain Eukaryota; kingdom Metazoa; phylum Chordata; class Aves; order Passeriformes; family Thraupidae; genus Geospiza; species Geospiza fortis. The sequence continues at coordinate 3,036,623 of NW_005054365.1, forward strand.
TTAAACTAGCTCACCGCAAACCCATGCAGCAGTGTGCCATGTTGGCAGGCAAGAGGAGAAAGTGATGCTACAGGCCAGGTGTATTAGGAGCTCTAAAGCCTTCAGAAAAAAATATCTCCTGGCATTTCCTGCCTACCTGACTTGCTGCGGCTGTTTTTCCTGGTTAGTGTGGAAGTAACACAGAAACCTCAGAGAGTTTAACACAAAAACCTGAGAGAATTTTTCCTGGGAACCAGAGTCATGTTGTCCAAGTTTGCAAAAACTTTCACCTGAAATATTTCTTGTCACTGAAAGAAATTTAGGGGCATGAATTGTTAGATGACAAGAAACTGCCTCCCCGTTTGTGGTCCCCTGCCAAGGGCCAAGCTGTTTGGTGGAACAGATGTGTTGGCCCAACAGAGCCACGAAGGAATGAGTGAACTTCCTTTGACTTTCTTCTACATTTTTTTAAATACACTGTCATTCAGTTTGCCATTCAAAATAAAAATCAAACTAAACAACCAAACCCAAAAACCTATTTGGTTTCCAGCTAACAGGAGTTAAAATTTTTGTATTATATATAATTTTACTATATTTATTTTTATTATATATTATTTTATTACATTATTTTATTACATTATTTTATTATATATACACCAAGCATAACAGGGACCACCAGAAACTCTACCAAGGAGGCCAGGCCCCTCACTCCTCGGGCAGGACGGGCCACCACGGCTACAGCCAGAACCGGAGATGGCACCACAACCAGAAGCACTCGCCCAACGACAAAGAAACGCACAGAAACGCCAAAGAGACTGAGAATCTGAAAATCGAGGACAGCCCCGCGTGCACGGCGCACGTCCCCGCGGAGGCGCCGCGAGGCCCCGAGGCCGTGGAGAAGCAGCCCCAGCAGACTGAGCCCGAGACCAAGCGGAAAGACAGCGCCCACGAGCGCCCTGGGGACAGGCCCAAGATCAACTTGCTTCAGTCTTCTAAAGACAGGCTGAGGAGGAGACTAAAAGAAAAGGTATTATTTCTTAGGTTGCTCTTTTTCTCGGGGTCTGGCCGATGGTGGTTCTCTGTACAAAGCGGGGGGGGTGAGCTCAAGGGACCTTTCCACCAATGCTCCCAGCTTATGTTAATCCCCCAATGTCAGCACTTCTCTTGAGGTCTCTTTGTGCTTCTTCAGGAGGCTTTTTATTGAAAGAATTGAGGCTCTGAGCTTGATTTCTTGGGTGAGGTTGCTACCAACTTCAGTTGGACTGGGATCTCTCCCATTTTCCATGGGGGAAGGCTGGTGCACACATGAGCTCCCTCCTGGTCTGAAGGGCTCAGTCACTTTGCAAAAAAAATGTAAAAAAGGCAATTTGTCTCTGCAACTACAGAGCTAAATCCCAAACTTTGACTCCTGAGTGCTGAATAGTTGGACTCCGCTGCTTTAAAGCTGATATCCATTTATCTCTGCAATGAATTGAAATGCCCTTATCTCCCCCCTTCCTTCCAGCAACCCAACAATAACAAAAGTATTGCATGCAAGTGACGGAGGAGAAATCCTTTTTGGAAACAATATTCAGCCACAGATTTCTGAGGAATTTGGAGATGATATCTCCATTTGCCCCCTGTAAAACTCGGATTCTTTCTCTTGAGATTCTTTTGTCAGACTGTAAAAAGCATCCATGGGGTTATCTCTAATGAGATTTCCAAAATACAGAGCAAAAATAACCTGAACATATACAATTCCATGGGAGTGCATGTTGGAAATGTATACCTTTGAATGCATGAGCATTTACTATTTATGTATGTGGCATGAGGGGGAGGAAGAGATTTTGTTAGTTATTTTTATGTTCTTTAAAGCAATGGAAGTATAGTAGAGACTTTCAGAGTATTCATTTTAGTGCTCTTCTCAGACATGTAGAGTCTTGTAAGACTAAAATTCTCATCAGCACCCACTCTTGGGTGGGTGTTGTCAACATAACCAGTCTTCTGATGGGAGGTTTGAACAACTCCCATGGGGATTGGATTTGCTACAGGTTTGTATTATATAAGATTGAACTGGAGGGATAGAAGAGAAGACCAGAGCAAGCAGGATGCATGCCTAACACCGGGGAAAAAGAAGCAAACGCATAATAAAATGTTGAAAAGAATCAATAATTTCTGTGGTAATGATGGGAAGTGAAAAGTGTAACAGGCAAGAGATGGGAAAGTCGAGAGTCTTTTGAATGCTGGGATCACGTGACTTCTTTGAGTTCAATTTACATCATGAAGTGTATATATTAAAAATATATTTGTATTTAGATATATCTATTTATATGTATATATTTTTATTATATTACATATAATAAAATATTATATATTTTATTATATGTAATATATTTTTATGGGATTATTGTCGGAAGATTTTGCAAACATCAGTGCACTTTCTAAAGAAGCAAAAAAATGTCCATTGTGGTGATGTCACAGACACCAGAAACTGGTCCAAGATGCCAAAGGCAGTCAGAGGTGATCAGACTTTGGCATCCTAGCTCAGGACCCTCCTCATCTTCTCCTTGAGCTGAGGGGTAGGACTTTGGGATTGAGTGGTGTGGGAAATGGAGAAGGGGGACATTTCTGGGGCAGGATGCATGCGCTTATGCTTTCCAATGCTGATGTTATACTACTGTGCCACTAAAAATTGCTTTGTCTTTTCTCTTTCTCTTTATGTCCTCCCAATCCCCTTACCCCTTTGCTGTTTGTGCAAGGACATGGGCTGATATATCTGTTTTTTCCTTGTGTAACAGACGCCTTGTCTTTCCCTTTTCACGGACCAGGACGAAGTAACGGTGGAAACCACCGACCCTGAAAAGAATAAAATGGACAAATTAATTGAAATTCTCAACAGCATGCGGAACAACAGCAGTGATGTTGACTCCAAGCTCACCACATTCATGGAGGAGGCCCAGAACTCCACCAACTCTGAGGAGATGCTGGGGGAGATAGTCAAGACCATCTACCAGAAAGCGGTGACGGACCGCAGCTTTGCTTCCACAGCAGCCAAGCTCTGTGACAAAATGGCCCTTTTCATGGTGGAGGGAACCAAATTCCGGAGTCTGCTCCTCAACATGCTGCAGGTAACGAAATAAAGTTAGTTGTTCAGGTGCCTGGAGCATCATCTCAATTGGTTTTACCATTTATTTGGAGCTGAGCTGTTACCAAATTCCTTTTGAACCCAATTGATGAGTTCAAATTGCACCTGTTGTTTTGTCAGTGCACATCTTCAGTGGTTACCATAGATAATGTGACACTGGGGGCATTATCAAGGTGCTTTTCATTCTCGGTTCATGAACTCTACATGAAACTGTGGCATTTCACACCAGAGCCTGTCTGAGTAATGAGTCAGCTACTTGAGGCAGCATTGCCATGGCATAAAAAGAAATTAACTGGGAGGGTCTCTCAGTGTAGGCTATTAGAGTGGAGGGTCCATCTCAGCACCAACAGCACCAAGACAAATCTCTGATGGTCTTGGACACCGGACTGGTACCTGAGCAGGCTTTGGGCTGCACTACCTGGCTTGATTCTGGTTTCTGATTACAAACAAAACTGAAATAATTGCATATTTTCTCATTATTCTGGGCGACTTGTTTATTGATATGTGGAGAACTGGTTGGTTGTTCTGCTCCAAAACCATCAGTGACAGCAAAGTTGCAGAGGGGAGGAAAAAAGCGGCAGCTCTGATCACTGGTCCATGAGGTTAATGGTTGGACTTGGTGGTCTTTCCAGCCTGGATGATTCTATAATAATGTTGGATGATAGAAAAAAAGGGCTATCCTCAAGTGCCCATGGTCTGCTGGGAGGAGTGTGTTTTACTGCAGTGCCACCATTAGATTGGGCAGTTGTTTTCTGGGAGGGTGTCACATGCACCTCCTATTTTCTGCCTCTGGAGACAGAGTTGAAACCATGAATTTCCATCCTTAAATTAAGGTGCATTTCCACATGGCTGTTCCCTCACACACCGTGTGTGGGACATGCAGAGCTCACTTTTAATTTCTCTGCTCTCCATACAAGTCTGTTGCTCACCAGCACTCCAGTTTTTGACTCATCTTCTTGTTCTTGTTGCTGCTCTTGTTGGAGATGCTCTCTTGGATGCTGTGGTTGGCTGCCTGTACCTTGAGTTGGCATTGGGACAACACAGCAAGCAGGGAAATAAGGACTAAAATAAAATAGTGAAAATCAATATCAGATAATTCTGCACATTGACTGGTTCAACTCTGTCATTGCTCTGCTTGCACATCAGACACAACTCTCCCATGTCCACTCCCCCCTGCAAAGCCCTTGGCCAGCATACACATCCCATTACCTGTACCAGGTGGTGATTTTTTCCAGATTAGTATTTCCAAAGGGAATATCAATCAGAATGAGGGAAATTGCAGACAGAATCAGTCCCAGAATTAGCAGGAGGGAACTCTAAACCTGCTGTGCATCCCATTCTTCCCATACAAGGTCGCTCTTGCATCTTTCCCTGTTAGGCTCAGCAATCTAAGAAATCCAGAATAAAGCCCAGGAATGATGGCCTGAGAGCAGCAGGGTGTTAGCCCACAACTGATGCTGATGGCAGTGCTGAGTTAGGGAGGACTCTTCCATCTTGCTTTATTCCCTTGCCCCAGCAATTCCACCCATGCAAACAGACCCAGTGAACTGATTTATACTGCAGCATCCTGTGCAAGACTGAGTGGCTTCCCATTCAGTTCTTCACAGCATGAATGTAGGATAAATAATATATCTACTATCTCCAGAGAGACTCAAAGTGCTTCTCAGGAACGTGTTGCCAGTCCCAGTGTGATGGGAGCGTTGTGGAGAGCTGAAGTGCAAAGAGAGAGCAGGGTGTGCGGGTGACCGAGTTCATGTGCTGAGGCACAGAGAAATATGCAAAAGGGATTTGTTCAGCCCCAAACTGCACATCTTTTATAAATGTCTTGATGGGCAAAAGGTGACAGATCACTACAGGTCGAAAGCAAAGTGCTGTGTGAAATTGAATAATTTAACATTTCCTTTCTGATAGTAAAGGATTTTGACTTTCTCCAACCACTGTTTCATTTTCCAAATGAAACAATCAGATGCACTCAAACTGATTCATAAATACTTGGGTCAAGCCCTAAACCAGGAATATTTTGAGGTACTCAGGTCTGATAGCCCTGGCTGGAGACAGAGCCAGGTCTGAGACACAAAAGAGTCATTGTAACTGCCTTGGTGTGAAATAAGGAGGTTGATTATCAATATCAATATGGTATGTTGGAACTGATACGATGTATTTATTATCAGTATTAATAAGGCATATTGGATATAATGTCATGTTACAGAGTAATGTGATTATCCCGTTAGTGTATGATATATTAATACATTGATATCAGTTATTATATATCCATATGTATACATATATCTATATATATACACACACACAGATCTATATATATCCATATATATCCATATGTTGCAATCACATTTTTATATGACTGATGATAGGACATTACCCAGCTACACTCTTGGCCCTTTGACCATCAGATACTTTCCATCAGCCATTTTTAGATAACTCACCGTTAATTAAAAAAGAAAAATAAACCTTTATTAAAACGCCTGCTGCAGAGCAGGATTTGTGTCTCTCTAGCACCTTTCAGACTAATCTGATCCCCGGGCGTAAGAAGCTCGGCTTGCTGGGCACCAGCAAGCTGGGGAATTACTGTGCCGGGGTGTGATAAATCGGGATCAGTGTGATCCCTGCCCGTGCTGCTGGCGCCTGGGGCTGCACCACTCGCCCCCCCATCTGCTCCCAGCAGATGCTCCTGTTTTGTAGGGGCTTGTTTGTCCCTTTCCCTCAGGACTGCGATGGCAACAGCTCACGCCCACCAGAGGAGCTCAGGAATTGGTGCATGAACCCATTGAGGTGCCCTGCCAGCATGGTCATGCCTATAGACAGCATCCCTATACCTGTAGACAGTGTCCCTGTACCCTGCTGGACCTTAAAACATGGTGGGTTTTTTCTCCTGCAAAACAGGCAGTAAACTGTCTGTTTAACATGGTTCCTCTTCTGTTTTCAGGTGTTGACAAGGTGCTCATGCTCAAGGGTTGCACATGTTCACAGCTTATCTCAGGGTACTTGTTTTGATCCCAAAGAGATGCCAGTGCTGCAGCATGAGAGTGTTGTCACATCATCCCCCTCCCTGCCAGCAGCTCTTCTGAAGAGCTTCCCTACAGCCAGCATGGTCCACTTCATCCCCTAAGGGGATCCATCAGGAAAACTCTGGTTTGAATTTATCCTTCACTCCATGTTTTGGTCCTGAATCTTGGCTAAGTCTTGAGTTTGGGTGCTGCCAACCTCTCAGGAGAAGAGATGTGGAAAGGGGAGCCATGGGGTAGACAGGTGGTAGAGCTGCCATGTGGGAGCTTGGCACTGGGGGGATCATTTGGCATCTGAGTTGTCCAGCCCTGGCACAGGCTGCCCAGTGGTGGATCAGCATTCCCGCAGGGATTTAAAAGCTCTGTGGGTGTGGCACCTGGGGACATGGGTCAGTGGTGGTCTGGGCACTGCTGAGGAGTGGGTGGACTTGATGATCTTAGAAGGCTTTTCCAACCTAAACAAATCTGTGGTTCTGTGATTTGGGTTTGGTTTTCTCCTCATTGAGCTGGGTTTAGTCTTTTGGTAGCAAGAGCGATTTTGAGCTATGTGAGCCCTTGGGATGGACCTGGGTGAGCTGGGCCAGGGATCTTGGCTGTCTGGGGACATGAAAGAACATCTTAGTGGACACACACACAAGTTCTTCATGCCTCTAGAAATACCTTCTTAATTAATACATTGAAAGTATTTCTCCTTTGAGAGGCTTTTGCTTGTCATAGTTTCACTCACTGGCATGCCCAGGCTTTTTTTTTTTTCCTTTCTTTCCAGTAGGGGGGTGTTAAGCAATGTGCCACAAACCCTTCACATGTAACATAAGTTGGAGTACTCCTCTGCTGGAACAACCGTGCTCTTTATAGCAGAGCTGTGTCTGCATCTGAGCTATGCAGAGCCAAGTGTATTATTAGAGTGAACATCACTGGGGCTGTAATTGTACACTGCTCCCCTTGGCAACCACAGCCAACAGCACATCAAACAGAAGGCTGATACCTTCTTTTAATAATAATTTTAAAAAAACCACCAAAATCACAAAATGAACATCCCGACACAGAGCAGCAGAGCCTGCTGGCCTGCTGCCAGAGGAGTTCCATCCCTGCACATGGAACTGCCTTGGTGCCAGAGGAGAAGGGCTGGTTCTGCTGGATGCCCTGTGGCTTACCCTGCTGTGTGCCCTGTTGGATACCCTGTGGCATATCCTAATGTATATCCCATTTCACACCCTAATGCATACCCTAAGGCACTCTGCATTTGATACGTCATAGGATACGCTGTGGCATACCCTAATGCATCCCAAAATTTATACCCTAATGCATACTCAGTGGTGTACCCTGGTGCATATCCTGTTGGATGCCCTGTGGCATTCCCTGGTGAATATCTTGTGGTACAGCCTAATGCACTTCCCATGGCATATCCTGTGGTACATCCTAAACACACCCTAATACTTACTCTAATGAACTTCCCATGGCATATCCTATGGTACATACCCTAATGCACACCCTCCTACATACCCTAATGCATTTCCCATGGCATATCCTATGGTATATCCTAATGCATACCCTATTACATACCCTAATGCACTTCCCGTGGTGTTTCCTATGGTACATCCTAAGGCACACCCTATTACATACCATAATGGATTCCCTATGGCATACCCTAGTGCCTACCCTATAGGATATGCTAAAGCATTCCCTGTGGTATATCCTAATGCATTCGTTAATATACATCCTGTTGCACACCCAAATGCCTACCTTATGATTTACCTTACTGTATATCCTGTTGGATACCTTGTGGCATACCCTAATGAATATTCTGTGGTATATCCTAACGCATTCTCTATGGCGTACCCTAATGAATACCCCATTTCCAACCCTAATGCTCCCCTGTTGCACACCCAAATGGGGGTTTTGCCTTACTGCCTACCCTATTGCACACCCCCTGTTGCATATCCTGATACATTCCTAATGTTGCACACCCACGCAGGGTTTCTTCATCATCTTACTGCAACCCCTTGATGGCCCAGAAATGGCCCTTCCTTGGTTCAGTGCTGTGCTTGGGTCTGGATGTAGAAATTTCACAGAAACACAGAACATCCTGAGCCAGAAGGGACCCACAAGGATCATGGAGTCCAAGCCCTGACCTTGCACAGGCACCTCAGTGACCCCTGAGAATGTTGTCCAAACATTCCTGGAGCTCTGGCAGCCTCAGGGTCATGTCCATTCCCTGGGGAGCCTGGTCAGTGCCCCACCACCCTGTGGAGGAAGAACCTTTTCCCAATATCCAACCTAACCCTCCCTGGCACAGCTCCAGCCATTTCCATGGGTCCTGCCCTGGTCACACAGAGCAAAGATCAGTGTCTGACCCTACTCTGCACATTACAAGGAAACTGTAACTGCAGTGAGTCTCCCCTCAGTCTCTTCTCCAGGCTGAACAAACCAAGTGCCCTCAGCCCCTCCTTGGATGGCTTCCCCTCTAGACCCTTGAGATGAATAGTGGGGGTTTTGGCAGAGATTTCACTTCAGTCTCAGTGGCCTTGGTTGGGTTTGAGATGATTGGTGTGACCATTTATAGAGGGGCTCAACCAGGAAGGTGGCCGAAAATCCATTTATGTTGCCCCAGGTGGGGGATGGAAGAGGAGAATTTGGGTTGAAGCATTTCTTGGGATGTAGGCATCGTGGCATGAGGTGCTGGAGAACTGACTGATTTCCTCTAGCAAATGTGGATGCAGTGTAAAGTGTTTGCCAAGCAGAGCATGAGGATTTGGGAGGAATGAGCTGAAGTTCTTTCTGTCCTGTGGCCTTTTTAGTCTGAGCAAACAACCTCCCAGTCATAGCAGCCCTTTCAGCCCTGTAGGGCTCCAAGACACTGGGTGGATACTGTGGGAACTGGGGCATGGAAGTTGGTTGGATTCAATGATCTTAGAAGTCTTTCCCAACTCTAATGGTTCTGTGATGTTTTGTGTTATTCTAAGTATTACATTAATGGTGAATGCTGAAAGGCAGATTCTTTTTTTTCCCTTCTCAGCATGGTTATTGGTGAGGAACAGTTTGTGGTTTGGCAGAAGTGGAGGCAGGAAGATCCAAGTGTGGCTGGAGAGTATCTGACCTGTACACCATGTCCAGCACTGACTGCAAAACCCCATCAGTCCTCTTTCTATGGCTGTTTTTAATATAATTTAATTACAGATGGTCCAATCTGTGCACATAAAACAGTGGTACCACTTGTCTCTCAAAGGGCATTGCCCAGCAGACATCAGAGTGTTGCTTCACTGAGAAGTGGAGGAAAAAGGTCCCAGTGGCCCTGGAGCAGATCCTAAAGCCATACAAGTTGTGCTCATGTGCCACAGCAGTGAGCTCAGCTCCACAGAGCAGCACTACATCCATCTCCAAGATCTGTGCCTCAGCCAACCTTGCAGCCTTTGGTTTCTCCTCCACAGGAGTCTGATGCGCTCTTCCCCCCAGCGAGGTGGAGATTCAGTGGGGAAAGCCTCCTTGTCTCGAGCTGCTCTCCATGGCTGTCTGTGCCCACCAGGAACACCTTGGTGGTGAACCTCAGAGTGGATGCCAGCTCCTCAGGAGCCCAGCACAAGCACAGAAGTAGCAAATGATGCTGCCCTTGTGTAGACACCTTCATTTAGGAGTTTGCAGAAACTTGTAGAGCTTGGAGACCTTTCTTCCCTTACATTTCTGATATTGATAAACAGCAATCTGTCCTGCTTTTGTAAACCACTGTGGGACTCCCCCAGCAAAACCTTTGTGTAGCTTTGAAGAGATTTATTTTCTATACGCCCAGGCGATTCAAAGGCAGTTCTAAATTCATGCACACTCATATATCTATGCAGTGCTTGAAGGGGCACGGGGAATGCAGCCCCGTGGGTGGCTCCAAGGAGCATCCCCAGCTGCTGCATCCTCCTGCTCTCAAGCTCAGAGAAAAATAGTGGAAAGGAGGCACATTCCCTATTTTTTGCCCTTTCCTCAGAAGACATTCTCCAATTTTTTACAGTGTATTTACTATTTTATTTTTATTCTTTATTATTGTACCATTTTTATCACTTGATTCTTGTATTCAATTATTTCTTATTTTGCTCATATATTAAAATATATGCTTATTGCATAAATATTAATTATGCATGTTTATATATGTATCTGCTAATGGCATATATTAGCATTACATAACTTGCAATGTTAGTAACTTTTTTTTTTATTATTGTTGCTATGGTTTGTTTTGTTTTGTTTTTTTTCCCCTTTTTTAGCAGTCATCCGGGGCCAAACACATCCCGTGCAAGTGTCGGCAGCAGGCAGGAGAGGGAGCCCGGGTTGCGGGCTGGCAGTCAGCCTGTGCCGGCAGGTGAAGGGCAGGGCTGGGCATCAATTCGGGCCGGCCCTGCCTTTACCCCGAGCCCAGCCAAGCCTGCCCGCAGTAACCGAGCTGGGCTTGGCCACGGGAGGCCCCGGGGCTGCGTGCTTCCAACTTGCCGCTTCTCCCAAGGGGAACGGTGGCTGCAGGAAGCACCCGGCTCCTCTGCGGGTTTTCCATGGCAAAGGGAATGAGGTGGGGGCCAGGGAGTGCTGGACAGCACCTCCCTGCAGGGTGGTTGTGAGTTGACGGAGGGGTTAATGGAGCCTGAGGCACCAGGTTTTAACAGAGTGCAAAAAAAGAGGCACGTTTGCGCTGATAGGAAGGAGAGGTTTGGGACAGGAGCTGTGCCACACAAGCACTAGAAGCTGGGGATAGTTGAGCCAGACCCTAAATTAAACAAGCAGTGGGTCTGCATTGCACATCAGCCCTCAGTCTGAGCACGGGGGTGGGTTTTGGGGATTGTATTGAGTTGCAGCTGGAGGTGGCCACAGGGCCACTGACACAGCAGTGAGTGTCACAGGGAATGACAAGGGGATTGTCCCCACTGCTGTGCAGGTCTCTGGGGTCTGCAGTCTGCCCAATGCAGCCATGCTCATGGCTCTGCACAGGAAAGGTGCTTCATTGAGACTAGCAGTGCATCATGCAATTGAGAGTTTGGTGGGAAGCAGGACTAATTTTCAAAAAAAAAATCCCTTCCAGTTTAAAGATTGGCATATTTGATTTTAATTCAATGTGCTGGTAAGGTTTTATACTTTATGCTTTGCAATGCTCAGATGTGTTGTGCAAAAATAGCCATTGCCTTTAGTCCATAAATTTATGTGTGGCTTCTCCTGGCTTCTTTTACCTTGGAGGGGACAAGATTTCAAAGCCACGGTGGGGACCAGCCCATGATCCAGCACATGATGGGACCCCAGGGATGGTACTTGGTGTCTCATTGTCTCTCCAGGCACTGGGTGCCCTGGGCATCCCCAGTGATGGTGGGACCCAGCAGAGGCTCCATCCTCTGGCTTGTGCGTGTTGGTGGTGAAGAGTGCCAGGAGCACCCCTGGCCAAACTGCTGCTGCCTGCTAAAAGCACAGCTGAGTTCAGAGTTCACAGCTGGGGTGGTGGGACCCGTGCACAGCCTGTGCATGGGCTCAAGTGCAGAGCAGAGGCTGTTCTGGGCTCTAGGTGGAGACTGCAGACTGCTCAGCCTGCCTGCAGCCCTGGGACACAGCCAGGCAGCAGCCTCCTGCAGGGGTGGGCTCCTGGCTGCCCCCAGCCATCGCTGGTGGGTGAGGATGCTGGGGGTCCTGGTGGAAAAAGCAGAAATAAAAAAAATAACTCAAAATCCATGTATCCATTGATGATAGGTGCGGAAAGGAAGGGGGGCACTTCAGTGTTGAGACCTCTCCAGATCGGGCTGAGCTGGCATCAGCTCCTACTCTCTTGTTTACTCCCAAAAGGCTCAAACCCACGGGATGTGGGAGTATGTTCCTGTCAGCCCAGGGGCTCAGCTGGCCCAAGGCACCCTCCTCACAGACCATCTGCTCCTGCCTGCTCCAACCCAAATCCAGCTCAAGCTGCTGCAGCCACCCCAAGGTGGGGATTTTGGGATGCTGCAGGGTTGGAGGATCCCTCCTCACCATACCCACAGACACCCTGCTCTGCCCAGCCCTGCTCTTAGCTGATTCCTTTCACCTCACCTGGGATCAGGAGTTTTGGAGGCTCATTGTGCCCTTGTGATGCATCACCCTACCTGGGACTCATCCCACAAACCCCACACCCCCCATTG
>NW_005054365.1:3048884-3085640 GCF_000277835.1 Geospiza fortis
CTGCTGAAACAGGAGCACCATGGAGAAACAGGTGCCAGGGACATCACCTCCTGTGCCAGGGCCAGGGCAGGTGGAAGTGCCAGCAGCAGCCCAAAGATGGGATTTGGTTAGAAGCATGTTGGAGAGGGAAGCACCTCTTTTTCTCCCTGGAGGAGGGGGAACATGAGGTAACGTGCTGTGCCCATCCCTGGCTTTACTTGGACACAGGCCCGTGGCATACAGAGGATGCTCTTGTGCTCACCAGCAGGAAAGCTCTTGTTTTAAGATTTTCTAGCTGAGTCACAAGTTTCTGTACCAGATTCAGTTTCCAGCCAAGTGAGCCAGACTGCTGTGGTGGCACCCAGAGTGATGGGACCTGCAGCTTGAGCACCCTCAGCATCCTCCAGGCATGCTTAGGCTCAGGGTTTTTTCATGGCTGGGTATTTTGGTAGTGTAGCTATCTGCCAGAATCTGGACTTGGAGAATGAACACTTTCAGTGAAGTCCACATCCTCTTTTTGCCTCCCCTGTGGTGTGCATTTTGCACAGCCTCATCTTTTCCTGCTGCACACACTTAAACAAGAAAATGCAAAATGATGGTGGGAAGTGGCTTTGGTGGTTCATGGGAGCACAGGAGCTACAGGACACTTGAGGGGTGAGGAATGAGGCTTGAGAATTATTTCAGGTCCCTGTCCTACAGCTTACCAGGCCTGATACTGATGCAAAGCAGAGCATCCAAGTCTTGGGGACAGTAGTGAACAATGCTTGGCTGGAGGATATTGCCCTGCCATGACACATCCTCTGGTCTCATCAGCAGTGCTGCCAACCATGGGGTGTCCTCCATGCTCCTCCCCTCACTGAGCATCCCAAAACAGTGCTTCCTTTTCCCCTCCCAGTGATAAATTCCTCCACTTTCCTTGCTTCCTTTTTTGAAAATTACTGTTGCTCTAAATACTAATTTTTTATCAAGCGGAGGATAAAACAAGCATCTCTGGCAGTGCTGGGAATCCAAACTCAGTGATAAAACCAGGCCGCACCAGGGTTTGGAGCAGCCTGGTGGGAGATGTCCCTGCCCATGACAGGGAGGTTGGAAAAAGATGGTCTTTAGTGCCTCTTCCAAACCAAACCATTCTGTGATAACATTTCCAGTTCAGGAGCAGCAGGAACTGAAAGTGAGGACAGCAAGAGCAAAGTGTCCACTAGCTAAGGAGACAGTTTCAGGCTGGAGAAACAAAACTTTCAATTTCTGTTTTGTTTTGAGTAAGGTGTGTTTCCTTGCATCTCTAATATTCCAGCCCATGCCATCCAGTAGTCTTACACAGTGATGCTCAAAGTCTGCTAACATGTAGCAAAATACATCATGGTAATCATGGACATCCCTTCAGAGATCAAAAGGATGGAGGAATTGAGGGTGTTTGCAGGTTGATGTTGTTTTCAGCAATCTGTAATCTTTCTGTAATTTTAGCTTTCCCAGCATGGATAGGCAGCCTCAGAGGCATTGCAGGGTGCTCCATACCTGTATGCTGCAGGGGATGAGCAAAAAATATTAATGTATCTTTCACAGCCACTAAAATAAAAATAAAAACCAGCCAAATACAACATTTCTTACAGCAAAAGCTCCCTGGCTACATAGAATTTGTAAATATTAGCCTCTGAGAAAGATTTTCTGAGCTCCTTTGTGTAAATAACATTTTTTTAGCAGATTGGCACTTCACCTCCAGGTCTCGATTTTCAAGTGGTCGCTCGTGCCCCCATTCCAGGGCTGGATTTCCAGCAGGAGGATCCAGCAGTGGTACAGGATGCCCATGGGGTGCCTGGCAGTGGGGGAGACGTGGTGAAAAGCAGACGGAGGAGATAAGAAGGGTGACAGCCCCTTTGCTCTCCAGCGTGTTTGCTCAGCAATGCTGAGTGCTGGGCCAGAGCCACCACCTCCCTGCAGACTAAACAGTTGCAGTGTTTTCTCTCCCATGACCGAAAGAATTTAGTAAAGGGTCCCGGTATGAAACTTTACACGAACTCTGGGTGCCACGAATATCTCTGGTTGGGAGTCTGTTAACTCCTCCAGTTCCTTGATCATCCACACGGTTCAGTCCCAGGGCAGATGAAAGGGAGACCCATCCCACCGTGGATCTGGCCAGCTGCCTGCAGGACCCCCCGTGCTCTCCCACCCACCGAGTTCTTGTGCATCCATGTTTCTTTGCTTTCTTTTAAAGGGGATTTCGTTGCTTTCTTTTAAAGGAGAGAGCCAGGAACTCTGGCCATGATAGAGCTCTGGAGTCCTCCAGTTCAGGAAAGACATGGACCTGTGAGTGGGTCCAGGGGAGGATTCTCCCAGGGCTGGAGCCCCTCTGCTCTGGAGCCAGCCTGGCACAGCTGGGGCTGCTCAGCTGCACAAGAGAAGGCTCCAGGGACACCTCAGAGCCCCTGCCAGGGCCTCCAGGGGCTCCAGGAGAGCTGCACAGCCACTGGGGACAAGGCATGCAGGGACAGCAGCCAGGCAATGGCTTCCCAGGGCCAGAGGGCAGGGACAGATTTTGGGATCTTGGCAATTAGGAATTGCTGGCTGGGAGGGTGGGCAGGCCCTGGCCCAGGGTGCCCAGAGCAGCTGTGGCTGCCCCTGGATCCCTGGGAGTGCCCAAGGCCAGGCTGGACAGGGCTTGGAGCAACCTGGGACAGTGAAAGGTGGCAGGTGGGTTGGAACTAGATAACCTTTAAAAGTCCTTTCCAGCCCTGATTCTATAATATCTCATGTTCCTTTGGACCTGTGTGGAGCCATCTGTGTGCACCAATGCCCATCCAAAGGTTGTGTGCACTTCCCTCTGCCACCCACCTCAGGGACATCCACTTCAGGGAGAGGTTTTGGGCAGAGGAGAAGCCCCTAAGGCTTTATTCATCCTTTGGTCCTGGCTTGCAGACAAGCAGAGGCCAAGCCTCAGTGTCCCAGTCCCACCTCATGGTGAACACCACCAAGAGGGCACTTCCTAGGAGGGCCTTAGCATCCCACAGGAGAATATCGTGCTGCTAGCTACCAGGCACCCAGGAAAATCCCTCCATGGACTGAACTGATGTGAGCCAGGAGTGCCTGTGCAGTAAAGCTCCTGATGTCAAACAGGATTAGCTGCCTGCCTTTCCCTGCCCAGTTTCATTCATTCACAGGCAAGCTGGCCTTTCAATGGACACAGCTTCTTTTCCAGTGCAAGTGGAACTCCTCCAGCCCTGGTGCCTGGACAAAGGAGCACCTTCCTCCACAGTCAGTTTTCCTCATCTCATATCCCTCTTTCCAAATTTGGCCTGTCCTCATAGATCCCTCATCACCTCTACCTTATAAAGAGGACACATTGCGTGTGCAGTATTTAAAATAAGAAGAATGCATCCTGCTGGCAAAATCCAGCTGGTCCCTGCTGCTTCCTCCTGGGCTGCAGGGCTGGGCATCTCCAGACATGGCATTTGCAAGCTGGATCCATCTATCAGACAAAATTGGTGTGCCATTCATCACCTCAGCCTGGTCTTGGGAGTGGGATGAGCATTTTCTCTGGAGCAGAAAAGGTCTCTGAGCAGATTTGGGGATGGTGCTGGGCCTCAGACC
Organism: Geospiza fortis; assembly: GCF_000277835.1. Lineage (NCBI taxonomy): Eukaryota > Metazoa > Chordata > Aves > Passeriformes > Thraupidae > Geospiza > Geospiza fortis. Next base: position 3,052,449 of record NW_005054365.1, read on the forward strand.
CTGCCATATTGTGGAGAAGGGTTTGCAAACTGCCCTTCAAACAATCCCCACCCATGCGAAGTGGCCCAAAAATAGGATTTTGTGAGATGTCTTGAAACCATTATGCTTTACACTGAACTTGTGCTATGGGAAATGCAGCTTGTGGGATGGGAGATTCATACTAATACATTTTTCCATGAAGTGGGGGTATCAGCACTGCTGTGGATGCTGGGATGAGCAGGGATTTGCTGTGCTTGATCCTCTCCCTGCCGCCTCCTTGTAGCGAGGAGGGGATCGCTGGCCCAGGGATGGGATGCTCCAGAGGACATAGATTCTTTGTCTCCTTTTCAGGGGGAGGACTTTCAGTGGAGGACTCCAAAATTCCCAAGGTACCCAAGGTTTCCTGTGCACACTCATAAAGACAAAAGGCACGTTGCTGTCTCAAGATTCCCACAGTACAGGGACATGCAGGAGTAAAATGAATGTAACAAGGAACTCCTGCAGTGCTGCAGAAGAGCAAGGCTGCCGAGGGGGAGCTGCTTCCTCTGGGCACTACACGGGGTCAGACAGGTGTCCCTGCTGCTCTGATGGCAACCCAGCAAGGGAATTAATTTGTTTCTTTGTGGTCCCTTGTCTCCCTTCCAGTCCTTCTCTGTGGGACTGAGAGATTGGCTTGTGATTCTCAGGCAGGTGATTATTTCCCTTTGTCTGTGTGTCCTGCAGATGGCAGGTCTGTCCCTTGCTCGCTGCATGGTGTGGCCGAGCATGGTAATGATGTTTTGCTGTGTCTGAGTTCATGGGATAACAGGTCTTTAAGGTGATGATAAACTGCTGTTACCCAGCTGAGCTGACACCCTGACACGTGTTTGGGAGCCCAGAAAGGTGTGAGATAGGAAGGAGAGCAATAAAAATTAATTGATGAGGAAGACAACTCTGTCACCTGGGTGGTGCTGGAGGAGGCACTGGCAAACATCCAGGACAAAATGGTGATTGTGGTTGGTTGTGTGCAGACCAGGCTACTGAATTCACCCTCCTGGTCCCCGCAGAGCTTCCACCCAGACAGTGCTCTGAGATCTCTAGCAACTGTGAGGTTAACAGCAAAACTTCTGTTTGCACATCCATCATTATGCTCCCACCAGGGTGATTTCAGCCTCAGCTAAATCAATAATTAACTGCTTGTACCTCTGCAGCCCCTCAAGGACCTCAGAGGCATCACTGGCTGAAGCCACAAGACACCCACATTGGGTGGGTAGTTGCTGCTGATCCCAGTTTCGGAGACAGATGAAGAGGTCAGGGTGAGACCAGGGGGCAGGAGGTTCAAGTGACCACTCATCTGGTCATCTCCAGGTGTTTCTAGGCATGAGAAGTATCCACAGCCACTCTTGGCTCTGGTCATCAGCTGCCTCAGTTACCCACATCGGGGAATGTAAAATTATGTTTCTTGTCCTGGGAGTTTGCCTAGTCCCTGCTTTAGAAAAACCAGTTTTCTGACCTTATTTTTCCCTTCGTGCCCAAATCCTTCTGAGAGGAGTAAGCACTGTGTGTCACCTGGTGGCTGCAGAATCTTTGTTGAATTGTTCTTGCCAAACTGGAATATTTCTATATCCCTGGAATTGTTCAAGGCAGATTGGATGTGGCTTGGAGCAACCTGGTCTGGTGGAAGGTGTTCCTGTCCATGACAAGGGGTTGCGAAGAGATGAGTGTTAGGGCCCCTTCCAACCCAAACATCCTGTGATTCTGTGAATTGGCCAGTAACATCTAATGCAAGCTACAAATCACCCAGTGGTCAGATGATGTGGGGTGGGTGTCTGTGGGGTGGTGGTCACTGTCCTAGTGGCCTGGACCTTCACCATGTGCTGCATTTCAGAGCCCTCTGAGATTAAAACCATTCACAGAGCTGTGGCCGTCATGAAGCCAGGTCCATGCTGAAGGTCCCTGGTAGGATTTCCTGCTTTTCCCAAAATGGCCAAAACACCCTGCGAAGATATTCTCAGATATCTGCATGTTCAAATGGTGCAGATCCATCCTGGAGGAAGCGATGTGATGAAAGCTTGTGGGAGTGAAATGCCTCATGGCTGGGTGAAGCCAGGACCTCTGCAAGGCTGGGCACAAGGTGTCATCTGTAATTTAAAAGCTTTATCTGCTTTAAATGTCAATAGCTCCTTTGTTGGAGTCATAATAATTGCCATGATTCGCATGTCTCAGTCACACACCCCAGAGCACTTCTCAGAGGAAGATGAGCAAATCCTTCCCGTTTGTTGCCGGATTGGAAATCAGGGTACAGAGGTGATTGGAGCCCACACAGGGCTGGAAATAAACCTCAGACTCCTGTGCTGCTGTTCTCCAGGTTCTACATGGAAGCTGTAGGCTCAAAGCAGGTTGTCTGTCATCACCTTGCTCTGCTCTGTCTTGTCTCCATGCTGGCAGTAGCATGGGGCAGGGATGGTGTGAGGGGATCTCAGTGAGGTTCTGTCCTTGGGTGCAGGCAGAGAGGCCAGGAGTGGGTGGCTGGAGGAAGAGCAGAGCCCATGGAAGAGCTGATGGTCCCATTTCATGTCCCACCACCTCCAGCAGAGGAGTTTTTGTAGTGATGTTCATGAAGTGAGACTTTCCCAATGAAGCTATGGGTGGTACAGAGGAGCTCAGTGAGACCCCACAAATCCACAGGCAGAGATGTTTAATCGCTGCCTGGTGCTGTCACAGGGTTCTCCAGCGCTTCCTGAGCTCCTTCCAAATACCAGTGCTCCAAACTACCCATTTCACTGGTTTATACTCCTCAGGAAGCAAAGCTGCACACCAGAACCTCCTCCAAACCAGGACCTAAATTCACATAGTATTTAAATTCTAAGCAGGGAATAATGCAGTTGATGTTAATTGTGCAAAATGTGATTTATGGAGCCCTTTCTGGGAAGGTCTGGGAAGGGAGCTTGCAGAGACTGTGCTTCTCCAGGACAGCAATAAGGGACAGAGGCTGTCCAGCTTCTATCCTCCAGTTCCCTCCTCCAACCTATTGGATTTGTCTTAGCCCTTTCCAAAGAGCCATTTAGGGCTCCAGCGTTTCACAGAACATTGCCAGTAAGATCAACTATTTAGCACAGCCTATCTCAGCTTTTTATATAGCTCTTAGCACGAATATCTAAGCATCCTATATTTCTTTTTGTGCAGTATTTCTGACTCAGTATTTCCTGCCTCCTTGACAATGACTGAGTAAACAGCAGAGCTGCCAGAGGAAGAGCCCTGTGTTTACAGAGCAACAAGCCCAAATGTGCCTTTATTTTTTAGCCCATCAGAAGGTGGCAATGCTTAAATTAACCCTCATTTTTATCCCTCACTAAACTTTTACCCTCAAACTTGCTGCTACCACAATCAGCCATGGGTTGGTGGGCCCAGATCTGGGCAAAAGTTATTTAGAACGTGTCTTAAAAAAAGTGTGGCGAACTCCCAAGGGAAGAATTTTCGGCTGCAGCTGTCTGAGCTGGAGTGGCGGCTTAGATCCGATGGCAAAATGCTGCTTCTCATCCCACCCGACTCTGCTGCCCACCAAAAATGTTAGAGCATGGATTTGCCTTCTCTCCCACAGCTTGGCCATTCCTCTTGGCCCTTCTGGCTCGGTTCTAGTTTTGGAAAGGTCTCATGTCCACTGTCATAGCCCAGTGTTGCATGAACTGCATCTACCCTGGGATGAGGAATGGGCTTTCACTTGGCTGCCAGAATGAACACCCCCAGGAAAAAGGCATTTTGAGTTTCCACTGCTGGTAGGAGCCTCAGCCAGGCTTACAGAGGATTCAGCAGGGGATGTCAGAGCTTCTGCTGAGCACTGGGCCATCATCAGGGTGAACACAGGCCACCCCCTGACCTACCCATGGTGAGGCCCAGCATGGTGAACGTGCTCAGCCTTCAGATTTATGCCCCAACCTTGTCCTGTATCAGAGCTCTTTAGAGGTCCCCTTGGCATCCCCCCGCTTCCCACATGGTTTCCCAATGAATTCTTCTCCCAAACCAGGCAGAGAAGAAAGGCCAACCCTACCTGGTATAAATACATTTTATTTTAAACCATAGGCACTGAAGGAAGGTCATCCAGTAGACACACCCAGATTATCTACAGGCCAGAGCACCCCCAAATTAGTAATACAATTCATGTTTAAAAATACTGATGAAAGCCAAACTGATGAAAGATAATTTGCTTACTGCCCTGACATCACCACCTAAGCATGGGGCAAGCCAATCCACAGGTTATTTTTATATAACTCTGTGAGGCATTTCCAGAGCAAATAAAGTTCAATGGGCAGGGCAGTGACCCGGCTGTCTGGTTCCAGAGCTTTTCAGCCCCCTCAAGGCTCGTCACCAGTGTGTGGAGGTCTGTGGGTCAGGGCACAGCTCCATAGGATGTGCCCCAGGCACACAGGATGCGGGGTTTGTTTCTGACGGCCAGTTCCTCACCTCTCCCACGTGCTGGTTCTGGCTCATCCATTCAGGTTGCACAGCCTTTGGAGCTGCTCTCAGTGTTGTCAGAGAGTCACTGGGCCTGCTGTGGGCATGGCTGACCCACAGATGGTGAGTCACACGTGTAACTCCATTAAATGAACAGCCCAGCTGAGCCTTGGTGGCAGCAGCGGTCTCCTCAATCTCCCCAGGGCAGATGGGACCCCTCTGCACTCAGTGCACACCATGGTACAGGTCAAACCTGCAGTCAGAAGGCCATATTTAAGGACAGAGCTTCCCAGACCACCTTCCTGGTGCATGCTGGGACGCTGGAGTAGCACCACCCTGAGGCATGTGGATTTCTCAGAATGCTTCAGGACACCCCTGGCACTGCAAGTCCAGCTGCTGTGGAAGCTCCTGCCAAGCCCTACTCTGGCCTGTAGGCAAGTGTAGTCCAGAAAATTCCTCCCACTGGCAACATGTTCTCTCTGCTTTGTCAGAGGAATCAGTGTCACTGCCTTCCTTTTGCAGAATATGTGCAGATCACCTCCTTTTGCGAAGTTTGGCCCAACCTGAGTCTGAAAATATAGCAAAATTATTCCCACTGCAGCATCACGTTCTGTGTGGAAATGTCTGCAGTGCCTTCTGCATCCATCCCACATTCCATCCCCCTCTCCCATCCTTCACAGGGGTCCCTCAAAGTCTGCACAAGCTTTTCTGTGACTGGAGGAGGAGGGGCCACAGACTCCTTTCTCTCACAAGGATCTGTTCATCTACAAAAATGGGGAAGTGTTCACTGATGTCTCTGCATCACCCACTGGATGCCACAGGATGAAAAAAGGAGGGTGATGTGTGATGGAATCCTTCCCTGCCCAGCTCCTATCCCAGGCCTGAGTTTGGTTTGGTTTGCTGATTGGTTTATGGAATTTCCAGGCACGTGGGGGGTTTGATGGTTTGGGTTTTGTACAGAAAATTGTTTACAGAAAATACCTTTTTTTAAAAGACAGTGTTAAAGAGTTATTTTTCTTTCTTGCACGGGCACAGAGCAGGGCATGCTTGAAGCAGGAGTGAGAAGGAGCAGAGTTTCCTGCAGTGTTTTTTATTCTTTCCCAGTAATCTGGGACTGCAGAGCCCGTGCAGTTATCCCAAGCTGCTAGGAATTTCACTGCATGCCCCAGGGATCCCAGAAAACAGCACAGCTCCCCAGGTACGTGAGTGTGGAGCTTCCAGGCCCTGGTAGCACAGGAGGTGCTGTAGGGCATCCAGGCTGGGAGAGGGAGGATGGGTTGGGGGCAGGAGCTGGCTGGGATGCTGCATGAGATGCTGGAGAGAGTGCCAGGAGAGGGAGAGGAATCCAGGAAAAGCTCCAGGGTTCAAAGGAAACCTTCTGTGTACTATATGGGTGGATAGGGCAGATGAGGGGCATGGGATACTCTTGCCTGGGTTTTTAATTTATCATTAATCAGGATATCATGTCTCTTTGACTTTTTTTTTTTTCTTTTTGCCATAAATTTCAATTGAAAACTCCAGAACAAGTAATTGGGTAACCTTGGGGTGATAACCAGAACTGGCAAATAAGTCCTCTGTCACTGCCCAGGGACAGGCTGGTTAATGAAAGGATGAACTCTGCAAACTCTCTCAGAGTCTGGGGAGACCCAACAGGATTTGGCTGCAGGTTGACTCCGAAGTCGCAGACACAGTTGGGCAACTGACTTATGGAAATGGGTGTAGAGAGGAATTAGTCATCACTGCTTGGTTAATAAGTGCCTCAGCTATTTTACAAGTCTTTTTTCCTGCATATGCAAATACATATTTTATTTTTCCTTTTGTAATGAAACATATAAATAGCTCCTGCCTTGGATCTTCTGTGCATACAGTTGTGTCATGAAAATGATCGTCGTGCTTTTGCCTGGCTTTCTTTAGCAGCTGCTTCACTTAGCTTTGTTCTAAAAGGAAGATCTCCTGTGTGTTGTCCAGGGCAAGAGAGCAAACTTTGGTGTGGTGGCTTTTATATCTCCCCAGCTTTGCAGAGAGCAGCTGCAGGTCAGAGTATTTGCAGCAGCGAAGCCCTTTGTCTCAGGCAGTAGGAATAAACTGAGATGAGAAAGATAGAAGGTAATTTATTTAGCTGCTGGATTTCAAAGGTTGTGCACCCTGCACTGGAAACACACAGTGTGGAGGACGAACTTGTCCTCTTCTTCAGTATTCTCCTGCTTAGTATCTACTAAATTTTAGTATCTACTAAATTTTAGTCGTGTAAATTTTTTAGACCTTTAGAAAGGTCACTATGGGGACAGGCAAGAATAGTTGTGTGGGATGTCCTGCAAGAACCTCTGCAGCATCTCTGAGAGCCCAGGGAAACTTTCTTGACTCTGAGCATGATGCACTCCTTTGTGCCATCCTCTGGAAGGGTTTTTATATGGTTTTCTATGTTGCCTTGTGCTCTTTTCCATGTGTTTCATCACATACATCCCTTTTCATACCCAGCCTTTGGACAAACCCCTTCTTTCTCCCACCTGGAGGCCTGATGGAGAGGCAGCTATCTCCCTGTGTGCTTCCTCCTGATGCTGACCCATAAATCACGTCACTGGGATAATCCTTAGTCATAGCAACCATCAGCTCAGGTGCAGGGTGACCTTTTAATGCCAATCCCAGGCTGCCCTGATCTCCTGGTCGGGCAGGGAGCCAGTCTCTGCCATTATTTTGTGAGACGCCAGAGAGCAGCCAGACCATTAGGATGCTCCTGGCCAGACACTGGGTCTGCTGAAGATACTGGAATGAATGGGCTGGGCAGGTCAACCTGGACCACCAAGCCCAGGATGTCCACCATCATTTCCCCTGCATTTTGTTTAACCTCTCTGTTGCTGCTTTTTTTCAGTCCTGGTGGTGCTGGCTTCTCCCTCCTCACCAAAAAATCAAGCCATCCAAACCCAACACATCTAGAAAAGTGACCCTGTGTCTGTCAGGGGGACAGTAGGGCTCAGAGGGCAGACACCATCTCTGGTGCAAGCTGTGGCAGTTATTGCAGGAGTTGGTGATATTTCTGCAGTACCTGCTTTCTGGTGGCTTTGCTCTGTTGAAATTGCAGCCGCTCCGCTCGTGTTGAGTAATCTCCCCACTGTTACTAAAGAGTCAGTCAGTCTGTCTGTCCTCCCCCCACCCCGAGTTTCAATTTCCTCCTAATTCCCTCTCTAGACAGCCATTGTGGTGGCGTGGTGTTGCTCATGCAGCCTCTTGTCTCTGTGCCTCTTGCAGAAGGATTTCTCCATGCGGGAGGAGCTGCAGCAGCGGGACGTGGAGCGCTGGCTGGGGTTCATCACCTTCCTCTGCGAGGTCTTTGGCACCATGAGGAGCAGCACCGGAGAGCCCTTCCGAGTCCTCGTCTGCCCCATCTACACCTGCCTCAGGGAGGTAAATGCCTTCCCACTTGTCCTTCCCCGCCAGTGGGACAAGCCGTTGGCTGCTGTGCGAAGATGCCCATGGTCCGTGGAAAGGCTGTGGCTGCTCCATCCCTGGAAATGCCCAAGGCTGGGCTGGGAGGGTTTGGACCAACCTGGGATAGTGGAAGGGGTCCCTATCCATGGCAGAGGGTGAGAACTAGACAGAGGTTCTCTAAGGCCCTTCCAACCCAAACCTTTCTGGGATTCCATCTTTGCTTTATAATTCCTGGAGGTTTGCTCTTCGCACTTCAAAAGTAGTTATATCTGCAGGCACGCTTGGCTCTTCCTGCATATTGTCTTTCTGCTTGTTAAAGCACAATAATTAAAGCACACACTCCCTTTGTCCAGTGGCTAGAAAGGACCAAAGTCAGAATGGCAAACCAAGCGCTGTAGTTTGCAAATCCCAGTGTTGTGAAAATCCCCACCTTAAACAGCTTCTTAAAGCAGGTGAAGCCACCCAAATAGATGAGACGGACCAAGGGGAGGAAGGAGGGAGAGAAAGGAAGTCCCTAATGTCCTTAGACCCAACCCAGTGCAGCAGAAACCCAGCCCTGTCACCTGGGTGGGGGATTTTTCAGAACCTGATTTCCTGGTGAGCTCATTGTCCAGCTCCCCATGGCTCAGAGTGGTAGCAGAAACCTCTGTGAGTACATACAGAAAAGACAACTCAAGTGTTAATGTTCCATAGAGAAGGAGAGGGCTTCCCTCCATCCTGTTTTAAAGATGGCTTTGTCTCCTGCTGCTGCATGTAGAAGATTTTCTCAGAAAAACCCGCCTTGTTGCCCAGGGTTGGAGCTGTGAATCTCAAATTGTCAGTGGTGCTTCTGTCAGGCCATAAATAACTCACTGTAAAATAAGTTCTCCGCTAGACCTCAGGCAAGGGAAGGATAAAGAAAGTGCTGGTGATGACTTTTTTTACATGCATGGGAAGTTTTCCTCTGAGTGCAAACGCGCCATAAACATTTTGTCTGGGTGGTAGTACTGTGGGCAGAGCTCACAGATGGTGACTGGAGCAGTGAGGAGCGCGGGCCTCATGATAAGGCAGACATATCCAGAGGAGGAGATGGGAGAGGGACGCTAAGAATAGCCGAACTTCCCCAAAATCTCTGCCCACGGAGTTATGTGTCACCTTCTGGGGAAGATCTGACGTCTAGCAGAGCCCCCGTGCCCATCCGCTTCCCATCGTAATCGTGACACAGCACAGCCCTGATTCTGCCAGAGCTTTTCCCTGCCCACTCCTGTCTGCCCTCGCCGTGCTGTCGCTGTCCCTCCTGTCACCCTTCTGCTCTGTGGGGACATGGTGGTGAGCTGGAGGTGTGCGGAAGGACATGAATTTCATATATCAAGGATATTTTTTGCTACAGGGCAGCTCCATAAAAAGATTCACTAATTATATCAAGATGTCATGCGTAAATTTGCTCTTAAAAATACATCTCTGTTCCTTAGCAGGACAGGTCTGTCCCTGTGGTGTTGTTTGTCACAGATGACTTTACTAGATGATCTTTAATAGCGAGATGATCTTTAGGTCCCTTCCAACCCAAGCTACTCTGTGATTTCTAAGAGGTCTCTTAGCTTAGCTGGCATGGGTGAGCCTGACTCCTCTGGCTCCCCTGCCCCAAAATCCTTGCCCTGTGACTGCTCTCTCGGCAGTGCTTTGACCTTGATTCACTCCTCTTCCATGGCTCTGGAATGGGTTTTCATTCTGCTGCCTTTTTTTGTCATTGCCAGCTAGTCCTGCTGCACAGGGCCAGCCCGGGGGAAAGGGTCACTGATTTATCAGCAGTGCCAGGCTCTGGTTGGCAGATGGTTGCCAGGGCCAAAGGTGGGCTGCAGACAAGCCAAGGAGGTGGGGGTGTGCTTTTCCAGCTGCACCCCAGAGAGGACAGGGACATCTGCACAGGCTGGCCCTGCTGGGTGCTCTGTCAGAGTGTGGAAAGTCCCTAACTGTGCAGAGTGCTCATGGGCTGGTGGCCCAGCAGAGGAGGAGATGTCACCATGATCTTTAAAGTTTGGGACTCCACATGCCTCAGGACAGGTTCACAAGGTGTAGTAGCACTCACCATGGGTTTTTTCGCCTTCTGCTGATCAGAACATACATCCCCACGAAGAGTCTCAGCCCCTCACCCCTAATTCCTTTCATATCGATTATTCCCCAGCAAGCTCCCTCTGTGCTGCCCACAGTCCTGCACAGCTCCTTCTGCCTCTATCCACCCATCCTGAGACCATAAATCATTAGCAGAGGCAAGATAACATCTCTCCCTCTGCCTGTCCTTTCAGGTCTCTTGCTCTTTAGTTTCTCTTTTTTTTTCTCCTTTTTCCCTTTTCCTTTATAGCTCTGGCAGACTCAGCCAAAGGTCAGCGAGGCAGTGAGCAAGAGGAAGGGGAAAATTGCCTGATGACTGAGGCAGGAATGTCTCTTCCCTTCACCCTGCAAAGCTTCCTCTCTCCTCCAGCTCCTTTCCCCCCAAATAAGACCTTATTCACACCATCATTAGCTGACTGGGAGGGGTGAGGGTGGCCATGAGGGCATCAGTGCTGGGTGGGGAGGAGCTGGGGACATGGCTGGGGAGCTGAGTGACAATGCCATCGCTATTTATCGATCACTGTGGATGGGTTGGTTTTGTGGGCTGGGGAAAAAAAAATACAAGTTCATTTCAGGTGAGGCTGGAGTGATAAGTGCTGGGGTTTGCTGGCTGATTGACCCAGGGCCCACCACTGTCCTCTGGGAAGCAGGCAGGCCCCGTGTGAGGCAAGGCAGTGGGTGTTTAACCGTGGCAGAGGAAATCTGGGTCAGAGCTGCCACCTCACCCAGGCAGCCTTTTGGGAACCAAAGGGGTAGCTGTGCCCCTTGGCCCAAGCCCAGTGCAGCCAAATTCCCCTCCCAGGAGGCTCTCCTCCATCACTTGAGCCTGAAACAGGGGGAGAAGGAAGGGACTGCCAATACATCCAACACTGTAATGACATCTCCCAGGAGCAGAATCCCTACCAAATGAAAAAGTTTAATTTCCATAACTGTTTTGAGGGGTTTGGGGTGAGGTTTGTGCAGGCTGAGAGTGTATCCTCACAGTGAGGTCTGGTGAGGTCAGTGTTGGGATTTTAGGCAAAGAGAGGGTTTGCCAAGGGAAGTAAAAGGTGAGTCTGTCTCTTGTTAGAATGGTTTCATGGAGCACAGTGCACTTGGATGGTAGTTTGGACTAAAATACATGCAGTGGGACAGTGCATATTTTAGGTTGGGGAAGGGCAATGGATACCAAAGGCTGGCCCAAAGATCAGAACCGGAGACAACTGAGGAAAGGAGGGAGAACCCTTTGCAGATGAGAAGGAGAGGACTATTGCAGCCCTCAGATCTGGAAAGCCTGGGAAAAGAATAACAAAGCAGAGATGTTAAATAGAAATAAAAGCGCTTTCCTCCTATTCTTCCCTCAGAGCTTCGGGGAATCAAGGGCGAGCTGGAAGAGGGCATTGTTCCTGGGATAAAGGTTTTCCCCAGGGATGGTTATGCTGCAGCCAGGACACTGTGGGTTTGACCCTTGCCTGATTCCAGACCTGGCTGCTCTCACTTGGGAACAGTGGTGGCATCTTGCAGGACCAGCATTCTTCCATGAGCCTTCTATTTGGTGAAAGCACTTTCAGCATTAGGAAGTTGTTCTGTCTCCTGTGAATGATGATCTTAAGTAAGAGTGATATCCCATTCTCTCCTTCCAGCCCTACAAGCCCTCTTGACTATGGCCTCCGTTTATTTCACAAAAGCACTCTAAATTTGTCCCTGAACATCTTCCAGGATGGTGAGGAGTGAACATGCTGACATCTTTCCTGCTCCAAAGCCTCTGCCCTATGTCCAAACACCAAGGACCATGCGGAGCCATGATCCAGCAATGCTTCATGTTGCATGTCCCCCCAAAACCAGCTAAAACCAAGAGAAGAACCAGAGTACTTTGGTTCTTGCAGCCTGGCCATATTTCTTCTTTTCTGTGGCCTTTGGCAGAGTCAGCAGAATGGAGAAAATGGGTGGTTAAGGCAAGGAAGCAGCAAATGTCAGCTGAACCATCAGAGCCCTGTGCGCAGTGCAAGAAGTGCCCCGTGGCTACTGAAGATAAATAATATTATTTGCCATCTATTGTTCACTGATTGTCACCACTTTTGCCTTCCCTAGGCACAGTTGGAGCTGTCTGTCCCTCATCCAGCTCTGTGCTCCCATGTCTGTGTGTGAGTCAGCAGGGTGGCCGTGGGCCACCCCAGCTCAGTGCCCTTCCAGTTTCATCCCCTGGTGCTGCTGAGCAGGGGGAGCATTAGGACTAGATCCTGAGGGGCCCAGCCCAGTTTTAGGTGACCTCTGAAATCTGCAAGGAAGGAGGGATCACACCCAGTGTGGCTCTTGATGGGTGTTCTTGGGAGGTTTGCCTCCCCTGTTGTCTGTCTCATCCTCAGTGGGTGTTGTTGGGACACCAAGCCAGGAGGTGCCCCTGGGGCTGGGAGGTGACACCTCCCTGCCAGCCCCCTGCCAGGAACAGCCACTTCCAGCCCCGGTGGTTGGTGCCAAGTGCTGCTTTGGATGCATTTGTTTGTTCTTACAATGCCATTTAGCAGCCAGGTAACCTGAGCAGTTGCCTGTGGCAGCAGAGCAGGGAGGTGGAAAAACTGGCTCGAGGGACTCAGGCCCAAGGTGATGCCATGTGGCAATAATGCCACTGTGGTCTCTGCAGGCACCTCACCAGCTGGTGTCCTACACAGGGAGGGCTCTGTCCCCTCTCACTCCCCATAATAACCCTATCCCACCCCTCACCCATGTCACTGTGCTGCTCTTCTGCACAGGGCTGATCTTTTGTTGAAAGTTTTAAGTTTCCTCTTGACATTTTGCTTCAAGCCACTGAGGTCCCTCTCATTGGCAGCCCCTTGAATACATTTCAGCACATCCCAGACTTGCTGTCAACTTTCAAACTTCATGAGATTGCACTCCTTACCTCCTCCAGGTCACGGATAAGGATGCTAAATAGGGCAGGTCCTGGGATAACAGCTTGGTAGTTGTTATCATTCCTGGCCTTCAGGTAGAGTTGGGTTGGAACCCAGTGGCTACAACCCTCTGAGCCCAACCATCCAACCCATTTTTTTACCCATCTGGTTGTCCTGGCTTGGATACAAAGGGACTGGATATGAGGGGTGACAGGGAGCTGCCTGGGCACCATCCCACTCTGAGCCTTGGGCAGGGCTGCTGGGGCAGGTTCAGAGCAAACTCCAGGAAGCAGCTCATCACAGAAAGGCTAACTAAACTGCAAAACTTTGTGCAGGAGGCTGCAGGACCAATTCATAGAGATCCCTCCAGCTTGAGAGGGTTATTGCTTCTGAGGCTGTGTACCCCAGGGGTATCCCCTTTAGAGGGATGCAGTCACTGGCCTGACCCAAAACAGATGATTTTAGGGTCTCAATACCAACCCTGGGGAGCAAGGGCAGCTCTCAGGCGCTGTGAATCAGCAGGGATCAGACCCAGCAGGCTGGCAGCAGGCAGGACAGTTGCTTCTCTGCAGGAGTTGTCTCCTACCTCCAGTCTGGTTGGCAGAGACAGTCCCATTCAGCATCGTTTAAAATCTTGGCACGCTCCCATCGCTTCCCTGCCTTGGTACAGGCTGCTGACTGAAAGCCTCGGGGTGGTGGTGCAGGGAGGATAAATACTCCCTGTCTAATTGCCTTCCCCCTACGTCTGAGTCTGCGGTGCAGCGTGTAGACGGGTATCCACTCCCCTCCCTTCTCTTAGTGCCTGTTATCTCCTGGGGCCATGCTGCGTAATTTAGCAAAATATTCTAACACAGTAATTAACGTCTGAACTTCAAGAGGGCACTGCCTTTTCACTGTCTCCTTCAGAGGAAGAAAAAGGAAAACCTTCCTGGCTGCAGTCGGATGAGCGAGGAGGGTGGTGCTCTTTGGAAAAGAAAATTGTATCTTTTAACGTGGGTTGTGTTTTGTTAATCACTCTCACTTTTTAAAAAGCATCAGCCTTTTGAGTTTGAAAAAGGGTCTTTGACAGTATAATGAGATGCTAGGATTTTTAATATTACTCTCCGAGTCAGAGAGTGAAACAGGATTTTTGCTTTATCAAATGAGCAAAGGCACCTAGGGGCTTAGATCTTGACCCCACACCACACTTCCATTCAGGAAGCTCCATGAGGCTAGATCTGAGCAGAGAAAATATGTCTTTTATGAGGAAGGGGACTTATATCCTCACAGAAGTCCCCTTCTGGTCCCCCCTATCTGGTTCTGCAAAAAATCGAAGATTTGGTCTCCAGTCCAATGGGTCTGGGACAAACTGGGAAGTGTTTTGTGTGGGGAAAGGTGGAGGAGGAATGAGGAGTGTGGGCATGGGAGGGAAGGGATTTTAGAGAATGAGTGAAAAAGGGGGACTGGGGCTCAGAGACACCAGGAGGAAGGAGGAATGAGGAGAACAAGTGGGGAACTGTCTTGGGAGTCCAGGAGATGTGGGTTGAAGACATGGAAGGTCTGGGAGGAAGGTCTGGGATTTGGAGCAAGTGGGGCATGTTGATGTAAAGGGGATATGGACTTCCAGAGCCATGTCAGGAGGCAGAGTGCAGAGAGCAAAGAGGAAAGGTGGATGCCTGTCTGTAGGACCACACAGGGCAGGGGTGGATGTCCCTGTAACCTCTGTGCCTGCCATACATTAAAAAATAATTAACCATACAAAAAGCTCCCATGCCCCCAGACCCCCATAGCTGTGCGGGCAAAAACACTCCTATGAATGCAGCTTGTTTGGGAAACAACAGATTTCCTTTAATCCTGGTCATTTTGTTCAAAGGGCATAGTTAAGGTGGAGGAGGTCAGGTGTTATTTGGGAGCAGATGAGGACGGGCCAAACCAGGGAGGGCTGCCCAGTGCCTGTAAGCCCATCTGCCCTGTCAAGTATTGTATGTGCAGGAACATATTCTTGGAAAGCCACAGGACTCATTTAGTCCCAGCACCAAAACCGTGGTGTTGTATCTGAAATAGAGGAGGGAAAATGCCACCCTCATTTCTCTGGGACCCGTGGAGAAGTCAGAGGAAGCAATTTGTGCAGATAAAGAAGTGAAGTCAGATACCATCTCACAGGATGGTCCCTCCTCCTCGCGTGGCTTTGTTTTTCTCCCTCGCCCTCCATACCAGGCATTGTTAGTTCCCAAAAACCCTTTCAATGGGATGTAAACACAACTATTTGCGTCTGCCGCCGCCGCTGCGCGCTCGCTGCCTCTGCAGAGCCAGGAAAGCGCAGAGCCTCCGGCCAGCCAGGGTGGAGCCCGCTGCAATCAAGCGCCATGGTCTCGCCACTGTTTCTTTCCATGTTTTGTGTTTCCTCGGGACCCTTGGGATGAGATCACATCCTCCTCTCCCAGGGTTATTATGTCTTCGGACGGGCAGGATGAAGCCAGTCGTCTGGGTGGCTTGAACTCCCTGTGCACCCAGACCGGGTGCCTCTGGTCCGTCTGTCCTGCTCACCTTCGGGTCCTGGAGGTCCACCTCCAGCCAGGAGATGTGTAACCACCCGGCTACTGTTGGATTGCAGCGTCTGGGTTGATGAGTGACCAAATTTTCTTCATCATTGTCTCCAGTAATTGCCTCTTAATGGTTTCCATC
The DNA here is from genome assembly GCF_000277835.1 of Geospiza fortis. Classification (NCBI taxonomy): domain Eukaryota; kingdom Metazoa; phylum Chordata; class Aves; order Passeriformes; family Thraupidae; genus Geospiza; species Geospiza fortis. Next base: position 3,067,904 of record NW_005054365.1, read on the forward strand.
TTCTCAGGAATTTCTTCTGCCTGTTCCAGATCCGGGGAGAGAGAGTGTCGTGTTTCATGGTTTCCCTTGCCTACAGTGGAAAGGAGTAGGAGGAGTTTCCCACGACTGGGTACAGGATTTTGTTCCTCTGGCCTTAATTCAATTTGCTGTTAAGTATCTCTGAGTTCCTCAGGAGCCTGACAAGGAGGATAACCAACGTTTTGGTTTACTCAATGCAATAAACAAACTAATCTCTTTTACCATCCTCCCAGGGAGTCCTGGTTGTGTAATAGAACAGAAATCTCCCTCTGAGCTGAGGGGAGCACATCAATGTAGAAGGAGTTGGTGCCACCAAAACTCATTTAGGTTGTCCAAAGTGTGTTAGAGAAAGTGTCTGCTATGGCCATGGCTCTGGTGCAGCCATGCTGGGACAAGCAGTTCAGCGCAGAGCTCCTTGCCCCCTGTGCCACTTCATCTGAGCAGCAGCTTGTGGGATCAGCAGTGGCTTCTGCTGGTGAACTTTTGCTAATGAAGCAGCAGGAGCTGCTGTCAGACATTCTGGCCCAGGCTGAGACCACAACATCCCATCAAGAAACTGGGAGGAGGGTTCCCTACATGAGACACACGACCTGGTGGCACCTTGTGCATCTTGTGTAGCCTTGAAGACTTCCCAGATCTCCAGAGAGGTGTGAGCAGAAGGGAATGGGGAGAGAAGCACCATTGCTAGTGGAAGCAGCTGGACACAGACTGCCTCTCACAGCTCAGCTGTGTTTTTAAATTCCAACAAATCACATTTTGGAGCATGGCAGAGCCTGTGCCTTGTGCAGAGATCAGCACAGGCAGCTCCATAACGGAAAGGTTCCCCCCAAAACTTTGTATTTGGGCAACGTCAGCATCAAATGGGTGAGCAGAAACTATTTCACCTATGCCTGTGAGCTTCTAGAAGTCTGTTTCCATGGGCTTACTTGTTTCTTCCCCAGAGAAAGTCAGTCTCATCCTACTTCCCTCACTTCCAGAGGGGGACTCGGTACCCCTTTAGAGGGGGTGGTACTGGCACAACTTGTTGGTAGGCACAGGATGAGCTCAGCTGACCTTCTGATGTCCTGGGTCAAGGAACTGATGCATCTGACAGTAGCAAATCGTAGAAATCCTGAAACTGGCCCTGTGGTGGAGCATTTTGCAATCACCCATCCCCACAACCTTGTTTGTACTTTACATTTTCCCAAGTCCTGGCTGTTTTCACCATCCTGTGCCCTGTGACAAGAGGAGAAGGGGAGCTGTTCCATTGCCTGTGTCTCAGAGAAGTGTGTGACTCTCCTACCCATGCAGAACCATGCAGTCCCATGGATCTTACCTCAGGCATCTTCCTTAAAGACTTGTGACAGTAGGTCAATAAGGGGCTGCTGGAAAGGCAGAAAATTGCTATTGATGTCTGTCTGCAGAGAGACCATGAAGCAGAATTGGTCTGGGCTCCCAGGAGGGCCCACCTAGCAGACTGTGGGGATTCCAGGAGGTTTTGGGAGCTGGAGTTCCCCAGCTGTGGTCCATTAGAGCACTAAGACTGCCTGCAGAGCTGTGTTAGCACCTAAACTGCACTGTCAGATATTGGGGATGGTCACAGAACCACAGAATGCTTTGGCATGGAAATAGCATTTAAAGCTCATCCCATTCTACCCACTGCCGTGGGCAGGGACACCTTCCACTATCCCAGCTTGCTCCAAGCCGTGGGATAGTGGGCTCCAAGCTCCAAGTGCAACCTGTCCTGGGACACTGCCAGGGATCCAGGGGCAGCCACAGCTTCTCTGGGAAACCTGTGCCAGAGTCTCACTACCCTCATTGTAAACAAGTCCTTCCATCTATTTAGTCTGAACCTCCCCTCTTTTAGATTAAAACTATCGCCCCTTATCCTGTTGCTACAGTCCCTACTAAAAACTTAGTCCTTATCTTTCTTATAAGCTCCCTTCATAAGGGGGTGTCCATGACAATCCCAGACACAGAGCTGGAACAGATCCATTTGTCAGAGGACCATCATGGCCCTTCCCAAGGTACTTTCTGATTAAAAGCAGGACTGGGAAGCACCATCTCTCCCACACTTCCAGTACAGTATGTCCCCTCTGCTTAAGCTCCAAGTGGCACAAATAACTGCTCTTCCTGAAGGAAATGTGTCTCCCTTTTCCCCCCTGGCCTTGCTCCACACCAGCGAGCCGATTGCTGCACCTCTGCCGTGTGTCTGCAGCACGCCGGTTTCCCTGAGGTCACACTCCACAGTCCCTGGGAGGGGGGAATACTGGGAGGCACCTCCTGGTGACCCAGGTGTGTGTGAAAAGCAGAGCTGTGGGCAGCCTCTGCCCCGAGGCTGCCGGGGTGTCCGTGCCTGTTGCCACTGGACCTGTGAACACGAGATGCCCATCGGGGAGAGCGGCGCGTGGGCTGCGGTCAGCCCAGCTTTCCCTGGGTCTCATCCCAGCCTCTCCCAGTGGCTCTGCGTGGATATTTTCCAGGTTTCTTGTGCTTTCACGCTGGAGTCATCACCGAAGCATCATGAAACCCTGCATGCTAAGGGGTAGTTAGTGGCCAGCATTGCTTATGTGTAGTTTTGCAAGCGATATCGTACGCAGTAATTAGCACTGTGCCTTGCAGGAGAAATATCATTGCATCTGGAAAGGGTAATGCGTGTGTTGGGTTGCTCCCACCCCATCTCCTGGGGAGAGTTGCTGAAGAACACAATTAAACCTGCGTGGTTTAGTGATAAGGGGTGGGTGGGACGGGTTCTCCTGTCCTCCTCATGGTGTGGGCACCCCTGAGAATACCAAGTAAGCACTTCAGCTTCTCAGCAGGCCAGGTGATCTCAGAAAGCAGATAATAAACCCAAATATTTGGGGTGAGTCCCAGTGTGTTCGCTTTTTTGGTTTGCTCCTGGTGGCCTGCACCCCATACACATGCATCTCCTGCTGCTCAGGAGGACCAAGCTGGCTCTGTCTGTGATGAGGCATAGCTGCAGTTTTAGGGCTCCTTTGGTCCTTCAACCATGGCTGCATGTGCACCTCTTGTGCCTTATGATGCTTACCTCTGCAGAGATGTGAAGAGAAGGCTCTGGGGCCATGGAGGCTGGGGGAGATGGGTCCCAATAGCACACCATGGATACCGATTGAGCTCAAGAGCCACCTTGCAAGGCACTGCTACTCACCACAACACACAACACTTCCAGGAGCAGAGCCTAAAACTTAGTTTGGGTTCCTTATGCAAATATCTAGCACCCAGGGCTCACCTGGGCACACTGGCTCTGCAGAGGACCTTGTCCAGTGATCATCTCCAAGTGACACGGAAATTTGAATGAGAAGGTGGCTGATACCTCACACCAGTCTGCAAGGCAGCGAGTCCAGCACCAGAAACAAAAGTGAGAAGCCTTTCGCAACTGAGGCTGGGTATTATATGACTGGCCAGGCAGATTCTGGCATGCAGCCTCCTCTCTTAGGAAATCAGGCAGACTCTTTGTCTGCTCTCCAGCAGGAACTGCTGCTTTCATTGCCCAGCTTCGCCCCATACAGGGGAAACCGGCTGGAGAGCAAAGGGAAGTTTTTCTCGCAGACAGCCCCAGCCTCCAGGGGATGATTACAGGTTAAACTGAGGAGCTCATGAGGCCCAGCTCACCTGCCCTCTTGTCTGCCTCATGCTGCTCTTTCAGATCCCTCGTCCACGTCCACCAGCTGGTGTGAGCCCTGTGAGAACCTGGTGGAGAGGGATGGGATGGTGGTCACAGTGGGATTTGGGCAGAGGCACGCAGCAGGGAGGAGCGGCTATAAATAGTTAAATAAATAATAATTCCAGTGTGGGAGTGCTAATTTAATGGGTATAGAGTGTTTACCGTAAAATATTTTAAGTAAATATGAATTAGATTGCAAACAGTGAATGCAATTGGCTGGATGGTCACCCGAGTGCTGGGACTTTAGGGCTGTGATTTCCGTGGAGCTCTCAAAACATTTTCACTTTTTTTTCTTTTTTTTTTTTTTTTTACAGCCCCGGTCAGGTCTGACTCAGGGGTGACAGAGCTTTGGGAAACACTATGCTCTGGCTGAGAGAAACAGTGGCATCGTTCTGATCCTGCGTGCTTCAGTCCATTGCACTGATGCAAGTGGCTGGCAGCCATCTGTGGCCATGGATTTGGACTCTGGTTCTCCAGAGCAGCAGCAGATCTCACTGCAGGCTGTCCCTCATGCACAGGGATGTGCCTGAGCTTGGTGAGCAGGCTGTGGGCCTCCCCAGCCTACCTGTCTCAGGCAGAGGCTCGCCTGTAGTGCCTCAGGTTGATATCCCTTGGTAGCCTATGGAGCAGTGGAGCATGTGGTACTTGGGTGGACAAGGTGGGGCACATGATGCCTTGGAGGGATGGTGGAGCACATGGTGCCTCTGGAGCAATGGAGCTGGTGGATCCTGGGTGGATGAGGTGCAGTGCATGGTACCTGGATGGACAAGGTGGAGAGCACATGGTGCCTCCATGGACAAGGTGGAGAGCACATGGTGCCTCCATGGACAAGGTGGAGCACATGGTGTCTCCGTGGACAAGGTGGAGCACATGCTGTCTCTATGGACAAGGTAGAGCACATGGTGTCTCCATGGACAAGGTGCAGCACATGGTGTCTCCGTGGACAAGGTGCAGCACATCGTGTCTCTGTGGACAAGGTGGAGCACATGCTGTCTCTATGGACAAGGTAGAGCACATGGTGTCTCCATGGACAAGGTGCAGCACATGGTGTCTCCGTGGACAAGGTGCAGCACATCGTGTCTCTGTGGACAAGGTGGAGCACATGCTGTCTCTATGGACAAGGTAGAGCACATGGTGTCTCCATGGACAAGGTGGAGCACATGGTGTCTCCGTGGACAAGGTGGAGCACATGCTGTCTCTATGGACAAGGTGGAGCACATGGTACCTCCATGGACAAGGTGGAGCACATGGTGCCTCCATGGACAAGGTAGAGCACATGGTACCTCCATGGACAAGGTGCAGCACATGGCAGCCTGCTGATGGACACACTGGAGCACACCCATTCTCCTTGTTCAGCCAAGTCACATCAGATGAAGATCAGGTGTCCATGAGGGCAGTGTGAAGCTGGAGGGTGCCTGCCCAGGGCTGGGGGTAGGATGTGTTCTCTGTTTCATCATAGATAGGTGAGACTGTTCCTCATTAGCCAAGTACCTGAGAACTTGACAGGGACATGTTCATCCTCACAAACCCCTTTTGAGGTAGGGAAGCATGTCCCAGCCCTGTGTGTGGGAAGCTGGGGCTAGTGAAGTTGCAGCCTTTCTATGACCACATATCCTGGGCAGGGAGCAGGATCACTGAGGAGACCATGGCAGAGGAAAGGCTGGAGTCAATCCTAACTCTAGTTTCAAGCTTTAGTTTTTGTGTTATGTTCTTTACTAAAGAACACCAAAAACAAGAAAGGTGTTGTTAAAAGGTATTGTCTGTTTATTTGCAGCCCTGCTTCATGCCATGCTCATGAGCTAAATACCCCAGGAGGGAATAGCTGGACTACTGCCTGTTTATATTTTTCCCTAACTGATATTTTTTTCATTGTTGGTGTTGGGTTTAAAATAATCTCATGTTTTCTTGTGCGGAATCTGAACTGTTTGTGAGAACTTAGAGCGCATGGCTTGGGCTTAACTAACATTTTCCAAACAACTTAGCAGAAAGATAAACTGGGGGGTGGGGTAGAAAAAAACCCTGTTGGATGATTTGAGAAACCCTGGCTGAAGCTTTGGCTAAGGAGAGGGACAGAGTGCTCAGTGAGATGCTGTGAACACCATCCTCAAAGCAAACAATCTGCTTTCTGCTGAAAACAGAAGACAAACTTCTGAGAGCAGTCAGTGGTAGTTCCTTGTGTTGCCTCTTCTTTCCCCTGTCTGTTTTCCAGCCAACATGGAGCTGGTAAACAGACATTTATTTGTAGATGGAAGGAAACATGGAAAAATAAGAATGGGACAGAGAGATGGTAAGGCCCAGAGTCACAATTCTGATTTTAACTAATGGATATGACTTTGGAGTAACATGTAGTTACACTGAGCAATTTTTATATGGGCAGTTTTAATCAGATCAACTGCTTTTAAAAAGTCTACTTCTCTCTAATGAATGTCAGATGATAGTGAAGCCAGTTTTCCCATCTTTTCTTCTTTTGCTCAGTGGTTACTGCACACAGGGATTAGCTCAGGGCCATCAGGGCTTGTTCATTCCAAAGTGATGGGATGGAAGTGGCTATAGCTTTGAGTGTTCCTGGTACCTGTAATTGTCATACAGATGAGAACAAAGGAAAATCCATATTTTTGGTCCTGTTTTGAGGGTCCTTGCTCGTGATTTCAGTGTTTGTGGGGTGAGACATGCTGGGCTCCTGCACTTTGCCATTGTCAGGTGGAGCTATTGACCCTCGTTGCACACCCTGAGTCTGAACCAAGAGAGATGAGCATCTTCCTGCACCATGCTGTGCCATGCCCAGCAACATTTTGGGTCTTTCCTGAAAGCTGCTCCTGCTTACAAGCTCGTGTTTGTAACACAGAGTTCATGGAGAGCAGGGCAGGGTTGGATTTGGGCACCTGAGATTCCGTAGTTTCATTGGCACCCCTGCCCTTCCAGCACTGTGTAACCAGCCTAGAAGGAGCCATATTAATTACAGGGAATTGGATGTAGCTCAGGCACTTTTGTGTCTGTCAGAAGTGTCCCCACCGGGATGGAGAGGTTCAGAGATGGGTGGCAGAGCCCTTCCTTTCCAAACAGCCACTCCTAGGTCTGTGCTACTCCAGTGTTGTTGACTGATGGCTGTGTTTATTCCCTGTGCATGTGAAACAAGTGTTTTCTCACTGCCTGCCATGGGATAAAAAAAGCAATGTAACCTAAACAAAATCTATTGTGAAAGTTGTTAGTCTAAATTTTAGCCCATGTTTTGTCACTGCTGACTTGAAATTTTTGTGTGGACAATCTGTTTTCTTCCCTCCTTCTGATTTTATGTCCTTTCTTCTAGAAGTGACAAAAGCCAAGCTGGACAAAGACATAGAAGGAAAGTTGTAAGGGAGGAGGAGGAGGAGGAGGAGGAAGATCATGCATTTCTCACTGTTTGTCTCTTCTGTCTTTTGCAGTTGTTGCAATCTCAGGATGTGAAGGAAGATGCCGTGCTTTGCTGCTCCATGGAGGTAGGGAAGCATGTCTACATCTGCCCTGATCTCATTGCTTTACCCCTTCCATCCTTGCCCATGCATGTGACTAGCAGCTGTTGGATGTTTCCAGACCCAACAGCTGTGTGGCCTCTGTGCATTTTGGAATGATCAAATGGTTTGGATTGGAAGGAGCCTTTGGAGGTCATTTAGTCCAACCCGTCTGCAATGATCTTGAACACTTTCCATTAGGTTGCTCCAGGTCCCATCCAGCCTGGCCTTGGACACTCCCAGGGATCCAGGGGCAGCCACAGCTGCTCTGGGCACCCTGGGCCAGGGCCTGCCCACCCTCCCAGCCAGCAATTCCTAATTCCCAAGATCCCAAAATCTGTCCCTGCCCTCTGGCCCTGGGAAGCCATTGCCTGGCTGCTGTCCCTGCATGCCTTGTCCCCAGTGGCTGTGCAGCTCTCCTGGAGCCCCTGGAGGCCCTGGCAGGGGCTCTGAGGTGTCCCTGGAGCCTTCTCTTGTGCAGCTGAACAGCCCCAGCTGTGCCAGGCTGGCTCCAGAGCAGAGGGGCTCCAGCCCTGGCAGCATCTCCGTGGCCTCCTTTGGCCTCACTGCAGCAGGTCAATGCCCTTCCTGTTCAGAGGACCCCAGAGCTGGATTCAGGATCCCAGGTTCGGTCTCACAAGAACAGTTCAGGTAGAAGACCACTGTGAGATGAAAGCCCTTGAGACTCTGTCACTGGGCTCCTGATGCATGTAAATGGATGCAGAAGTTTGGTACCTGGAGTCCCATCACAATATTATATCATCCTGGTTCCTTCTCACCTTCCATTCAATTTTCAAGCACAGAAACAGCTGTGTTGGAGCAAAAGCTGCCCCATGACTCACTGTGCTCAGCAGCAGTTTTTCAGAGAAGGAAATGACTGGACATGGGACTCAGTGCTCTGATCTGGCTGACACGGTGGTGATCAGTCACAAGTTGGACTCGATGACCTTGGGGGCCTCTTCCAACCTAACTGATTCTGTGATTCTGTGAATTCTAGCAGAGTTCCTATTGGCTACTTTTTTTGGGGAAGTGATGGGCCCATGGGGACAGATTCTTTTCTTGCAGAGAGCAGTTGAAGTTGCAGCCTGAATAGTTAAAATTCAGCAAAGCAGATGAGGAGGCAGATTTGGTTTTTAAGGTGAGGACTTTGGGGAGCTCTGCTTTAGGGAGCCTCCCACAGACTCATCACTGTCCACCCCAAACTTGGACCTTTTCTGTTGAACCACCAAGGGCTTGTGCTACTCAATGGAGGCTCTCCAAGGAGTAATTGTTTTAGAAAAAGCCCTTGGCTGTCTCCAGCAAAGCAGCATGACAGGTATAAATGCAGATCTCGGCAGGGCAGGATTTGTTATGCACACAGGCGCGTTCTGCTTATTCCAGCTAATGACTGGGAGTCACTGGGAGCTCTGAATCAGCGACTAAATGAAGGGCCAGGTAGAAGGCAGGAATACCACATCACAGCCTGCACTTTGTTTTGACAATAGCATGATTGTTAGGTGGGATTTTTTTTCTTTTTTTCAAAAGCAATCCGTCGCTGCTGCCTTTGAAGTCAGTGGGAGCTGAACCATTCACTCCTCCAGCAGCCTGGTGCGGATGCTTTTGAAAACCTCACCCTTCGTGTTCAGCTCTTGGAGCCTGCTGCTGGGTGGTTTTGGTTTTCAAAAGCCATGACGCCTTTAACCTTACCTGCACCAGGCAGGGCAGAATCGAAGGGACGGGAGAGGTGTCTGTAAAAAGCCGGAGGGGTGTTTTAACATCATAGAGTGGTAGAATCCTAGCCTGTCTCAAGCTAGAAGGGACCCACAAGGATCAGTAATCCATGGTTGACCCCTTCTTCTCCCGACAGCTGCAGAGCACCGGCCGGCTGCTGGAGGAGCAGCTGCCTGAGATGATGACGGAGCTGCTGGCGATAGCACGCGACAAGATGCTGTGTCCCTCCGAGTCCATGCTGACCAGGTCCCTGCTGCTGGAGGTCATTGAGCTGCACGCCAACAACTGGAACCCCCTGACGCCCACCATCACGCAGTACTACAACAAGACCATCCAAAAACTGACGGCTTGAGGGGCAGGGCAAGGTGGGGTGGTAAGGGACGAGAAGAAGAAGAAGACATGCGCCTTGACGGGACCCGGCAAGAGCTTTTCTGATTTAAATCCCCCAGCAGACCAAACCCCAGCATGCTTGAGAATACGTTTGTGGGGTGGGGAGGGAGCAGCATGTTTCTTTTTCAGCCGCCTCGCCAAGTGCCACCCCTCCTCCCTGCCGTGGTTTTGTTTTAGGGGTTTCTTTTTCTGAACTCATTGCTCAAGCAGCAGCAGCGCATCCCGCCGGGTTATTGTTTGGCTTTCGAAAGAAGACAGAGCATTTGGAAAAGGAGGGAAAAAAAAATAATCTAAGTGGGGGCTAGTATTGTTTTCACGCCGTCCTCCTGCCTTGCCCTGGCCAACTGGCAGGAGACAGCACGCAGCAGATGTCTCGGGAGGACAAAGCCAGGCACACACTACACCAGACGCTCATAATTGATGGCTTTTGTCAAGCGGGGCTTGCGTTAGGTCCCCCCCTCCTTCTCTTGTTTTCGACTTTCTGTGTGTTCCCCCCACCTACCCGCCACCCCTTCAGAGGCAGATTGGAGAGCGAGACGACTTTCTTATTTGCACTGGCTTTTCTTTTCCTCGAGCGTTGGTAATTTCTTCTTATCTTATTGTATTGTTGGACGGACAGTTGTGAGCAGCTCGGGGACGGGGAGAGCAGCGCCTTCCCTCGAGCTGGGAAACGATTTATGTGAAGATGCTGAAACAGAAGGAGTGTTTTAAAGGAGTCCTAAAGCCACTGCAGAAGTTACATAGCCGCCGTCATCTTGCCAGTAACCTCCTCGGTGGATTGAGAAACGTGTCCTTTGAGCTAGGGGCTCTAAAAACAGGGGATTCTGTGGCTCTTGCTGTTCAAGTTGCCGTTATTCCTCAGCCACTATAATCATTTAACTTTTTTTTTGTAATATTTTTTTTTTCCATTGAAGGAGTGCTTTATTGTTATTACTGTCATGGTTGTAATTATACATTTAAATCCAGGCCTGTTATAGTTGGGCCTAATAATGTACAGGGCAAGGGAGAAATGAAGGTTTGATGTTTTTCGGAGGCTCGTAAGGAGAAGACAAGCAGCGTATAGAAAAAAAAAAAAAGAAAAGGAAAAAAGAAGAGGGAAAAATAGAAAAAGCCAAAAATAGAAGTTTGAGCCTGGCTTCTAACTAGCTGAATATGCTATCCAGCGTTCCTAGGTGTGTGCAGTGTGCAGGAGCAGCTCTGTCCCACGCTCAGTGTAAGTGGCACAGTGCCATCGAGGGATGGGGGACATCTTCAGAGAGGCAGGGTGTGCTCGGGGATCCCCAGGGGGCTCCAGGATCCCCTCATGGCTCCTTGCTGGAGCATCCCAAGGGACAACACAGTTGTGGGGGACAGTGGGGAGGTGCCACCCAGAGGGTGAGAGGCTGGTCTGGGGAAATGCCTGCCTGAATCATGAAGAAGATGCCATGGGCTCCTAATTTGCTGATCTAGCAACACTTTGACTTAGGAAATCCCTCCAGGTGGTTTTTCTAGTGAAACCTAGTGAGGATGCAGGGTGCCCCATTCTGCCTGCAGGAGCCAAGGAAGGCATGATGCCATCAGCTCATCCTGGCTTCTTCTCACTGTTCAATTTATTCCTTTTATGATAAGAGAATTTATGCCACAAGGATGGCACACACTGACCCTGGACCAGGCAGGCTGAGAGCCTGAGCTCAGCAGCTCAAACTCATTTTTCCAACCAAAACGTTGCATTTCTGGTGGCTTGTAGAGAAGAGAGATTTCACCCCGACCTCCTTGGATGTGTAGTATGTTTTTGGGTGCCTTATGAATGTGTTGGTCTGTCTGCGATGGGGAGGAAACTTTTGCTGCAAAATTTAAAGGGCAGAAATTTTCAGCAGAAAATGCATTGTAGGAGGGTGAGCATCGTGATGCTGCAGTTCAACATTACCTGAATTTTCGTCTGGTTGTCTGCTGATCCAGTTTTCATTCTGCACCTGGAGCAAGAGGAGCTGGAAAGAGGAGCTTCATTTTTCCTGTCTACCTAGAAAGCAGCAACAGGATTGCTGAGTTCACTAGAATTGCCTGGAAGAACTAACTTTTGCTTCACTTATTCGAGCCCAGGAGCTTCGCACAGTGAGGGCGCCTTGCGTTGGGTCAGCTTCATTAGTAGCAATGTGGTTTGATAGTGTTAATGAGCAGATGAACTTCATTAGGACGGCAAAGCCCATCAGTATTACAAGGCTCAGGGCTGTGCCCATCGCTCTTTGTTTTTTCTGCTCCCTGAATTCTCAAGGAGTGGAGGAGAAGGGGATATAACACCCATCACAGTGCACTCAGGCAGAGTGTCAGTCTTCTGGGAGAAGGCCTGAAAAACAGTTTTGTCTTGTTGTTTGGTCTTTTTTTTTTCTTTTTTTTTTAAGAACAGCAAAGTCCTATAGCAGGGACAGCAACCTGATGGTTGGAGTGCCAGGGATCCTGCCAGCAGTGATCCAGACTGCCACTCTGGCCCCTGCAGCTTCTCACTTCCCACAGAACTTTTTCTTGGGATGTAGTGAAAGAAGAAAAAAGAAAATAAAAACACAGATAATTGGGGATTTTTTTTCTAAAAACTTGAATTTTTCACCCATCAGTGCATCAGGAGGCATTCAGAGTCAAAGTGTAAGCCACAGGGCAGTATTTCTCCTAAAGCATTTCCCTATCCCTACCTGCTGTGAGAGCTTATTCAATTTTCTCATTGTGGGGCAGTCCTGAATCCCCCACTGACCAGGCTTGGCCCATGACTTTCCCTTCCAACACTGGAAATGAAGAACTTTCATGTGAAATCCGTCGTTTTTTAATGTCTTGCCATTTATCTCTGCTATTAGCATACGTTCATCCAGCCATTAACTGCTTTGATACATCAGTCACTCTGTTGATGTACAAGAATCAAAATGTTGACCAAAAATGGGGGTGTCTCCCCAAAAATTACATGCTGCCAGTGGTATCTTTCTGAAGTCCATCATCAGGAAGCTGGCAGACACATGACATCATTCACCAGGGTACCGTGTTGGGAAAAGAGGTACCATGAGGACATTTGATGGGCAGGATGGGGAACAGCGCTGAGGAATTTTTGGGGGTGAAAGCACCTGGGGATTCTGGAGTGTTTTCTTCTCTCTCTTTTATTTTTTTCTTTTTTTTTTTTTTTAATCTTTTGGCTTACTTTGCAAACGTTCGCCAAAGAGCGTAATTCTCCAAAATGTATTTTTGGGTGCAAAGCCACCAGCAACATCTCCCTAAATCAGCCAGATTCCATCTTTGCTGCTCAATAAAAGTATTTGTGTGGGGGTTTTACTGCATTGTCCCCATACAACTACATCAGCAAAGGGGGAAAGCAAACCCTTCGGGCCAAATGTGTGTGGGGCCAAACCTCAGGGTGGTGTGGAGGCTGCAGCATCACCTCTGTGCCCATCTCCCTGGGATGCAGAGCAGGTTTGCTGACACCCTGCCAGGCTCCCCAGGTTATTATTCACCTCAAAATTCCTGGTAAAAATCTTTCCAAACTGACGAGTTTTGCTACGCAGAAAGTGACTTGCTTGGTTTCCCCATGAGGGATTCCACTGCTGTTCAGAGAAGTCTCGTGTATATGGAGGTGAAACAAAAATGGGGAGAAAAGAAAAAAAGGAAAAGTAAGTGATTTGCTTGGTTCCCCTCTTCCCCTGAAGGAGATTAATTAGTATCTATTCTTGGCATGATTGATGGCTTTGAAAGAAAACTTGTCAGAATAACTTAAGATTTATTTTCGTGCTTATTTTTATAACAGCCCTCACTTGGAAATCTCTCAGAATCTTAAATATGATTTTTTTTTTTAATTTCCCTGCTGGGTATTTTATGGCTTTACACTAATTTTGCTCTTCTTGGTGATAGCTATTAAGCAGTCCTGGTGATATTTTCAGTATTTTTTCAGAAGAAATTATACTAAGGGTTGCTAAGTCCACTGTCAATAGCCAAGGGAGCTGCGGTGTCCTGCAGAACACGGAGTTAATGCTAGCAATTTTTTTTTATGTATTTATTTGCATTTGAAAAAGCAACATTTTTAATTTAATCATATTTGTTAAACTAAGCGCTTTAAAAAATTTTTAAAAATCAAAAAAAAAAAGGAAAAAGGTTTTGGGGAGAGTAAAGACTAGATATTCATACTTAGAGAAATCACAAACTCATCGTTTTCTGCATTTCAGAGACTGTTAAAACAAGGGAGCTCATAACTCTTTGTGGCAATTCAGTCTTTGTTTATAGAACATCAGATCCACTGTATGCTATAAAATGCCTCATCTGAGTAATAAATGTTTAAAGCTTGACATTTCCCCATCTCTTTGTGGGTACAGGGTGTCGCTTCTCCTGCTCTGGGAGGGACCATCCTTTAGCTCAGGATGGAGGGAGAGGAACATGTGGGTGGTGGGAGCAGAATACAGCTCAGGAGGGCTCTGTGGGGATGGCTCAGTGCTCCTGGCGCTGGTCACGTCCTGCTGCTCCTCCTGTGAGGCTGGGTGCCTCTCCCTGTCGCTCCTCACAGGGTGAAAGCTTGTGGGAATGGTGCGGAGGGCTCAGAGCTCCTTGGGTGATGGATTGAGCCTGTCTCCTGATCTGCCTCCACCTCCCTGCTCCCCGTCCCCTGCCCAAGGTGAATTTCCCACCTCTTTGTGTCCTACCTCAGCTGGGCCTGGGGCTCTGCTAGAGGACCCCCCACTTTAATCACATACATTCCACCCAGTGCTACAGCAACAAGGGCTCGCCAACCGCTGCTGCCTGTTAAAAATAGTCTTTGAAAATGATACTTAAGATGTTTGTCACAAAATCACAGAATATTCTGACTTGGAAGGGACCCGCAGGGACCATCAAGTGCAGCTCTCCAGTGAGTGGCCCACACAGGGAGGAAGCCACAACGTTGCCATTACCAGCACTGGGCTCTGACCAACTGAGCCAATCTCAGAAAAAAACTAGTTTATTCCAAGATCTCTGGAAAACACTTCTCAAGCCCAAGACAATTAATTTTTGGGTAACTGAAGTGCCTGTGCCTCTTTTCCTGGTCTGAGGGAGGTAAAAAGAGAGGGGAAAACCAGATGGAGGTGAAACAAGTGGAAACACCACCAGGATCCCACAGGGACATTCATGTTGCTCCCCAGACCTCTAATCCCCACATTCCCCCTCCATTTCCCTGATGCCAGAGGGAAAGTCAGAGGCTCATAGGATACAGCTGAGCACCAGAGATGTCCAAACTGCCCCAGGGGTCACCCAGAGACAATGTTTGCTCCAGAGAGCAGGGCTTTGTGGAAAGCTCCCTCCCTTGCCTATCATCAGTGGAGGTGTCTTGATTCCACAGTGATGTCCATCCCCTGCACACCTCGCTTTGTCCTGCTGTTTTAAGCGATGATGGGCCTGAAACTGAGACTCAGAAAGCTGGATTCTTCAAGAATGTTTAGAATTTAGATCAGATATTAGGAAGAAGTTCTTGGCTGTGAAGGTGGTGTGAGGCCCAGGGTGCCCAGAGCAGCTGTGGCTGCCCCTGGATCCCTGGCAGTGTCCAAGGCCAGGTTGGATGGGGCTTGGGGTAACCTGGGGCAGTGGAAGGTGTCCCTGCCCATGGCAGGAGTGTTTAGGGGGTGTTTAGGGTCCCTTCCAGCCCAAACCCTTCTGTGAGTCTATGAAATAGCATATCTGACCTTGTGCCACCCTTTCCACCCCTAAACATCCCCATCATGAGCCCCCACCTGCAGCCAGACCTTCAGCCCCATCTACAGCCAGACCCTGCTGGAGTTTGGCCTGTTCATAATCAGGGGTTTGAGCATCTGGACCAGCTCTGGGAAGAGTTTATCAGCACTGGGAGCAGACAAGCCAAGAGCAGAGAGGATCCCTGGGACCACCAAGATGCATTAAATGAGAAAATAACCTGCAGTAACACAAGATTAGGAGCAGATGGATGGGCATCACTACAGAGCCAAAGCTTTCAAGATGCAGGAGTATTTCTGTGAATTCCTCATGTCTGCCAAAAACCCAGACAGCAGCAAATAAGGACTCCATGGATCAGAGTAAGATTGCCTGCCTTCCCTAAAACATGGCAAATCCTGCAAATAGTCAGGACGCAGGATGTTCTCCTCTTGCAGCAGCTCCAAATCTCTGCTGAGTTTTAAGGGCAGTTTTTAAATGCTCCTGCTGGTGGCAAAATGGGCACCAAAGATAAGTAACCTCAATGTAACTGCATTGGTGCTCTGTTTGCCAGCTGAACTGTAGCTTAAGTGATTGTTGCTTGGGATGCAAGAAAAACAGTGATATGAAAAAAATAATGCACATTACAAGGCTGTGGCCTGTTCCTTTTGTATCCTGCACTATGATCCCAAATTATAAAGCTGGAGACTTGTGTGGCTACATAAATGTGACTGCTGAGCATAGCTTGATGTCTGTCCTGCTCTCCAGGATTTGTCTGGACACCTAGAGAAAGATTTCTGCAAGAAATGTTTCATCCTTGGGCTGCAAATTACTGATGTGAGCATTTCCAGGGATGCAGACGCTGCCTGTACCTCTTGGAGGGCTCACTGTGGTTATCCTTGCTGGTACAGGTGAGCATGGGGTCTCAAGGATGGATGCTCCCAGAAATGGATGTTTGGCTTTGTCTGCCCAGAGCCAATGGGAAAATAATCCAAAGCCCCTCTCAAGAGAAATGCCAGGATTTCAGAGTTGCATTCTGTCCTAAATCATCCCGGTTTTTCACCAAAGTGCTTTGTTTCAATGTATGTTGTGTTGCTGTAGCAATAACATTTAAGCAAATTGGATTTTATTAGCTCAGATCTTTTCAATAACTTCCCACAGAGCTTTCCCATCAGAAGTTTCCACTTTTGGGGAGCAATGCCAGGAGATGGCAATGGTCTGATGGGAGAAATCACCTTTGCCATGGTCCTGGGCTTGCCTCAGCCTCTGCTCCTCTCCTCCCAACCCTGCCAGGGTAAATGCATCAGCATTTCTGTCCCCCTCTGTCATTCTTGGTGTCCAAATGCCTGACACGTGAGGCCTTGCAGCCAAAACATCAAATTGGACATCAGGAAGAATTTCTCCATGGAAAGGGGGGTCAGGCATTGGAAGGGGGTGCCCAGGGAGGAGGTGGAGTCCCCGTCCATGGAACTGTCCCAGGAATGAGTGGACATGCCACTCTTGGCTGGGTGACAGGGTGGGGATTGGTCATAGGTTGGACTCATTGATCTTGGAAGACTTTCCCAACCTCAGTGGTCCTGGGAAGATGGGGTAGGACTGCACAGACCCTGCTGGTGCTGCTGGTGACCCTACTGCAGTCACTGGTGTGGAGCTGTGAGCAGAAACGAGGACTTGGAGCAGATGCCTGCAGCTGGTGGAAGGGTGGGAACAGCTGCCTGAGGAGCTGGGCTGCAGTGAGGGTCTGCATGGGCAGGAGGGGCCATGGAATCACAGAATCACTGAGTGGTTTGTGTTGGAAGGGACCTTAAAGATCATCTCATTCCATCCTCCTGCCTGGGCAGGCCAAGACAGTGGCCCATGAGATTCCCTGGCATCCAGGACCTGTGCAAAGTCCAGGTGGGTGGTTATGAACACTGTTTCCACACTTCTACAGGCAGCACCAAGCCTGGCTTTTATTTGGAGGGTGCCTGAAAGTACAGATGGAGCAGCCAGGTTTCCCAATCCAAGGGACAGATCCTAGCTGCTCTTGCTTCACACAGGCTCCAGGGAGGAGTTCCTTCTGGCTTGTCCTGTGGGTGGAGGTGGGCAGCAAGCAGTGCTCTCTTACCTTCAGAACTCACAGCAGTGAGCTCTGCAGGAGCCTGAGCTTGCTTGGCACAGAATCCTCTGCTCTGGCATCAGCCATGCAGAGCCAGGGTGCCGTGCACAGGTGGGTCATGGAGCACCAGGTGTCAGCTGAGCTGGGCTTCCCCAGCTCCCATCCATCAACCACTGCCAAGTTATCTGACACTGGCACCTTTTTTTCCCCTTCTTCCTGGGATGAAACCCAGTCAGCATTTACTACTCCCTGCTTTGACCATAGAATCAGGGAATCTCAGAATGGTTTGGGTTGGAAGAAACCTTTAAGATCATCTCGTTCCACCCCCTGCCATGGGCAGGGTCACCTTCCACTACCCCAAACCCCATTCACCCTGGCCTTGCACATTTCCAGGAATTAGCAACGTTCAATCTCAGAAAGCAATTTCAAATTTACTCCTTTTTGTTGTTTATAATTTAAAATTTTGAGGTCCAAAAGAGGTCAGTTTTCAAAGCAAGGCTGGAAGGTTGGGTAGATGAGGGTGGGAGGAGAAGCTGCACCAGGGGATGGGTTATCCAAAACCTGTCTGGTGGTAATTACACATGTCGGCTGATGAAAAACTGGTTTGGGGGCAAACACCGTAAAATTATTGCTGTGGGGAGAGAAAGACGACAGAGATTGTGAAACCCAGTCGGCAGATTGTTTTACAGCAAAGGTAACTTCTCTCCCCAGGGCTGGATTTTACAACTTGTG
>NW_005054365.1:3085650-3089064 GCF_000277835.1 Geospiza fortis
CCCCAGTTAGCAGGGCTGCTCTGCTCTTCTTTTCAAGCACAAAAAATGCAGGGTATTTGTTAGAAACCATGGGTTTGGGCTGATTTCCTAGAGATAAATGCAGTTTTGTTTTTTGGGGGAGCTATGAAGTGTTTGGGGCAGGGATTGTTTTGCATGTGGCGACTGCAATTAGATTTTACAATCATCCTGCTGTATATATTCTTTATATAAAATTGCATTTACATTGGGTTTTTTTGAGCACTTGAAGGGTGCTGCAGGGGCTCACTGCTCTCCCAAGGGGACTAAACCCAAATAACCCAGTGCTGCTGTTTTTCAGCTGAATTTACACATTTTTTCCTCCATTTGCTCTCTGTCCTGTAATTTATATTTCCCTTTGCTCCCTCTGTGTTTGCAGGCAGGTTTCCAGCTCTGTGCTGTCACTTTTGGCCACCTCAGCTCCCTTCCCACAGCTGAGGATGTCTCCTTCTTGGGGAAGATGAGTTGTCCTTTCAGTCACCACCTGCACTCACCTTTTTAGGAGCTGGTGACCATCCTGGTCCCTGCAGTTCACATTTGGGTCCCCTGAACCTTGTGAAGGGTTTTCTGCCTTTGTTAGCACTTTCTGCAAACACTATAGAATCACAGAACTGCACAATGGTTTGGGTTGGAAGGGACCTTCAAGATTATGCTGTTCCACACCCTGCTACGGGCAGGTATGGTTTCCACTATCCCAGGGTGCTCCAAGCCCTCTCCAGCCTGGCCTGGAACACTTCCAGAGGTGGGGGATCCACATCCTCCATTTTCCCTGGGGTGCACTGGATTTTCATCCCAAAATGCCCCTGGGAATCACCCCCACCCAGGTTCCCCTGTAAATGCCAGGAGGAGGCTGCAGGAGCCTCATCTCCTCTCGTGCTCCCCACCCCTCCCTGCACAGCCCCTTCTCTCCCAATTCCTCCCCTAATTACCCTCTTCTCCACCTCTAATTGCTCCCCTGGTGCTGGATTTAAGTGGCATTCCTTAAGGGAAGCAATGGGGTAAAAACTGTCCCTTGGAGCCCTGTCCCAGCCCCGGGTGGCCCTGCCCAGGCAGGGATGGGGACAGCCAGCCCCGTGGTGTGGTGCCAGCCCCGTGGTGTGATGATTCCCAAGGGGAATGGTCTCCTGGGGCTCTGGCACACTTGGCCTCGTGCTTTTTGTCCCATCTGCAGGTGGGCAGGAGATTTTGGGGACATCCAGGGGTTCAGGGCTGGCTTACCTCCAGGACACAGCGCTGGAGCCCATTTTCTGGTGGGAATTGTCAGGACAGAATTAGAAGTAGGTTGGACTTTATCTACAGCTTGAACTGAGGCTGAACTCAGCCCTGTTTTGTTTTAGTTTTTCAAAGTTCAGTGGAGTTCACAGGGAGGGAGGCAAGTGGGGGGCACTGGATTATTTCATTTTAACTTGGTCTTTCTGTGTTTTCACTGTAGCTTGCCTGCCTCCTCAGACTGGAAAGGATTTTCTCATGGTATTCCTAGTCCGAGGTGCTGATGTGGTGGCTCAGGTACTGCCGCAGGATTGATCCCATGTCAGGCTGGATTTAATCCATTTCAGGTGTTGGCAGCTGGGGTAGTGCAGGGCTGACCAAGCCTTCCCCTGGCTCAGCCCTGAGTCTGCCCAGCCCAGCCAAGGGTGAGAAGACAACAGGGAAATCTGGGAGTCAACTTGCAGAGGGACCACAGCACTCTGCCCTGGAGATGCTCCAAGGGATTTTGGCCACGTTTTTGTCCCATGCCAACCACCTGGGCTACCAGACAACCTTCCACCACCACCACCACTTCTCCTAATCTTTATTTTCCCTGTGGCCACCCCGCAGTGGAGATGAATTTGCTTGCCTGGGCGCAGGCTGCGGGGCCCGTGAGCCAGAGCTGTGCTCCCTGTCCCTGACCCCGTGGGTTGTGCAAGCTGCTGGCCCCGTGCAGAGGTGTGTGGGTGGTGCAGGGAGCACGTACAGAGCTCTGCACCCCGCTCTGGGCACACTGCAGCCCCCCCTGGGCCAGGGGAGCTGGTGGTGGAGGTTTTACTCTGAGCCCATGGCAGAGCTGCAGAGGCACACGTGGCACCGCATCCCTCCACGGCCAGTTGTGCTTCCCAATGAGCTGACCATCCCTTCCCAGAACAGACAGGAGGCTTCTACCACGTGGATTTTCACCTCCTAAATTACTCAAGAGTTTGTGGAAACTTCACCATTTTTTTAACAAAGATGCCTCCTAGATCACTGACAAATCTGGGGAATGCGTAGGGCAGACCAATTTCCTGGAATAGGACCTACTGGAGGAAAAGTCCCTCCAGGCTGGCTTCTAACTATGACACATTTGATAGCCATTCAAGGAGTACTGGGAAACTTGTCATTTGTCTCTGTGAGGCCTCAGACAGAGTTTCATCATCAATTCTGACTGCTCTGTGAAATCAAACTGGCTAATGTCTACCAGCAGCCCTACAGCTTCCATGGCTTATGTTGGACGTACCACAGGGTGATCTTTTCTTCCCCCCCACACAAGGTTTCATACCTGGGTGCAAAGCGACTTTATCCCTATTGCACCTTGTTTTCTTTCCTCCTGGCAGGGTGACCTGCCTTGTCCCACGGAGGGTGGCACGGGCTGTGGGTGTGCCTGCGCTGCCACCGCTGTCAATGAACTTTGGCACCTTAAACCACGGAGAGCCCGACGTGCCAGAGGGAGGGATAGGTGCCTGGCGTCCAGGAGATCAGATTGCCCCAGGGGATTTGCTGGGAGTCCCATGATGAGCCTGGAAGGGAGCCCAGACGCCAGGGCAGCGCCGTGCTTTCCACCCAGGGCACCCAGCCGGGGTCCCCGCAGGACAGCTGGTGGCCTTTGTCCCCTGCTGTCACCCTCGTGCGTGCAAACCCCAACCCCACATCACCCCCAGGTCTGGATGGGATGAGTGGAACCCACCAGGTGGGGTGTGAGCCCACCAGCTCTGCAGGCCATGGTGGCAGATGGCAGTGGGCAGCCTGGAGCGGGTCCCTCCTGTGTCTGCAGGTCCCAGGGGACCATCCCCGTGCATTCACCAGGCTCACCCGGGGGCAGCTGCCTTGGGGTGGGGTTTTCTCAGGACAAGTCTGGATCTTCAGCTGTGGCTCACTTCCCCGTGCTGCTCCAGATGCAGGGGATGCTCTGTTCACTCCCAGCTGCAGTGAGCTGCAGCTTGGCCACCAGCATCATCCATTCTGCTCATCCTCCTGGGGTCATCCCAGTTCCCCACAGTCTCTCCGAGCTCTTTTTTGCCTCCAAGGTGCCCAGTGGGATCTCAGCACCGGCTGTTTTGTGGCCAGATGAGGAATCCAGGGCTGCAGAGGGGTTTTCTCATGTCACCCATCCCAGCCCTGCCCTCACAGTCCCTGTGAGCTATTCCTAGGAGCCCCTGCCCAAGAGCT
>NW_005054365.1:3089222-3093106 GCF_000277835.1 Geospiza fortis
TGGGTGGGTATGGCAGGGACAGCCAGGGCTCCCCAGCCTGCTGGGGGTACCAGGACTGCGGCACTTGGGGTAGATTGAGGTGGTGAGTTCACCCTCCTTCTGGGCTGTGCACAACCACAACTGGGCATTCACAACAATGTACAGGGAGAGGGGTCAAGTTCAGGACTAATGGGGGCTTTGCATAACTCAGCTCCCACCCCTGTGCACGCTGCAGGGTGGGGGTTCCTCCCTCCCCTCCCCAAAAGCACAACCTCACACCCCTTTTCCCAAGCACCCCCTTGGCACCCATCTCCTCCCCTGCTTGCAATACCAAAAATTGCCAGATTAGTGACAGAAACAGAAAGATATGATGGTCAGGGACCACTGGTCTATCCCCCCAGCTGGCCAGTGGCAGCTGACTGGCGAATGCCTTTAATTAAAACGAAATGGTTAATAGGAAGCTGAGCAAAGGTCTCCCTCCTGGCTGCCAGCACAGGTGCCAGTGGAAATGGTGCTGAGGGCTGGAGAGCTCGGTGTCGAAACAGCCAGACTCCACCTTGTCTCTCTGCCAGGGCCCTGGCATTGCCACAGGACCTCACTCCCAAATACTGCTGGCCCTGGTGCCCCTGGACTGTGCCTTGAGGGGGACATCCCCTGGACACCCTTGGACCCCTGTGCAAAAGGGGCTCTGGTCTCTGACCTGCAGTTTTGGTAGGAAGGGGTTTGGGGTTTTTTGTTGCATTTTGACTGTTGCCCATTTGGTGGGGGGGGAAGGGGGGGTGGAGAAAAATGAAGAATTACCCAATACAGAGCAGTTTCCCAAGGTTGAGAAGCAGGAGGTTGGAAGTAATAATTAATCGACAGCGGCTGGCGTGGGCTCTGCTCACCTCAAACAACCTGGTCTAAGGGTCACTGCACAGAGGTGTCTGCAACTCAGAACAGTCAAGACCTTGGCCTGGCCTGAGGGAGGAGGAAAGAGACAAAAAAAGAGACAGGAGATTAAACAGGGAGTGGAAACACCACCAGGATCCCACAGGGACATTCATGTTGCTCCCCAGACCTCTAATCCCCACATTCCCCCTCAGTTTCCTTGATGCCAGAGCATCTTCCCCCTCTCAGTCAGGGACTCACAGAACACAGCTGAGCACCAGAGATGTCCAACTTTATCTACAGCTTGAGCTGAGGCTGAACTCGGCCCTGAACTCCCCAGGGGTCACCCAGAGCCAATGTTTGCTCCAGAGAGCAGGGCTCTGTGGGAAGCTCCCTACCTTGCCCATCACTGTCTTAATTCCAGAGTGATGTCCATCCCCTGCACACCTCTCTTTGTCCTGCTGTTTTAAGCAATGATGGGCCTGAAACTGAGCCTTGGGAACCTGGATTCTTCAAGAACATTCAGAATGTAGATCAACTGATATTGGGAAGAAATTCTTGGCTGTGAGGGTGGTGAGGCCCAGGGTGCCCAGAGCAGCTGTGGCTGCCCCTGGATCCCTGGCAGTGCCCAAGGCCAGGCTGGATGGGGCTTGGAGCAGCCTGGGACAGTGGAAGGGGTCCCTGCCATGGCAGGGGGTGAAATTAGAGGGTCTTTTATGTCCCTTCCAACACAAAACACCCTATGTTTCTCTGATCATCACCCTTGACGAAGCAGACATCATTAAACACTCATGAAAACACAATTAAATGCATTTCAGTATGTATTTTATTCTCAAATGGCCTGAGTCAAAACACGTGAGATAGTAAATTGAGCTCTTTGATCAAAACCTCTGCAATATGAGCAGACTTTTCAAGCAGAAAATAAATGTGCTGTGTTGGTCTTGGTTTAAAACACCCTCAGCAGACATGCAGCTCATCCACAAAATTCACTGCTTTGCCACACAGATCCCAGGTCAAGTCTTCAACTGGATAAAACATTTCTGGCCATGCTTGTGGAGATTTTTACTCTGCCTGGGGGTCTGATGTCCTCTGTCTGGAAGGGAAACCCACTGTGCACTTGTGGCTGATGCTTATCTCACTGGCAATGCTGTTCCTGGAATTCCAGGGTCTTCCTCATCCTCGGCAGAACCAACTGTATCCTCGGAGATAATTGCAATAAATAGCACAAAATGCTTGCACGTGTCAAAATGTATTAGTGGGGAAAAAAACAAACCCCATCATTTCAGAACGGATAAAAATGTGGCGCACTTGACCCATTTTCATTTAGTGCCTGGCAAGGCTGCTCCTGGATAATGACTTAATAATAAAGGTGGTCAACTAGCAACACAGGGAGTCTGGAGGATGGCGTGCAAAGTGCTTAGAAAATCAAAAAGTAGCCCAAAATGTGATATTGAAGGACCTGGTGCTGTTTAGTCTATTGAATTAAAAACTGGACAAAGGGATAAATCATAAAAATTGTGTAAATCATAAAACACAGACACCAAGGGAAAGGAAATAAACACTTCATTATCACAAAAGAAGGGCTGAGAAGTCGTGGGCTTAACCTGCAGGAAGGAAGATGCAGCCTGGGTGACAGACAGATAATAAAGGCCTGGGGAAAATTGCCTGAAAAAAAAGACATAATAATGCTGCACTTAAGATTTCTAAGAACAGGCTGGAAAAACACTGATTGCAGGTAGTTTGAGGATGTCTGGATTGCCCTTGGGATTAGCAGGGGGTTAGTTGGTTTCAAGTGCTCTCTTCCAGCACCATTTTCTATAAATTCAGTTTATTTTGCTTCCTTGACTGGGTTGTGTTTTGGAAGTTTAAAGGAATACCTCACTTTGGTGTTTTTCTCAGACCAGTCCTCCAACAAGGACAACAAACATCCAATAAGCCTGGAGAAGCGATTGCTAACAGCAAAACCCAGGGATGTTGTAGACATTGCTCCAGATATTCAATGTCCAGCTCTGGACAGGTGGGAGCTCAGTTCCTAAAATGTTTTTCTTCCAGAGAGATATGCCAGCCTTGAGGAGATTTGTTCCCGTGACATACTGTGTGTCTGCTGATACCAGGCCTGGCGTAAGGAAAGGCCAGCCTAAACATGATAAATCCTTTTGAAGCTCCTCACGCTTAATCTCCGAGAACAGACAAAATTATGGGGAAATGGCAATAAAGAAAAAGCAGGCAGAGCTTTGCAGCTTTGCACCCCAGAGCTTATTTAGAGAGGAGGGATGTGGCGTGGAGAAACGCCACGAGAAAAAGCTGGGCCTGGAGAGCCTCTGTTTGGGAAGATCCCAAAAATGAATGAGGTTTTAAGGAGGGGTTACAAGAGGAGGGTGAGCAGGGAGTGGCTAGGAGGAATTTTAATTAACATCAACGTTTGCAATGTTATTTAATAGGGTCCAAAAAAACATCTGAGAGCAATGAAAGCTGAAACCAGCATTTTCGGAGCAAACAGAGGCAAGTGTGGGGCTGGGGGAGCAGGGCTGGGGCATGAGGGGCACCTGAAAAAGTGGGAGATTCTGGGGAGAGAAAAGTGGTTTTGGGAGGATGGCAGGGTGGAGGAGAGCTGAGCATCCCTGGGGCGGGAGAGGCTCCTGGGGCTGTGCTCAGGGCAGGGACATGCCAGGTGACATTTGGAGAGGTAGAAAATGGGCAGCATCAGAAACTGAGGCTCTTTTGTGACCCAGAACCCCCCCCTGAGGTGCTGGGGACACTGAGGGGCTGCTGTCAGGATTAAACACCTTGCAGAAGATGCTGAGCACTCCCAAGGGATGCCCTTTCAGAAATGCAAGAGTCTGACCATGGTGAAGGCATCAGGACAGCCCCAGGTGTGTGTCCCCAGGATGGGCACAGCCCCAGGTGTGTGTCCCGAGGGTGGGGACAGTCCCAGGTGTGTGCCCGGAGGATGGGGACAGCCCAGGTGTGTGTCCCGAGGATGGGCACAGCCCCAGGTGTGTGTCCCGAGGATGGGGACAGTCCCAGGGGCGTGT
>NW_005054365.1:3093402-3105745 GCF_000277835.1 Geospiza fortis
ACGGCCTGCAGAGGGGCGGGAGAGGCGGCTCAGCCCCGTCCCCTGCCCGGACTTGTCGATGGGGCTGCTGAGAGCGATGACATAATTACAGTTTCAATCGCAGATTAATAAGAAGTGGGTTTTTTTTTTTCTTTTTTCTTTTTTTTTTTTTTTTCAGCAAGGCGAGGCATGCCCGAACTGGAAGGGAGCTGAGGGTGCCATTCCCTCTTTGATGTCTCCTGGCGTGGAGGTGCTGTGAACACTGGCACTGCTGTCCCAGCTGCAGCTCCCCTGCCCTCGGTGCTGTGCTCTCCTTCAGCTTCTTTCATCTCCAGGACTTTCGTACTCCAGGGAGTGTAAATGGAGAGTCCATGCCCACCCTCTGAATTAAATTCTGCTGGTGGAGGAAAATCACTCCAGATGCCACCAAAGGCACAGGAGCTGGTAACTGGGAGGGAAGGGAAACTGAGGCAGAAGCAGCTTGCCCAAAGTCATTCAGAGAGTCTCTGTGACCTGTCAAGCTCAGGGGTGCACCTGGAATGCTGCAGCAGCTGGAAGAGAGAGGCCAGCATGGCCTGAGGACCACTGTGCAACAGTGAGATAAAGGGGGATGGCATCCATGGGCCATATACCAAAATCCAAGCTTAAAGTCCAGCTTTTGGAGTTCTGGAACCTTAGAAAAAAACCTAAGGTTTTTAGACCCTGAGATACTGCTTAAAGCAACGCCAGAGAGGGGCAGAAATTTGTTGCTTCGAGGAATGATGGGCACGTAAGGAAATTTCTATCAATTTCCACCACAACTTCTTATCTCTGTGAGATCACACATTTTTCCTCCTTCCCCAACACTCAGCCCCACATGGCTTACCTGGACTAGCTGAATCTCTCACTTTATTCAGGTTTGGATGCTTTAGTGCCTGATGGAGGAGCTTTGGCACACCTTGGGTATGTCACACCTGGGGCTGCCCCTCAGCTACTCCCAGCAGGAGTCCCAGGGCCCAGCCAAGCCCTGCCAACCCTTTTTAAATAATAAAAAAACAGAATCACCCACATCCTCAGCTGACTTAAAAGTAATGATAACTCCTAATAACCTTTTTATTTCCCCCCTCACCTCTCTAGGCTGGAAGTCTTCATCCTGCACTTGTCAAAGTTCTCCTGCATTCAGAGGACTGGAGAGTTGTGCTTTCCACTCTATTACACAACTCCTGGAGCTCAAAAGGTGCTTGTGAGACTCTTGTACCCACTTGGGAGACACCAAGCAGAGCCTTTCATGGACCTTCAGAAAGCAGATGAGACTTTGGGACAGACACATGTAACCAGGACCTGCTGCTGCTCCTTGTGGTTTCCTGCTCGTTGTGTTGCCCAACTCCACTTTCAGTTCCTTTTAGGCATTCCTCAAGTTCTCTTTTACCCTTTTCTGGTGCCCCTGAGGCTGTTCTGCTGGACTGTTCCTCTCCCCTGGAAGGGGATGGGTGTATCTGGAGCTGCTGAGCTCTGAACACCAGAATCCCTCTGGCTCCATCTCCCTGGATTTTCCCAAGCCACGAGCAGGTCCGTATCTGAGATCGGTTTCCTCTAACAAATCCGGTCCCTATCTAGGGATCTGCTTTCCTGCAACAAAAATATGCCCCAGGTGAGAAATTTGCCTCCTGAACTCAGTGTGACCTCCAAGAGCTGAAAGACTTTGGATTAGGAGTATTGAGCTTGACTGTGCTGAAAAAAAATCCAACCCCAGAGCCTGGCTGCTGCCAAGAGTGGTGATGCATCTCTGCAAAAAAAAAAAAAAAAGTCCCAAGAAAAGTTATTTTTATAGTATGCACACTAAAATGCCAGTGCTGTCCCAGTCCAGCAGGCTCTCTCA
This sequence comes from Geospiza fortis, assembly GCF_000277835.1. Taxonomy (NCBI): domain Eukaryota; kingdom Metazoa; phylum Chordata; class Aves; order Passeriformes; family Thraupidae; genus Geospiza; species Geospiza fortis. Next base: position 3,095,240 of record NW_005054365.1, read on the forward strand.
GGCTCAAGGCCTCCAGGGAATGATCCCAGTTATGGATTGAGCTCCCACTCTCCTCTCCATGGGCAGCAGACAGAGCTGGCAGCTCCTCCAACTAGGGATGCTGCTGCATGGGTTCTTTTTAATGCTTCAACTGCGGCCTTTTGTCCCTAGAAAACAAAAAAAAGAGCCTGAAGGGTTAAAACAGCACTGAAAATTTTACGAGGCCAGGCTGCAGATGTTGTAGGCAGGGAGATGAAAGCAAACCCTTCTGCCCGGCTGTGGAGGCTGCGAGCCCCGAGCAGCCCCTCGGATGGAGGCAATTCCACCAATTCCCTGCCTCCAGCCCCTCTGCACGCTGGCTGCTGGCTGGAAGTGGTTCTGCTGGTGAGCCCACATCGCTGCACGAGGCCTCTCCATCCCACTGCTCGCTCTTGATCAATTATTAAAACCAGAAAATTCTCCAACCATGAAATTCATCCCAGCTTCTCCATGGCATGCTGGGCTGGAAGAACCAAACCGCAGGGCCTGAGCTTCCAGGGAAGAAGTGAATGCCACTTCCAGCAGGGCATTTTGGGGTGCTGGACCATCTCCATGGGTTTGGTTTTTTTTTGTGCCGGTGTCCCCCCGTGGCTCCTGCAGCCCCCCTAGTTGAGCAGTGTGCCCACCCACTGCTCTGCAGACCCCACCACCCAGCTCCCATCAGGTTTCCCTTCTTTCACCTTCATCAGATCTCCGTGTTTCACTGGAGCCCTTTTACATCATCTCCATTTTCTAGTTTCCTCCTGTCAGCCTTGGCCTACCTTGTTAATGAGGGGCCAAACTTATTTTCTGACCCATTTTTCTGCTGGAGATTGGCTCTAAGCTGAGCTAACAGGCCTTGGTAGCTGTGGTGCTGGGCCCCAATTGTGCCCCTTCTCTGGTTGGAGATTGGAGCCAGAGCTGTCCTGTTCCTTTCTTTGCAGCATGCCTTGTGCAAAACAGATATCTTTGGGGTTAGAATGTGTTTTTTCCTATTTTAAGCATATTCATGCTGACATTCTCATCTGGGCAGCTGCAGGGAATAACAAGAGACCCCCCTCAGCTCTGACACAACAACTCCCTGGAGGTCTTTGGTGGTCCAGCTCCAAACCCAGAGCGCGGATATGCCTCAGAATAACTTACATATTTGCTACAGGGCAGAGGATATAAATACATCCATGGTAATGCCAGTCCTATGTATCGCCTCGACAGCAAAATTAGTACTTAGTTCCTTGCAATATGTGGGATTTTTTTTCCCTTTTTCCCATGCGTGTTGTAACCCTGGTAACCGACAGCGCCCGCACCGACCACGTCTGACTCGCACTGCTTTGTTCCTGTCTGGTACAAAAAAAGGCTGCAAACGCTTCACCACACTGAAAGCTAGTGAAACCACCCAGATCTGACTCTCAGAGCTGATCTGAAACCCTGAGGGCCCCCGCTGCCCTCCCTTCAGCCCTGACCCTGCCCAGATGCAAGGGATGGAGCCAAGAGCCTTGAGAACCTGCCCAGGACATCAGGCACAGCCAAGCTCAAAGGGGCTCAGCGCCTCTTCAGAGCTCCCACACCCTCCCAATGGTGCCCACAGACTGAGCTGTGTGTGGAGGGTGCAAGGGGACCCTTAACCTCTTTTTTTCAGCCCAAATATAGATATGTCGTATTGCGGATGGCACTGGGCACGCACAGGCTGGGGACAGGAACACCAATGTCCCTCTGCACAGGGTGTCTCAGCCACTGAAGGAGGGCTGTGCTCCTGCTCAGCACTGCTTTTCCTTGCTCACCAGCCCAGGGAGCACCCCAAAAGCCCAGACACCAAAGCACCAGCCCAGACAAAGCAGACCCTTGTTGCCACCACAGGGTCCTGGAGGAGGACGAGCTGCAGCACAGCTCGAGCTGCCTCTGCTGCAGGACAGGTCTGCTCATTCAGGGCTTCTCCCTCCACATAGCCTTTGTCATTTTTGGAAGTGGGAACTCAATTCACTCTCAGATTTCCACTACATTTTCAGACTTCCACCTTGCCACCAGGTTCAGGAGACATTTAGAATCATGGAATCCTCAAGGTTGGAAAAGACCTCCAAGGCCATCAAGCCCAGCCTCGTGTGCAGCTGACAGTGTGAGAGCATTGGAGCCTCTTGGCTTTCAGAAACCAGAGTATCTGAAAAATAACCCAAGGGGATGGTCAAATTCATCACCAGGAGCACTTTGGCAGTTTATGGTGGTGATCCATAGCAAGACAAGAGGAAGCATCCTGTGCTTTTCCACTGAAGCTGATGACAGGGGCCTTGGCTGGCAAACATTACACAGCAGCAACTTCCCCATTAACCACAGCAGCCACCACAGCCTCACAAGCATTTTGGGGTTTTATTAATTTCATCTTTAAGCCACACAAAACTTTGTGCAGTGAGCTGCTGGAGAGGCGGGGGGTGCTCCTCTGCCTCCTCTGGGCAAGGCTGAGCAGGGCTCCTGCCAAAGCCTGGTGACACAGCCAGGTCACAGGGGACAGAGCTCCCCAGCCTTGAGCTGGCTCTTCAGCCATGGCCAGTCCTGGCTTTGCTGTCCACCCCGCAGCACATCACCTCTCACTGCTCCTTGTTGCAAAATTACAAAAATGTCTGGCCCAAAAAAACCCATGTGTGTCCATGCTACCGTCCAGGTAAATGCCATGGGAGTAGCTCCATCTTCACTTCTTGCCCTGAATATTTCTCACAACTGGCTGTCCCAGCCCATTTTAATCTCCTCCCTCAAACCACCAGAGGTGTGCCCCTACCCTGGTATCTTCTTTCCAACATGCGCCCAATAAAACAAGTTGAATTTTTAAATGCATGTAGACAATGAAAAGAAAATGCTTGTATGGATGATTCTCGTTAATTCCTCTTCAGCCAATTTTTCTCCAGTTTGCCTCCACAAGGCCTTTCAGATCAGGGAGTAGACAGACAGACAGACCAATAGACAGACAGATAGATAGAGAGATTAGATAGATAGATAGATAGATAGATAGATAGATAGATAGATAGATAGATAGATAGATAGATAGATAGATAGATAGATAGATATAGACAAATACCCAGCTGAGTTACCATTTGCAAGCTGAGGTAAAGTCCACTGGGGCAACTTTACACCAGTGAAACTTTACAGCCAGCACAAAGAATCAGCTTTTCCATGGATTTGAGCTGCCTGGAGCAGCCAGCCCACAACCACCACACTGTCCTGAGGGCTGTGTGGGCAGAAGGACTCGTTCCCCTGAGGGTTTGCAGACGCCCTGGGGAGGGTGGGCAGTGAGCCTGGTGCTGAGCATCACCTGGCCCTGGGATCATGGCTCTGCACCACCTGAAAATGGCCTTCCCATGTGGAAAACCATGATCTGAAGAGGGTGGAATTTCACCACCTTGCCTTGCAGTACCGCAGCAGCTGACACTTTGACAATATCTCATGTATGATTTAGGAGAAAAATTGCATTGTTTGACCCTTCTTTATTGCACTCTTCAATTACTGCTCAGCAACACTGGGGAAAAAAGGCCCCACTGTGCTGCAATTTAAGATGTTGCAGTGTATTGTCAGAAGATTTAGCATTTATGATTCTGGTCCAAAGCAAAAATACATTTAACAAGAACAGACTGAGTTCAGCCATCCCAAATTTCCAGAGAAATTCTTCTCTAAGAAGGAGAGGAGGGAGACATGTCCTGCCATCCGCTGGGAAATCTGGACTTCAGACTGTCTCAACCACCTCATGTCTGAGCCTCTTAAGCAGATGGGATTTCTCTAAGGTGATTTCCAAGGAGGGAAGAGTGGGATCCACAGATAAGCTGTACAGAGCACGATGACAAGTGAGGTCCCAGGGCCACCATTGCTCTGCTGAAGATGCCCATGGGGCTGGGGTGTGGCTGAATTTGGGCGCTGGAGGCTTGAAGCAAGAAGGACATCATCATGTTGCTGCCCAGGACTGACTTGGACATCAGCATTTTCATTTTGGAAGGAGCTGGCTTTGTCCTTGTCCACAGCTCCTTCATCTCTGTTTCTGCTCAGACCAGGTTTGTACCAGGTCAGCACTTTGCTTTCTGTGGCTGCAGCTTTTCCCAGCCCTGAAGATGGAATTACAGCACTGGCAAACTCTTGACACTGGGAAATTCCTCCCTGCTTAACCTCCAGTCTCTGTTTTAACCTCCCACTCGCCCCACATCCACCAGCCCCAGAGCTGAACGAGTGAATGGGGACACACATGAACTGGTGCTCAGCATCCTTCTGTCATGTTCTTTTTTATTTTCTTGTTGAATGAGGGCTAAAATTAACTCAGCAGGAGGTGAGGGCTGGAACATTTCAGCTAAAACTGTCATAGTATTGAAAAGCCAGAGTTTTGCTGATTATTTCTCAGCTTTCTTACTTTGAACAGCCTTGCCTAGCCTTTTATTTTGACAGATGAATGCAAGCAAAGATCTCACAGAATAAAGTGATCTGCCAGGCTTTTCAGGTCACTCTCCAGGTTATTTTAATATTTGACCTGGAAAGGCACGTCCAGCTGAAGGTCCAGCCAGCTCAGTGTGCCACAGCCATGGCCAGGGGAAATCACACAGGACAAGGGGTAGAGGGGGGTGTGGAGGATATCCCAGACCCTCTCTGCATCCTGCAAACGACACAGGAGCCCACCAGCACTGCACCCATCACAGGCACACCTCCACAGACAGACTCTGGCTTTGCTGGATCAATTTTCCTCTTTGCATTTTCATAGAACCACAGAACAGTTTAAAGCTCATCCTCTTCCACCCCCTGCCATGGGCAGGGACGCCTCCCACTGTCCCAGGCTGCTCCAAGCCCCATCCAGCCTGGCCTTGGGCACTGCCAGGGATCCAGGGGCAGCCACAGCTGCTCTGGGCACCCTGGGCCAGGGCCTGCCCACCCTCCCAGCCAGCAATTCCTAATTCCCAAGATCCCAAGATCTGTCCCTGCCCTCTGGCCCTGGGAAGCCATTGCCTGGCTGCTGTCCCTGCATGCCTTGTCCCCAGTGGCTGTGCAGCTCTCCTGGAGCCCCTGGAGGCCCTGGCAGGGGCTCTGAGGTGTCCCTGGAGCCTTCTCTTGTGCAGCTGAGCAGCCCCAGCTGTGCCAGGCTGGCTCCAGAGCAGAGGGGCTCCAGCCCTTGGAGTACTTTTGTATTTTGGAAAGCTGCTGGGAAGAGTTTGATTATGGGCACAGTACTTTAAACTTTCACTTTCAGGATGAGCAACTTCTTGTGACCTCTGTACCTCTCAAGTGGGGTTCCTGGAAACAGGAAGGTTAAATGATTTGGTCATATCTCATGGACTCATGCACAGGGACAAAAATCAGATCTTAATTCAAGGGACAAAGCCATCTAAGCTACAATTTGGTTTCAGGGCCATAACCACCGGGATACAGTGTGTGCCTCATGGAACAAGGTGAAAACACAGGAGAACACCTCTGCAGTGCAGAGTTCTGTGGCTGTCCATGCAGCTCAGCTGGTGCCATACCTCAGGCTCAAAGCTATCATCTCATCTCTTCTGGCTTAAGACCCAGCAGCCCAGCTTGGAGGTGGGAGAAACACAAGTGAACCAAATATTCCTTATCTCTTGGTTAATCCAGAGTGAAACCCACCCAGCGGTGGCTGCCCCATCCCTGGAAATGATCCAGGCCAGCCTGGATGGGCTTGGAGCGACCTAGGATAATGGAAGATGTGTCTACCCATGGCAGGGGGTTGGACCTTAGCTTAAGGTCCCTTGCAAACCAAAAAATTTCAGGGTTTTTTTTTCTGATTTTTGTGATTTTTAGGCAGCTAGCTGCAACCCCAGCATGACCCTGTACCTGGTCCTATGCCTGGATTTGGAGTGATCTCTCCAACCCCACAGAGACCTGCTCACCCAGATCAATGCTACACAACTCAAGGGGAATAATCACGGGGTTTTGTGAGGCACTGCTCAGCTGCATCCTTGACCTGCAGTGCCCTTGATGGCGATCCTGGAGCTCCTGGTGGATGCCATCCCTGCCAGCTTGGCCCGTGCCCCACGCAGGTGTCACGTCATTATTGGGCAGCTCACATTTGGTGGCTCAGAACAGAAATGAGCCAAATTGCAGCACAGATGGGATTGTTTCAACTTCCGGGTGTGCCTTAGTGCACAGCAAGTGACACAGGATGGGTGCATCCGTCCTGCCTCAACTTCCCATGCTGATTCCCACCTGGAGAATGAGGAGAGAGCCTGGAAAGTGAAACAGGCCCACGATCAAAATCCCTTTTGGAGCTGGCTCATGTGTTCAGTGCCATGGATCCAGCTGAAGGCACAGTCCATTTGAAGGCACCAAAGGCTGTGTGCCAGCAAATCCCTCTGGGGAGGGCACACCTGGGCTGAACAGAAGGCACAGCCCCGAGCTGGTGCTCACTGACCTGCTGAGATGCCCACCCACCCTCTGGAGGGGCCGCATTCCTGGGATCCCTGCCCTTCTGTAGGGTGGGAGCTCACATGCCCATCCAGACATTCCTCTTGTCCACCTTCTTCAGCCTTCAGGGCTCTCGTGGTTTCCACTCAAGGTGCTGCTCCAGGAACAGTTTATGAGGATTTGTCCCTGGCAGAGCACGTGTGCAAGGAGGAGGTAATGCCTGAAGGCAGGGTGAGTGGGGCAAAAGGAACAACCTCCTTTATTTCCAGAGGCAAGGGAGATGAAAAGGGCAGGAAATAGTCAAGGAAAACCCAGGGACTGGCTTCCTCCTGATATTTTCCTCCTCAGCTGCTGGCACAGACTGCCTGTGTCCCAGCAGAGAGCACAAGCTTGGCCCAGTATTTGTGAGACAGGGACAGGAGCTGTGTCCCCAGCAGTGGGGCTCCTTCAGGCTGAAATAGGAGAAATAGGAACAGCAGCAAAAACAACCCAGGGGATTTGGGGCAGCCAGTCCCTCCAGCCTTGGGCTGACAGTGTGCATCCAAACTGGGCAGCCAAAAGCTGAACCAGGCCAGGGGAGCCCAAGGTTCAGGACAATCCCACCCAGGTGTTACCCACCCCAGAGAGGCCCCTCTCAGGGCAGGTGCTGTGGAGAGGATCATGAAGATGTGTATGCATGGAGAAGATCATGAAGATGTGGGCAGGCAAGGTCGTGCCAGCTCTGCGCCGCTTCTGGTTCGTGTTGATTCCCTTGTTGCTAAATCCTCTGATCCCACGCAGCACCCACTCAGAGCAGCACCTCTCCAGCCTCCCTCACCCACACCCCCAAAAAAGCCGCTTGGCACAGTTTGGGATCAAGTGTACATTTTTATTTTTTAATGGAACATAGACTCCTTTAGAAAAAGAAACATTCAGCTGGATGATAACACCCATAGAAAAAACATCAATCTTGTGTTCTCTTTTTTTTTTTTTAATTTGGCATTTGTTATCTGCATTTATATTAAAGCAAAGTGCATCTTTCTTACTTTTTTCTCGTTTATACACATTGCACAATACATAAATAATGATGCTTATAAAACGTCTTTATATTTACAAGTAATAATATATTTATATATAACATAAAATACATTTTTTTCTTTAATAAATCTCAGGGTTTTTTAAGGAGTCTTTTCTTTTGTGTGGGTGTTTTTCCAAAGCACTACAATGCTAAAGTTCCAAGAAGAATGCTCTCTTGTTCAATTAAACCTTTATATTTAGAAAAATAGCTTATGTTAAGGTCTAAACATGCTCATTGAGCTAAGAACAGTGTAAAAGTATCATACTCGTGTATGAATTCAAGAAGAAATGAAAGCACAACTGCATTTCCAGATAAGATGGTACCTGGATAACCTGATCTAAGCAGGTTATGACACACCGACTGTTGTGAACACTTTTTCTCTTGTTTTTCCCACTTGTTTTTCTTTAGTTTTAATTTTAAATTATTTTTTTTTTTAGGTTTAGAATTCTGTCACTTCTCATCTCAGCTCAAATGATCAAAGCACGGGCCATGCCCGGAGTCCCCTCCACTGTTGTTCTCTCCCGTTTACATCAATCAACGATCATAACAAACATAGAAAAAGCAGTGGAACAACAAACACAGTGACAAGACACGAACCCAGCAACAAGAGAAACACGAAAGGTCGGTAAAGGACCTGTCTGGGAAGGTTTTGCACCATCCTTCGGCGGCAACGCGGGGTTAGCACTGCTGGGGAAGGGGTCTCGGTGTCACCGTCACTGGGAAGGTGGTGCCTACAGAAACACAGTCATCTCCTTGTGCTGTCCAAAGGAAGGAGCTGTAACATAGAGCTAGTGGCTTTCAAATCCATCGATCCCCATTGAATAATCCTTTTTGAGAGGCGTGAAGTAATTATCTCATGTGATCTATCCCCACTGCACCCTTCTCTCGCCCTTCTGAGAGTTATTGGTCATTCACACTTTTAAAAAATAGATATATTTATCAAAATACCCCAAAGGCAAAAACAACAACAACAAAAAAAACAAACAACAACAACAACAACAAAAAATCATCTTTCATAAGCTATTTCTCAAAACGAAGAAGGGCGAACAACAAAAACAAAACGAAACAAAAAAACAACCAAAAAAAAGTCTGCATGAAAAGCAAGCACTCAGAAGGAAGTAATAGCAGCAAAGTAGTATAGATGTCATGAGTTCACTCTGTCTCGAGTCATCGGTTGTTGAAAATAACCTCCAACCAGCAGGGGCAACTGCTGATGAACTGTCTGGTGTAGCACTGGCCCCAGCCTTTCACAAAGCTGATCTGCACGGTGAATCCCGTCCACGGCTGCTGCGTGAACTCGTGGTCGTTGGGTCTCTGCAAGGTGTACGCCTTCTCGTAGTCGAAAGCCTTGATGGAAAACCCTGGGAACACTTTGTGAACCAGCAACGTCCTGGAGTCAGGGTTGTCCAGTGTGGCCGACTTGATGAAGATGGGGTAACTGCTGCGGTTGTACACCCACACGCCGTCCACTTCCTTGGTGAGCTGGATGCCGTAGCCGATCTTGCTGCGCACCTTCTGCACCAGCTGGCTCTTGTTGTCCGAGTTGAGCTGTCCGAGGCAGAAACCATTCCCCTGAGGTAGATCATAGAAGATATCCAGGGAGGGCTCTTGGACAGAGTACAGCCGACCCACGCGTGTCTTCTCTTCCCAGTATGCCACCACACACCAGTGTGATCTATCCCCTGGCTCCTGAAGAACTTGAGAATCTGCAGGACAGCAGGGGGAAAAGAAAAACAGAGGGATTTAGCAACAAGGGAATCAAAATGAACCAAAAGTGACACAGAACAGGCAGGACCTTGCCTGCCCATGTCTTCATGGTCCTCTCCACGCATACATCAATGTCCACAGTGCATCCACTACTTCCAAAAAAACATTTCCAGGTTTGGAACCCGGAACTCAGAACTTGGAAACGGCACTCCTGGGTCGTTTCAGTGCCTAGTTCTGGCTGGACTTACAGTTCCAGTGACAATGACACAGCCACCCTCACCCAAACCAACACCAGGACCGCCTCCAGTGCCAACAGGATGGGTGAGATGCTTGTGCCACCAAACACCTGAACCCCCTGATTCTCACCTACTGAACGATGGATTTATTTCCATAAACGACAATGTACTGTGCACAGACACTGAAAAAAAATGCTGCTAAGAAAACCACACTGAAACCCATTCCATGGGACCACAGGGGATGAGAACTTGACTGCTCTGGTGTGTGGGGCTTTTCCGTGCCTGCAGGGCCTGGGTCATGGGCAGTATAGGGGCATAAGATGCCGCCCTAACCTCTGGGAAAAACCAAAAGACAGAGGGAGACAAAAAATCTCACACAGGTTAACGAAAATGGCCTAAAACCTTGCAAAAAAAAGGCAGAAGTTCATTTGTGCAGCCCTTGTCTCAACTCCCTTTCCCATGATTACCCCACGCAGCATGGCAATGATGTAGGAGGAAAAAGCAAGGCAGGAGGAGGGAAAAAATGTGAGAAAGCCCCTTTTCCTGACGGAGGATCCCGAGCAGCCTGGCGCTGCTCGCCGGGTAATTCCTTCCAGCCTCAGTAGGCATGTTACGACCTGGCAACTATTCATCTCTATAATAGTATTAAAAAAAAAAAAAAATCGAGCTGGGAATGCGAGTGAGTGAGCACTACCAAAATAATCCCCTGAACTATGAGAGAAACTAGTGGAGCTGGGATGGTGGGTGACCCAGCAGCCAAAAGTTCTTCCTGCAGACCCCCCCCAAGCCCTCCCTCCCCAGGGCAACATGCTGGCGGCCTGCTCTCTCTATTTTTTGCTATTGATAAACCCATTTTCCCAGTTTTCTTCACATCTCGTTCAAAAGCCCAGCCACACACTTTTAATTTCCTCATTTCTATGCCAGCGAGGAAAATATTTCTCCAGTTGCTGGAGGCAGCTACTAAAAATGGGCCTGACTGTGGATGTCTCAAAATAGGGACCCTCATTCCCAGGTTAAACCAGGGATGGGGGTTCTGGTCATGCTGGGGTGGTCCCTGGGGCAGCATCTGTTCAGGGCCAGCCCAGGTTGTCCTTCCACTCCCTTTTTTGGTGCCTCACAAGACTCTGTTGTGGG
>NW_005054365.1:3105767-3107863 GCF_000277835.1 Geospiza fortis
CTGGGGCTGAGGAGGGGCAGGGAGGGCAGTTTGGGTTACTTCCTCCCCACTAACACAGACAGGGCGCCATCCATGCAAAAGTGCATCCAGAGGGGCAAGAAACACCCCCAGGATGGAATTTCCACCACCTGCCTGGGAGAGAGAAGATTCTGGGAATGTTGCTTCTGGATCCAGGGGAAGGATGCTCCTCAATCCAAAGGGAGATCTCTGTTAACCACCCACTACCTCCCTCCACACTGTCAGCCTGCCAGGGATGCTCAGAGCCTTTTGGGTTTTGTTTTACAGCACTAGGGAAATTTTGGAGCCATTGGACCCCTGCTGAAATTCTTACAGGTTTTTATTGATTCGAACATTAAACCATTCCTTACAGGAGGTGGGAGGGGGGAAAAAAGGACTTTTTCACCTGGTGTCTGTGCTTGCATTAGTGAAGACCATGTAACAACTAGTTCACTGCTGCTTACAGAGAGCTATTTAATTGCTAGAGCATTTAGGGAAAATAAAAAAAACCCCAAACCTACCAATAATAAAAAAAAATTTAAAAATAGAAAAAAATAGAAAACTGCCTTGGCGATGAATGAACGGACCTTTATGGAGGGCTGGAAGTTCATGAATGAATCGCACTAGGTTTCTGAATGACATGGGGTGACCAGACCTCAAGGACGAATCTTAGGTAATCCGGGATGTTTGAGTTTTTTTAAGGAGCTGATGCCAGCATACAGGATAAATACACCAGAGCCTCTTCCGTTTGCGGGCTTCAGCTGTTGACTGCATGTCTAGTCAAAAATCCATGAGAATACAAGGGCTCAGCTCGGATAAACAGGCTCAGGCCTCCCTGCCAGCCACCACCAAAGCTGCTTTTTGCAGTTGCTGGGACCCCACAGGAGCCCCCTTGCTCCCACTCTCCTCCCTGGTTCTGGCATCCACCAGGAAAAGGGGTGGGAAAAGCCAGTGGCATCACTCCGGCAGGAGAGGAGGTGGCAGGAGAGAAGGAAAAAGTGACTCAAGAGATGCTTCCTACAGTGACAGACTTATTTTTTTTTTTTCCCCCAAAAGGCTTTTTTTGGCGGCAATAATCACGGATCTGTGCAAACAGAAGTATTATGCTCAAAAACACCCTGCTGGGTTCACCCCGTGCAACCTGGGGTCATGGCAGGCACCCACCATCCAGCTCCCTTCTCCGCCTGCTGCAGCCTCACACAAAAACCCAGATCCCAGGAAAACCCACAGCCACATCCTCCTCAACACGTCCTCGTGTGCCACAGCCCATAGACGGCTGCAAACCCTCTGGGATGCCTGTTTTGAGTTAAAAGCATCGTTTTTACGAGCTCCTCAGTGCAAACACATCCCCTCCTAAATGCCTGGAAAACTCCCAGCAAACTGGGAGCGTTCCCATGTCCCAGCAAACAATGATAATGTTTAATGCTATAAACATCTGCGCCATTATTTCGTTATTAAGGATCCCTCCATTTGCTGCTATCACTGGCTTATGAGGATTTTCCATGGTTTCCATCACAGCCTGCCTTGGGGCTCCAGCAGGCTCCCCCCGGCGCATTGTGCAAGCTCATTGTGAAAAAATAATAGTACAGAAACAACTGAAAACAAAGTGAGTGTGCCCTCAGGAATCTGGGGAATTGGTTGTATTGATCACTCACAGCCAGGTCTGCAGAGCACAGCCGCTCACATTAGCCCCTCACAGAGGGAAGAAACCAAGGCAATGCCCCAAAGCCCCTGGGGTAACATCTTTTGTCATTTTGGTGCGGAGGGTTCATCACCAGTGATGCCCCAGCACAACCATATTACACCATATCCCATCCCCAATGGAAAACTCTCCTTTTTTTTCCCATACTTTTTACACCTTCCTGGATTTCCCTGAGAGGCTGCCCCAGTTTTGCCAATGCATCCGTTGTCCTCCATAAGAGCATCATCCCAGCTAAGTCTCAACTCCCCAGTCAGCACAAGAGGCTGTGAGGTTGCCCACCCCTTGCCCTGACCTCCAAAACCATCAGGTCCTGCCTGAACTCTCCCAATAAAAGCCTACAATCAGGATTTCTCCACACTGGGGAGAAATGCTGTCTGTGGGCTCAGGGCAGGATCCT
>NW_005054365.1:3107906-3113761 GCF_000277835.1 Geospiza fortis
CCAAAGCAATAACCCCCCCAAAAAACTGACAACTGCAGAAACTACAGTGGGTAAAGTAAAGGATAAATCCACATTAAAGGATATACCCACAACAGTGGGTATGGGACACTCACACCACAGAAACACCCAAATTTGGCTCTTCCAAGCTGTGGCAGAAGGATTCACATCTCCCCTTGCTTGGAAGTGGCAGGAAATTTCTGGTGTGGCTTTTCTCTCCATCACATGGTGAGCTTGAATTTGATGAAAGCATGTCATCCATACTTTTTCTTTCCAAGCTCCAGCAGTTTTATTAGGAGATTGGGAGGAAAAAGTTCTCTATTTTTAATTCACAGAGAACCAAAGCATTTTAGAAAAATTGAATTTAATAATAATAATAAACTACAACAACACAGCTCCTGTCCTGGGGTGGTTTTAGATCTGTGTTGTCCTTCAGATCTCAGCCTTGTCCCAATGCCAGGTTCATGAATGTAAAGGGGAGCTAGGCTGGGGATCTTTGAGTTTTGTTCTGGTTTTTTTTAGCTAAAGGTTTTCCTGTAGTCAACCAACCTTGAAAGAATAAAGCAAGTTTAGCACACACTGAGCTATCTGACCCACCAGGGTTGCTCCCAGCTGACCACATCAAGGGCTGTCAAGATTATCACCAGTATCTGTGACAGCAACTCAAAGCTGAAAAGAGGAATAAAATGGCCTTACTGATGAGGATTTTAAATGTGTGTAATTGTATCTTTCACCAATGACATCAGGTTTAGAGGCAAATCAAGCTATCCAAATGTGGAAGTATTCAGAACTAGGTATGTACACTTTTTGTAATATATGTACATATACATTTATTTTTCCAAAAAGCGGTTTTGGTTCCGAGCATCTTCTCATGCTCTTCCAGAAGTTCTCACCATCTCACCCCCTCCTCTCCCTCATTCTTGGGTCTGAATGTCCCATCAAACACCAGCCCTGGCACAATAATTCACCAAGGTAGCATTCACCCTGAACTGCTAACAAAAGTCCCCTCACTTTCAAAAAGAGTTTTGGTTGGGAGGAACCTTAAAGATCATCTTGTTTCACCCCTTGCCATGGGCAGGGACACCTCCCACTATCCCACGCTGCTCCAAGCCCCATCCAGCCTGGCCTTGGGCACTGCCAGGGATCCAGGGGCAGCCACAGCTGCTCTGGGCACCCTGGGCCAGGGCCTGCCCGCCCTGCCAGCCAGCAATTCCTAATTCCCAAGATCCCAAAATCTGTCCCTGCCCTCTGGCCCTGGGAAGCCATTGCCTGGCTGCTGTCCCTGCATGCCTTGTCCCCAGTGGCTGTGCAGCTCTCCTGGAGCCCCTGGAGGCCCTGGCAGGGGCTCTGAGGTGTCCCTGGAGCCTTCTCTTGTGCAGCTGAGCAGCCCCAGCTGTGCCAGGCTGGCTCCAGAGCAGAGGGGCTCCAGCCCTGGCAGCATCTCCGTGGCCTCCTCTGCACTGGCTGCAGCAGCTCCAGCTCCTTGTGCTGTTGGAAAGACCTGGAGAGAGCCCTGCCTGGCTTTCCAGGACACAGCTTTGTGCTGGAAAATAAGCGCCCTGGGCACTGCCAAGGAGCAGATGAACACGCACAGAGTCCTTCCTCCCTTATCCACCAGCACACACGGAGGGCATTTGTGCTTAAAAAAAAAAAAAGTTGGCTGGGCTGGTGTCAGCACAACGTGTCTGGCTGGGGCCAGGGCTGAGACCGAGCTCAGCGCGTCTCGCGCCCGATAATCTCCCCTGGCTGACCTCAAGCGGCATCTGTGTGTCCGGGACAGGGCCCTGACCGTCCTCTTCCCCTGCTCCTGGACGTGCAAGAGATAGAGACACAAAACCCAGAGGCTTCCAAGGGGTTTTAAATGCCCTTCCGGAGGGTCCTCAGGACTTCCCCACTGGCAGTCTTACCCCTCTGCTACTGGCAAGTGCTGATTTTGTAGGATCTCAGGAAAAACAACCCCCTGACCACTCACTTGAGAAGTGAAAGGCATTACATCAAGGTGGGGAGAACACAGAGCATAGTGTGTTCGTCAAAACAAATAAAAACGGGCATCCAAAAGGGTAATGCCTCTTCCTTTCTAGTCTCTCAAGTGACTTAAAAGGTGGAAAAACAGAAAAAAAAAAAACCAAAAAAAAAAAAAAAAAAAAAAAAAACCAAAAAAAAAAACCCAAAAAAAAACAAGAAACAAAAAACCACCAAATAGATAAACAAACAAATGAATGAAACAATGAAAAATACCTAAAAGCCAGATTTCCAGGTACATTCAGCAAAAGCAAAGGAAAAAAGAAGTTCAAATTAAAGGATAAATCCACATTAAAGGATATATCCTATTGCAGAAAAGGGCCTTTGTGCCTTTAACAAAGTTTGTGGGCAGCATGGAGACTCCACCCATAGCAGTGTTTGCCCCAAACCTTTTGTACCTCCCAGCACACAAGGGCTAGACAGCTTCCCCTCCGACAGCAGCCCCTGCTTTTGATGGCTGGGATGGTTCCTGAAAGCCTAATTTCAAGCATGGTCCTGTGCTAAGCTCCCCTTGCTTGCAGGAGAAATAATCCCTCACCTTCTGCAGGGATAGCACCGCCCTGGGGGCCCGTGGGGTCCCTCCAGCTCCCAGCAGAAGAGCCCCAAGAGCTGAGACAGTCCATCACATCAACACCTACTTAGGGAGCCTTTAATCTGCGGATTATTGACATGATAGACCATAACATCTCTTCAGGAGCCATTACAGCCCATCGTGTCAGTATGTACTTATGCAGTCCTTAATCCCTGGATTGACAGGCTAGACCATAAATTTGTGTCTGTGTCTAATTAGACCGGCTCTTATTGCTCAGCATATATGGTAGCCATGCAGGCTAAAGAGCCTTAAGATTACTTTTTTAATTTATTAGCAAGTTGTCCAATCAATCACTCAAATGACTCCTTGTTCCTTGCAAAATCAGTCAACCTTGCACGAAAATAAATGTTAAGTTTCACCGCAAGATTTCAATTTGCTGATGTTTACTAAGATTGAGTCTGATGAGGTCAAGCAGGATAAAATATGGCAGAAGCCATCAGGGGAAGGAGTCTCATATTTCCCCATTTTTCTTGGGCTTTGGTTCAAGTTTGTATTAACTGCGACCTGAAAGTTTGGGAGGGCTCTGCCCAGTCCCCAGGTGACCCAACCAAAAATTGCCACCACCTTCCCCACAGCTGGGAACCCCCCTTGTGAAATCAGGACACAAATGAGGCCAGGTGAGATGGTGGGTGAGAGATGATTCACCCCTGAGGGCATCCCCTCAGTTCCCACCCCAGCTTGGGGGTGCCCTGAGTCAGCCTTCCCCCAGCCTGGAACCCAGCCCTGCCCTTTTCGGGGGTTAATTCAGCAAGAATATAAAAGTGAGAAGGAAAGAAAGAAGGAAAGAGAGAAGGAAAGAGAGAAAGAGAAAGAGAGAGAGAGAGAGAGAGAGAGAGAGAGAGAGAGAGAGAGAGAGAGAGAGAGAGAGAGAGAGAGAGAGAGAGAGAGAGAGAGAGAGAGAGAGAGAGAGAGAGAGAGAGAGAGAGAGAGAGAGAGAGAGAGAGAGAGAGAGAGAGAGAGAGAGAGAGAGAGAGAGAGAGAGAGAGAGAGAGAGAGAGAGAGAGAGAGAGAGAGAGAGAGAGAGAGAGAGAGAGAGAGAGAGAGAGAGAGAGAGAGAGAGAGAGAGAGAGAGAGAGAGAGAGAGAGAGAGAGAGAGAGAGAGAGAGAGAGAGAGAGAGAGAGAGAGAGAGAGAGAGAGAGAGAGAGAGAGAGAGAGAGAGAGAGAGAGAGAGAGAGAGAGAGAGAGAGAGAGAGAGAGAGAGAGAGAGAGAGAGAGAGAGAGAGAGAGAGAGAGAGAGAGAGAGAGAGAGAGAGAGAGAGAGAAAGAAAGAAAGAAAGGAAAGAAAAGAAAGAAAAGAAAGAAGTCCTGCAAGCATGTTGTTGCAGATTTACAGGGGCTCGAGAGCAAACACCACTATGGCAGATGGCAAGGCTGGACCAGGAGTAATGTCCAAAAATATTAAAAAATATATTAAAAATTATGGGGTGATGCACATCCCCTGCATTCACAGGACAGCAGAGAAAGAACCTGAGTGAAACTGCCGAGTTCATGGAGTCCACCAAACCAGAAATTTGATTCATAAACATCCTATTAGTCACTGCTACTGTCTAATTACGGTGATTAATCAATTACCACGGCTTAAAACGACTCTAGAAGAGAAGAACCCTTTTCTTGTGACCATTCTCCTTAAAAGCCAAGCAAGGCTGGAGCTACAAGGTGTACTGTGCTGTCTGAAGGCCGAATTTCGACTCAGCTCAGAGAAAAGCCTTAGAGGAAGGGTGGGGATGAAGAAGCCAGCCAAATCCATTCATAATATTTACAGTAAATGGGCCTCTTTGCTGTTGTTTAGTATACAGTCAGCCTAATTATTTTTGAAGTTTTAATTTAAAGAACCTTCTTTATCTGCCTCTCCTTCTGCACCCCTCAAAGGTGTGGGAAAACTTTTCCCTTGTTTCAAAAAAGCAGTAGGACGGGAATCCCTTCCCCAAGCTCCAACTCGACGGTTGGGTGGGACAAAGGGATGCTGCAAGAGCTGAGACCCTTCCAGAGCGGCCCTGCCAACAAAATCCATGGGGTTTTTGAGACTCCCGGGCCATCCAAAGAGTCACAGGGGCAAGCAGATCCATGTGGAAACCCCCCAGAAATCCTGTTTCTGCTGCATGTGCTGCCGTTCTGTGCTGGTGGGGGCTTGCTGGCTCAGGAGGCGGTGCAGGTGCTCCACTGCCCTGTGCACTCTCCAACCTTCTCCCCTTCCTTGAGGCAACCCAAAATAATCTCGCTTTTGTAACAAATCAGCCAAGAGACCCGTCTGGAAAGCACAGCTCATGAGATGCTGCCCTGGGAGCTCCCGGTGACTCAGGGCTGGTCCCAGCCCCAGCTCCCTGAGAGGAGCAGCCACCTCCATGCTTCACCCCAGCTACCAGGACACACCTCTTCCCCACCCAAACCCAACCCAGATCCCGACCAGAAACCTTCTGAGAAAGAGAAACCAGCGCACAAAGGGCTCCTGACTTTACTGCAATGCAAATCAGACCTGGGGATGAGCTTGCCAAGAATCTCTCTCCCGGCTCTGGCTGTGCTGGAGGCTCCTGTGGCAGCATCCTGCCCATCTCCCTTCTGGGA
The DNA here is from genome assembly GCF_000277835.1 of Geospiza fortis. Classification (NCBI taxonomy): domain Eukaryota; kingdom Metazoa; phylum Chordata; class Aves; order Passeriformes; family Thraupidae; genus Geospiza; species Geospiza fortis. The sequence continues at coordinate 3,113,081 of NW_005054365.1, forward strand.
TAAATCACACCACAGATGCTGAAGCCACCAGAGGCCACAGGGCCCTGCCAGCCATGGGGTAACAGCCCCCTCAACACAGTCACCCAGCTGGGGGTTAGAGGGTGACCTTAAAAAGCTTTTGCAGTGAAAAATAAAGCTTCACTGTTGCGAGGCAGGAAAGGTCATCCGGCACCCAGGGATGCCCTGGGGAGGGCAGGGATACATCCCCCAGAAAAGCCACAGCTCTCCACCGACAACATGTAACCATGTGGGTTACACGTTAAAAACCTTGTTAGGGCCTTAATAAAAACTGAATTAGAGCAGTCTAGGATTTCCAAATGGATACTTAATACACCGATGTGTGTTAGGATTTTTTTTCCGCCCCCCCCAACGGTATTACACACACACACATAACACAACACAGCATCACTGCTGCTCTTATTCCAACACTGAAAAAACCTCAACCCTCTCCCTGCAGCACACTGACCCAGAATTCTCCCCTAAAGACTGAAAACAGACGTAAATATGTGTTTCTCCCCACACCAAAAAAATAAAAAAAGCCCACTTCTCCCAGCAACTTTTCCCAGAGCAGCATCTCCCTCGCAGGGATGTAAACCCATGGAAAAAGCAGAGTAGGAACAAAAGTCCTTTTCACGTTCGTCGTGCCCTGCTCCGTAACAATTATGAAAACTGTTTAGCTGG
>NW_005054365.1:3113775-3118643 GCF_000277835.1 Geospiza fortis
TCCCTCTCCCCCTGCCAATAAATTCCAGTCCCGGATCCGATGGAAAAGGCTCCCTCCCTCCCCTTTCCCCTCCCTCCCTTGCCTTCATTCCTCCTGGCTTTCTTTACAACCTAATACCCTGTCGACGCGGGGCCAGGGCCTACTTAGGGGGAAAAAAAAACACCCAGCGCCAGACTGGAGACAGCAGGCAGACTGAAAAAGTTAATCATTACTTCTGTCTGCCTTCATAATCTAATCACGCCTATTCCTAAGAGCAGGCGGCGGAGCACGCCGTACATGGAATACGTACATCCCAGGGTCACCACCCAGGATGGACGGACAGACGGACACATGGACAGCACCAGCCCCGGCCCGGGCAAGGGGCAATCAGGGCATGGACAGACAGGATGGATGGCGTTGGGAAGGAGTTCACAAGCCTGGCCATGCACATGCACACCCCTCCCCTCGCCTCTCACTTTGCTCTGGATTAATAACGCGCAGCAATTACAGAGAATATTATATTCATTAAGTAATTAACCCTCCCGGCACTCCGGCAGAGCTGGCACCCCCTTCTCGCAGACAGAGGCCAGCAGAGGTTTGCCCCGGGCCATAAAATGGGGCAGGTCAGCAGCACACAGGTTAAAAAAAAGCCTCAAAACTCCTCGTGGCTCATCTCACCCCAATTCTGGTGGCAAAGTCCTGAGAGGGGACCTTCCATGACCAAGGTGGCATCACCAACAGCCAGCAGCATCCTCCCATGGGCACAAAACTTGGGGGATTTGGGGTGTCACCAACAGCCAGCAGCATCCTCCCACAGGGACAAAGCCCATGGGAACTGGGCATCACTGGGATGCAGCAGCATCCTCCCATGGCGCTGAAGCCCAAAGGATTTGGGCATCACTAAAATGCAGGAGCATCCTCACACAGGGATAAAGCCCAGGGAATCTGGGGCTTGGCAAGCCCAGCAGCACACCAGCTTCTCCAGAAAATAACTGCAGTGCAACTCTCAGGTAAGCCAAGGCTTCATGCTCTTGACACCCAGGATACATTTTCCATGCTTGGCTGTGACAAAGAACAGTAAAACTACAGGCCTCTGCTTATGATTTATGGGTTTGTTCCTTATCATGAGCTAAAAAGTCTCAGACTGGCTTCCAAAGAAAATGAATTCATCAGTTCAAATGCAGTGATGTAACTTCAGACTCCCAGCTCCTTTTCCAAATAAAACTCCTGTTACTTGATTCCTGCTCAAAGAATGATTTTATGGAGTTATTGACTCCATCCGCTCTGCCTGGGAAGGTGCTGCCGGAGCCCAGCCACGAGGTCACTGACAGCCTCATCCCATGGCTTAGTTTCTTGACTATTTTCCCATTTTCCCTGCTTTTCTACTCAAAACCTCACCTTGCACACCAATGTGCAGACAGACGCTCAGCTCCTCTGGTATTATTTTGCATCACCCACCATGGAGGGGGCTCCTCCTCAGCAGTGACACCTGGCAATTTTTATCACCCATAAATTCGACCCACAGCCTTCCATCACCAAAAATCACTGGATCCACAGCCACACTCTCCACTTGCAAAAGTGACAGATGTCTGAATTTCCACCACCATCCTAGCAGCCACAAAGTCACCTCTTATTGATGAAGTTCTGGCTTCTATGAACAAAATCTCTTTAACCTGTGTAAGCATTACATAGAATTCTATACAAATATGGAACATATTCAGTATACAATGAATATATTTAATATATTCAACCTATACATCTATAGAATATATATATCATATGTTGACTATATCTTACATAATTATATAAATAATACATTGAATAAATGATCTCCATACATATTCGACCTACACATAGAGATTGAATAGATTTTGCTCATTATTTAACCATCTACAGCCTCACTTATTACATACATCTGCAAAATACATATTTACAACCAGGGTTAAGAGCCCAAGCAGTACTGAATTATTCCTTTAATGGCAAAACTTGCCTTTCCACGTCCTCAGGGAAAAATCACAGGAGCCAGGACTTCCCCCCAAAGCTGGCTCACCAAACCCAGCACCCCAACAGGGATCCCACGTGATGGCCAAGGGAGGGAGAGGAAGGACCACAGAGCAGGCACAGGTCCCCACGCATGGGGAGCATCACCAAGAGCATCACCAGGACCTCCTGCAACCGCCCACAGTGCTTCAGCACTGCCAGCACAACCCAACCAGCGAGGCTGAAGCCAGAAGGTTTTTTTGTGTAGTGAGGTTAAAAGGGTAGAGAAGGGCTGAGCCAGCTCTTACAGGGTGGTTTTTTTTTTCTTTTTTTTTTTTTTTTTTTTTTTTTTTTTTTTTTTTTTTGTTGGATTTTTTTTTTCCCTTGCAAGTTAAAACCAAGATAATGACACTGGGTGGGGACCAATTTGAAGGGCTGAGCAGCCAAACCAAAATTAGTCTCCCGGCCAAGAGCTTCCTAGGCCTCACAGTTTGGGGAAGGAAGCTGAGAAAAAGCATGAAAATAAAATAAAAAAATTCCTTGGGAAGCTGGACCGTCGCGCTCAAGCAAAGGTGACCCTGCTAGTCAAATATTTTTCAACATAATAAAAATAAAATCAAGTACTGGAGCAGCCTCCCTTGGAAAAGCAGGGCCTATGAGATGGTGTTTTTTCCTCTTTTTTTCTCTTTTTCTTTCTTTTCCCTCCCCTGGCACTTTCTTTCCTTTCACTAATAACTATGTTTTCTTGCATTTTTTTTTCTTGGCTCTTTCCTCATAAAAGACTGATGTAATTTCCTGTCTTGTCCCAATGTTTCCTGTTAATTAACAGGGTGAAAGTTATCATCATGCATTTAAATGGCAACCCAAAAGAAGGGAGGGGAAAAAACCAGGGGAGAAAAAAAAAAGAAAAAAGAAATGAGAGTTTGCTGTCTGTTAGCAAGCACCACATCACATTCCCAGCAGCCCAAAAATATCCTGGAAAAAGCTTTTTGGAACTGATGACTTGAGCCCCATGGGCAAAGACCCCCTGAAGGGTGGCAGCAGGTCTGTGCACAGGGGATCCAAGCCCCCACCCTCCCCTGGATGGGGATGGAAAATCCCTGCAATGCTTGCCCAGAAAAGCTCTTTTCTTGCATTAAGAATGAAAATAAAAGAAGAAGGGAAACAAGGAGATGGAAAACAGGAAGAAGAAAGAAAACAAGTAGAAGAAGGAAAAGAAGAAAAAAGGAAAAGGAGGAAAAGAGAAGAAGAAAGAAAAGAAGGAGGAAAAGAAGGAGGAAAAGAAGGAGGAAAAGAAGGAGGAAAAGAAGGAGGAAAAGAAGGAGGAAAAGAAGGAGGAAAAGAAGGAGGAAAAGAAGGAGGAAAAGAAGGAGGAAAAGAAGGAGGAAAAGAAGGAGGAAAAGAAGGAGGAAAAGAAGGAGGAAAAGAAGGAGGAAAAGAAGGAGGAAAAGAAGGAGGAAAAAGAAGGAGAAAAAGAAGGAGAAAAAGAAGGAGAAAAAGGCAAAGGAAAACAGAAGAAAAAATAGGGAAAATGGGAAAAGAAAATGAAAGGAAAAAGGCCAAAAAAAAGAGAAATAAAGCAAAATAACTTGTACAGAAAGAGACAGACAGCAACACCCAAGATGTTGCACTTATTAAAAGAAGTTGAAGAATAGAGGAAGGAAAAAAAAGGAAAAAAAAAAGAAAAACCCAGGGGCTAATCCAAAGACAGCAGGCGGAAATCCTGTGAGCTGCCGAGCTCCTTGCCTTGCCTGCCCTCAGCTCCGTGCAGGATCAGGCTCCTCCGTGCCCTCTGTTCCTCAACAGCAGCCGTGACGCAGCCGGTACCCCGGCGGCACCGCGGCCACGCCAGCGGCGGGCGAAAACAAAGCGATTTAGGCAAAAAGCGAGGGTGGTTAGAACAGAGACTGTGCCTCAGCGGTTAATAATATCCCAGCGCTGAAAATAAACTGGGAAGGAAGCTCCTTTGTGACAGTAGGCAGGCGGCCAGGCTGCGGCGTGGGTCATTCACGCCGGCGGGGGACGGCAGAGGGGTTGGCACCCACCCGCCACCCAGCTGGAGCACAGCAGGGGCTGGGGACAGGGGTCCTACACTCAGCTTTCTCCTGGGCACCCTAAAATGCCCTGCACCCCATTGCAAGCCAGCAGGGAGGGTTAGGGTGTTGGCCACCGTGGCTGGAAACAGGCATCCCCCCATGCCCATGGCAGGGAAATGCGGGTGGCTAGTGTTACTGGTTCCTTTAGTGTAAGCGATACCCACTGGCAGACAGTGGGCATGGAAACGATCCAGCCACATCCCTGCCAGCCCAGGGCTGCTCCTCTACGAGTGTTTTTGTCCCACCGAGTTTTAAATGTCCCCAGTGATCAAGTTGCTCAGCGGGACAGCTACTGCGAGCGGAGCGCGGTTTGAACTGACACTCAACTTCCAAAATTCACCTTCCTAGCCTCATTCTTCCCTAAAAAATGCCATGTTGTGGGATTAAAACGCAGGTGACCCCATCGTGGTCCCCCATCACTGTTCCCACCACCATCACTGTGATGGACTTGCTGATTCTGGGGTCTTTTGCATTTTGTCATCAGCTGTTCCAAAGATGCCGTTTGACTGGGAAAATCTACTGGCATCTGTAAAAATGGGTTTAATGAAGCTGTACAGGTATGGATTGAAACTATCTAATGGGGGCAGCACCTCTGCTATCATTTCTTCTTTAAAACACATTGTACAAGAGTATCTAGGAAAGGCTCAAGAGGCTCTAGAGCACTTAAAAGTTATTATTAAATGGATTCTATTTGCTTTGGAAGGATTTTAATCGGCGAAACGCCCGGAGCTGGGAGGAGGATCCCAGCTGTGGCCAGGGGGGGGGCCCCATAGGGTGAGGACCCCCTTAAAAAAAAAAAAAAAAAAAAAAAAA
>NW_005054365.1:3118769-3128555 GCF_000277835.1 Geospiza fortis
CAGCCTGCTGTGCTCCAGAGGCTCCAGTGCTGTCATCCTGGCATTAACCCCTGATAACCTTGTCCTTTCCAGGACGGGACTGTGGTTTTTTAGGTAAGCAAGGAGCAGGGGGTCATGTCTCCCAGCAAGGCTGGGAAGGAAAGGGTGCAACGCCCCGCGACGCTCAAAGCAAATTAAAAAATACTGAAACGACGTAAGCTCAAAAATAAACCAAAAATAAGTGACTTAAAGAAAAAAAAATTCCCAAGCAATTGTTTATCCCTGGGACAAATATACAATCCTAGTTCCACAGGAAGATGTCTCAATTTCAGATTATAATAGGATGCCAATTTGTAAATAAAGGCATTTCACAGGAGGTTATAAACTCCGTAGGGGAGGGAGGTGGAAGTAGGGGGAACGGGAAAACACAGGCAGGGCTCTGGCGGAGAAACAGCACAGGATCCTGCTCACATGGGCAAGGGGAGAGCGACGGGAAGCCGCTTTGGGGGGCAAATATCTCCGGATTTGGACAAGGTGCTTATTCCCCGTCGAGCAGATACCAGCAGGGATCAGAGGCATAGTGAAACATTCCCGGCCTGTCCGCAATTTTGGAATGAAATGTCAATCAGCCAAGAGGTCCCTTAAACCAGACAAGGTCCCACAGCACAGAGAGCCAGAGTAGGGAATGATGCCAATGCTCTTCCAGCCTGGGGAAGTCTTCCCTGCGTTTTTGGTGTGGAGTTGGGAGGCAAAAACTGAGTCTGTGCCTGCTACAGAAGAGCCTTTTTGGTTTCCCAGCCTCAAGCCTTGCAGAACCTTGATCCAGCACCCGCCAAGCACCATCACTCAACATCCACTGGCTCTTGGAGAGCCTGAGGTACTTCCAGAGTTGGGGCAAATCAGCAGAATTAGGCCAAAATCTGGATAACCTCTCAGGTTTGGTATTTTAGGAATAACCTCTATAAAAAAGCAGTGGATGTGGTGAGGACACAAGCCAGCTCAACTTGCTCTCCCTCTCTGAGGACAAGGTCTGGACTTCTTGAGAGCTTTGCTTTGCTACAGCAGATCCAGCACCAAGCCCACCAGCTCACTTCTACCCTTGGAGCAGGGCTTCTCCATAGGTCATACAGGAATCTGGCTCCCACCAACCTGATGCCACCAAACCATGGGCCAGCCACCTTCAGGCACTCCAGCCATGGCTTTGCTTGTTTGAAAGAAGCCACAACCAAACACATCTGCTGAGAGCAAGTCAGCTCAAAATACAGGAAAATCACCCTCTGTCTCCTATTTATGGGAATTATTTTTATCCCCAATGAGATATTTTTGCTCTTTAACCACACAGAGGGCAGAAAGGATCTGGTTAGTAATACCTGAGCACAGCCGTGTCAGTGGGAGCAACCGTGAGCGAGGAGTCCTGACCTACCCACAGGCTGACCACTGACAAAAATAAAGATGATATAAGAAAATAAATAAAGCCAAGAATACAGAAGACAGAGCCAGTGCCTCGGGGGAAGCGAGGGGTGCATCAGCCAGAGAACGGGATGGCTGGGGAAGAGAGAGCCGAGCTGGGATGGGCAGGGGACAGCAGCATGATGTGAAGGACCAGCCAGGGTCATTGCATTCCTGGGTCATGAAGGAGAGCAGAAGGAAGAGGGAGGGAGGGAAAGGTAAACTGTTCTGAAGGCCTTCTCTGAAAGGAGTTTATATATAGAGGACAGTTAAAATCGCCACACGTCCTCCAGAGCCTCTGGTATCCATCAGCACAACTGCCTGCAGCCCCAGCAAGAGACAGAGCCCAGCACTGGCTGATCTGAGGCTCCTCCCCATCAAAGGCTCCTCACAGAGAGCTGCAAGGACACTCACTTTGAGCCCCTCCAATGCTCCCCTTGCCACCATCCTCTCTCCATGCATTCCCCCACCAGAGTGGCCGTGAACCCCAGGCTGGCCTCATTCCCAAATTCTCAGTGCTGAGAGTGATCTTCCTTGCCAAATCCTGCTCTTTGAGACATCAGAGCAGGTCTACTGATCCTGCTGCTACACCAGCATCCACCACACACCACTAATGACCAAAGGCTGCAGTGCTGCAGGATCCCACCGGCACCACCACCAACCACCTGTGATGTCTTTTTCCACACACACCCGCTCCACTCTCCAAATTAGCAAAATAATTACTTTTTTCCCCCTTTCTTAAGCCGTCCTTTCACCAAGGAGCTGCAAATCCAACACTGTACAGGTCTGGAGGGTAGGAGGGATGCTGGATTCTCCGCCCAGCATCACCCATCCCTATCTGCCCAAACACAGATAAGACTAAGCCAAAGCACTGGCCACGTACCCTGCCAATAACTCATTAAAGCCCTCTTCAAACACACTCTTCTGCTAACTAAAATATGCAGGAGGGGGTAGGAGAAAAAAGGAGGAGAAAGTGAGCTTTGGAGGATTGCTCCAAAGTGCGTTTATTTTCCTTTCTTGACTGGGTCTCTCCAGTTGGGAATTTTCAGCACTGCACTTCTGCACGCGGAAGGGAGATGCCAGTAAATCAGAGCAAATTCAAAACAAATGCTCTTTCATGTGGAGGCATTCGGCTTTGTTTCAGGGCTTGGGTAGCTAACCATATCCCTTCAAGAGTCAACTCTCCTATCAGCTCCTCATTAAACTAAATGGCTACAATTACATTTGGGGAGGAAAAAAGAGTGGTTAATGATCGTAAAAAGGTTCTGTTTCCAGGCTTGGGGAGGGGGGGAACCTTTGATAAGGGAGACAAAAAAAAAAACCCAATAAAATAATAAAAATAGAATAAGTTTAAAATGTACTTTCAGGTGGAAATGTGCTTTCATTTGGGGAAGAAGCTCAATTAAGGAGCTAGGGGGGTCCCCTTCCCGCAGCCTTTTGGGAGGCACCAGGAACGAGCCATGTTATTTCCTGCAGCCCAAGCCCCCACCTCCTGCCTTCCCTTCGGGAGCAGAGCTGCCAGACGAGATGTTATCAATAGGCTGGACCTTACAGAAAGCCCCCTTTTAAAAGCGAGTACTTCCTCTGCTTATTTCATGTGGTATCCTGTGGAACTGAACTCTCTCCTCCCCTCTGCAACGGGTGTATTTCAGGAGGAAAAAGGAAAAAAAAAAAAAGAAAAAAAAGATCTAACAACATCCTTGTTGTGTTGTTTTGCTTCTTGTCTTTTTTCTTTCTGCAGTCCCCCTTTTTTTTTAATTCCCTGAAGCTATAGGCTCCAATGTTAAAAAAAAAAAAAAACACGCAAATCCTTCTGCCTTTGGAAAAAAAAACCCTAAACAGCAACAAGTTTTCCTGTTCCCTCTCCCCCTTCGTTTGATTAATTCTCATTAGGGCCTTTGAACAAACAATATGCTCCCCTCTCAAATAACAGACAGGGTATATATTACACCCAAAGAAAAACAAACAAGGCTCACTTAAAGACATCACATCCACACCAAACGCAAATTCCTGGAGAGAGGCAGGGGCAGATGCACACACGCGTGCAGCCGCCGCCGACCTAATTCCGAATTCCAGTTTCAGGGTGATGAATAAATCATAAATCAAGGAGACATCCCCACAAAGGCAAGCACCTTCAAACATCAGCCAGTACCTGCAGGTACACGGTTTCAGACACTTTAATCCTGGTAGAGACACTGAGGTGGCCAGTCTGGGGTGGAAGATGACGTGCTGGAGACATCACACCTTGGAAATGGGGTTGGGAGTTGGACTGGGTGACCTTCAAAGGTCCTTTCCAACCCAAACCACTCTGTGTCTCTACACAAACTTCAAGAGGGGTGGAGAAAGTACCTAACAAGCCTCCATCCTGTAACAGCAATTGGAGGCTGAAGGAGATGGCAAATAGGAAAACAATGGAAATCACTGAATATGTCAGGAAGGGGTACAAAAACATTATCAACTCTCTCTGCAACACCCTCTATAAAAAACAGGCCACCTTTCCTCCCCAGGCACCACGAGTCTTGTGCATCAGATGTGGGATGCTGGCGACCTTACCAGGAGCAAAACCTGAGCAGGGCTCTCATCCCAGAGACAAGAGATGCCCCCACAACCAAGTCAAGGATTTGACACCAAATCCTTCTTTTTGGGCACCTGTACCCACCATAATCCACACACCTGAATGAATGGTCAACCAACATTGCTTAGCCTTCCCCTGCGTCAGTCCTTTTACCTCTTCCTGCCTTTGGCCAAAAATGAATGGAGCATGAGGCTGGAATCCAAAGGAAGTACAGACACATTCAGGGATGGAGAACCTTGTCTGGGATTTCTACACATCCTCTGCACAACAGGTACACAGCTGCTAACGAAATTAAACCCAACTCCCGCTCTGAGCACACACTTCTCAGTGATGTGCATTCCCAAAACTCCCCCAGCCTCACTTTGCCTTTTGTCAGGACCCTCAGCCAACGCGACCCACGGCCAAGATCAAGGGCAGCAAGAGATGTCTTACCTGAGAGCCCCCCAGGGGCTAGACAATTAGTTCCCCCTGTTTCAGTGGAGGAAGGCACAGAGTCTGGACAATCTGCTGGAGCAGAGGAAGGAAAGAAAAACAAAAGTAAGTCAGTATATAGGTGGTTCTTTGCAGGCTCCCAGCATCGCCCCGAGCAGAACACACATTCCAAAGGGCTTAGCAGGAAGCGATTACTAATTGTCCGTGCAGAGACGGTAGTTCATCAAGAAGCATCCACCCTAACTCGTTGTCTCAGTCAAGGCTGCGCTTCACCCCCAGCCAGCACTGATTATAGACTGGCAGAAATTACAGGCTGGCTGCCACCTCTCTGGACAAGTCACCGGCTAAGGAGATCAAGGTTGTCGCCGTTCTGATGCAAGCGAGCTTCCAAAAATGCTTAAATCGTGGCTTTATGCACCCAATTTAGCCCAAACCTGTAGCTCACCAAAATGGGAACCGAAAGGGAAACGTCTCATTGCTGCCCTTCTGCAGTGAACGGGCTGAGTTTGTGGTGCCCTGCTCGAGTTCTGTCACCACCAGCAGCTGGCAGACCTTATTGCCGCCTCCTGGGCAGTGGGACCCGCTCCTCTGGGCACCACCAAAGGGCAGGGTAAGACTGCCTGCTCCTCTAGAAGCTTCTCTCAGTGCTCCTTCAGAGGTTTCTCCCAATCTCATGCAGGTGCTGGAGATCAAGGTTTGGACCTCTCTACCCTAAGCCTGCTCTTCCAGGTGACAACAATCAGAAGCCAACACCAATCTCCTGGTCCTACAGAACAACTCCAGCTTTTTGGTCATCACCATGTGGGACCATGAGCTGAAGAACAAGGCTCAGAGGACCTGTGAAGTTCATGCAAACTTCTGGTCCTGAGGGACTTTGGGTGTCTCCAAATTTGGGTTCTCTATGCCCTCATTTTGCCCACATTTGTATTCAAAGCAAGGCCATCACAAGGAGAGCTGAGATGATTTTCTCCCTACTGATAAAGAAATTCTGCCAGATCCCACTCCTGAAATACCAGTGAATAAGAAATTCCTGTCTGCATAACCTCATTTTATCAGAGTAAAGTAAAAGCCCTAACAGGAATATACAGTTTAACAGGATATACTTAATCAAACTGAAAACAATAGGGGAGACAGGAAATAGACTTACTTGTGAAATACTGTATATGATATGCTCTCTAAATTCCTTGTCGTGCTTTCTATGTTTTAAAGAATAGGGTTTTTACTTTTTTAACTCTTTCTAGTCCAGACAGGAGATTTCCCCACCATTCCCCTGTGCTGGCTTCAAGTGCTTGAGCTACAGATGGTTTCTGAACACAGGCTGGACCACTCTGCCCTGCCCTGGGCTCCCTGTGCCTGCAGCTGTAGTTCCCTGAGGAGTTCCTGGGATAAGGGACATCACTGTCTTGCTGTAGAGCTCATACATGACCAGGTTCTCTGTTACCACCTCAGGCAGGACAGACTCCTATCCAAACTTCAAATGCACAACCCTAGCAATAGGGCGATGTGCTTCCACACTTCTTCCTCAGCTCCCTTCCTATGTCCCATCACCCAGAAGACAATTCCCCTCATCCATGAATCACCCCTGGAACTCCCTTTCCGAAACTCAGGGCTGGGGCAGCTCAACTCTAGACCAGGCAGGAGAGTCAGGCGTGGGAGGAGTCAAAGGCAGAACCCTCATGGGGTCTGTGCCCTGTGCGTGGCTGGATTCATTGTTGCCCTCATCCCACCGCCCACAGAGCTGCTGGGGCTCTCGTTAGGTGTGGGCACTGGGCTGGTTTTACCTCCAGCCCCAGAGAGGTCGAGGATCAGACATTTGTCCAGCCTGGTGCACAGCAATCTCCTCCCAACTCTGCCTTCCCACAGCACGAAACCATTGCGGAGACACACAATTATTCCTTGTGGCCACCAGCCCAACCTTGCAAGGTGTCAAATAGCTCCGGGAGCTGCCAAACCTCCAGCTCCCCTGAAAGCTGACACCACAGGAGGGCATTCAGCCCCACAGAGACATCCCAGCGAGTTTCCTGCGCTCTCATACACCAGTCACGCCAGAGCACAACGGAGCCACTTGCAGCCCCTTGTCCCACTTGAAGCTTAGTCAAAAAATGTTTCTGGATTATTTGAGGGTGCTACTATCCACCTCACTTTCATCAGAGCTGCAGGCTCCAGCAGGGACATGAGGAATGCTGAGTCCCACACTCCTCCATCATCCATCCCAGCCAACATCCCATGTGAGGAAGAGGGATAGTTCCCTCCTTGATAAAATCCTCCCCATCCCTGGAGGTGTCCAAGACCAGGCTGGAGGTGGCTTGGAGTAACCTGTTCTGGTGGAAGGTGTCCCCGCCTTGGAGCGAGATGACTTTTAAGGTCATTCCAACCCAAACCATTCTGGGATTCTATGAATGAGCAAGCCAGGCTGACCCACAGCCTTCCCTCAGGTAACTCAGCCATCAAGGGCAGATCTTTCTGTTCTGTGACAAGTACACAAATACCAGATCTATCCTACCAACACAGCCTGATGTTGCATTTCACTGCCTGCAGCAGATTCCCAGCTCCTTGTCCATCCCTGCTTTCCTCCAGCCTGCAATGTAGCCTGTCTCAGCCTCCATCACCTCCAGAAAAACTGATTTAATCCCCATTGGTTAGGGGTTTTAAACAAAAAAAGAGACATTTAGACAAGATCGAAGAGAGAAATAGTTAATGATGGCAGTGGTGAGGCACTGGCACAGGTTGCCCAGAGAGATGCTAGATCTCCCACCCCAGAAACATTCAGGGTCGGGCTGGATGGGATTGGAGCAACCTGGTCTAGTTGAAGATGTTCCTGCTCATTGCAGGAGGGTTGGACTAGATGGTCTTTAGGGTCCCTTCCAACACAAACTTGTTTTTGATTCTCTGATCTGGCAACCTCTGCCAGAGCCCACACCAGTCCAGGGTTTTTATCTGCCTGTCTCTCCATATGAAGCACAAGACACAGCACTGAGCACTTAACTTTTACCACCACCATCATGCTTGATGGAAAAGCAGAAGTTTCCTGCTGGATACACACTCCCAGCTCCACTGGCAGAGCCTAAACACAGGGACTGCTCCCACCCAAGGCCCCAGGTGAGAAAACAGCTGATGGGCACCATCCAGGTAAAAAATCCTCACACCTTCCCTCAGTTCTCAACATGCAGCTGGGGAGCTGCCACGGGAGATGGCACCGAGGCTGGGAACCCTCAGTCCCCCTGCAGAGGAAATGCTGAGAAACCCTGAGCTTGCAGAACCCACCTGCCACCACAGACTTCCAGGCTCCGCCAGCGCCTGTCACAGCCCCGCTAGTCAGAGCTCAGCTGCCAAGTGGATTTTTCTTTCAAAAAGGAAAAAAAAGGAGGACTTTTTGGTGAGTAACCCAGTCGTTTCTGTGTTTCCGATGGGCAGCGTTAATCACTTCCTATTGGCCGATAGGAATAACTTTTCCTTTCGAAATGGCACATTCATGTTCTGCGGCTTTTCTGTTTACACACATTTTGCTACCTTATGTCAACACTTGCTAATGAATAAATATATCATTCGGCTAACTGAAAATGAGATCCTGGCAGAGGCAGATTGGATGTTTAAATCCTGCTAATAGATTTTATCCTAACATCTTTACAGGAAACCAAAACCAAGTTTAACCCTTCTCTCCTGCAGCTCCAATCCCCTTTGCATCCCATGCCAGGATCATCAATGAGTGTAGAGAAAAGCCATAAAGGCAAAAAAATAGGAACTTTTGGGGGAGCACTGCAGGGATGCAGCCAAAATTATGTGTAATCCACAAAACTTCATGACCCAGCAGACCCCCAGAGTCTATTACAGAACAACGCTTCTGCATCCCAGCACATGCCCTGGATGCTGAACCTGCTCCCTATGTCCCTCTTTCATCCATGGGCCCTTATCTCCTGTTTTCTTCGCACCAAGGCAAGGTAGTTCATGCTCTGCAACCCAATTGTTTGTTAAACAGCTTTGTTTATTTCCCAAAGGCAAAAAAAAAAAAAAAAAAAAGACTCGTCGTGAGTGTTCCAAAAGAGTTGGCAGAGGGGAAAAAAGACAGTCCAGCCTCTGAGGGAGCAGCCGGCAGGGTGAGACCCCACCACAGCACCAGAGCAGCCTCAGGGCTGGGGTTTCTTTTAGCCCTGAGACCCTGCAGAGAGGTAACTTCACAGACACCGTTCTGTTGGCCAGAAAAACCCCAACCAAACAATCTTCAAGAATATCTGTGTATCCACCCTTGCCACCCTGCAGTGCCTCCCCCGTCCGCCGCGACCGCAGGGACCGCCGCACTCCAGCCCACTCCAGAGCCACTAATGCTCAGGAAGCCAGGAGCTGCTCCTCCCGAGCTCCCCGCGTTTCCGACTCTCCCCACCTCTCCTCCTTCTGCCAGCCTCATTTATCTCACACCCGGCGAGCTCACTGCCAACCAGGAGTTTATGCAGACAACCGCAAGAGAGCTGGTGCCAGCCTCAAATGGGCTTCTCCCCTGGCACCCTGACATTCAATTACAAGCAACAGGCATGCACAGTGGTGCTAAGAAACTCAAAATTTTAAAAGGTTAAGAAAATAACTTTTCAAACTCTTTTCCCATTTTTTTCCCCAAGCTGATGAGGTAGGATTAGGCTCCTATAAAACTTAGAGAGATTTCTATCCAACCAGTCCGTCTGTCAAGGTTCACTGGGATTCCCAGGCATCAGGGAGATGCTGTGCTGGATCCCAACCTAAATCCCTAAAAATTCACCCAGTGGTGCAGAAGCACTGCCATTTCCAACTGGAGCCTATGGTTTTCCTGGCTGACTCAAGCAGCACAGGCCTGCACTGCACTGCAATCCCTTCTGAAGTTTACTGCCAGAGTTTTAAAACCCTACTTTGTGCACAAAGTGGCTTAGATAAATTATATGTTAATTCTTACAGGGGTAGCAGGAGGCACAGAAGCACACAAGCAACCCAAAAGCAAAATGCGTGACAAAGGCAGGAGACTGTTTCCCCGATAAAGGGGCTGTTATGCCATTTTTTTATCTCTTACACTTGCATTGAAAAAAGTCCACTTACCAGTTGGTTTGAGAAAATCCATTGGATATCTGGAGTAGGGTGGAGGGGGAGACTCTGGAATTAGAGAAGTACAGAGAAAATAAAGGCAGAGCCATGAGAAAGAAAAAAAAAAAAGAAAAAAGATAGGAACTTATGATAACAGTGGCATTCTTTTAGCAAAACTGTTTGTCTTAGCTCTGGGGGTTGGAGGCAGGGCAGCGAGGCGGTGATTGCCTTGATATTTAGCTGTCAGATAAACAAAAGGGGCCGTCTGGCGCCAGTCTCCCTGCTATCTGCCGCTCGGGCTGTCTGAT
>NW_005054365.1:3128608-3128988 GCF_000277835.1 Geospiza fortis
GGCGGCGGGGAGGCAGCGCCGGGGCCCCCGGGAGGGGAGGGGGTCCCGGAGGTGGGGGCGTCGCCCCCTCCCCTAAATACAAAAGGAAGTACATAAACCGCGGCAACGGAAAAGTTTTTGTGCGTGTTCTGGGTTTTGTTGTTTCTTGCGGGTCGGGTTTGGTTTGGTTTATTTTTTCCTCCAGAAGGGAAAAAAAGTTTTGTAGGCCGGGAGGTGAGCGGGGCTGCATCCACGTATCCCTGTATCCCCTCCATACACGCATCCCCCGCATCCCCTCCAACCCCTGCACATCTCCAGCCCCTGGGTCCTCCCTAGCCCCTGCACCCCATCCCCTCCGTTCTCCACACCCCTGTATCCCGTCCCTCCCCTGCCCACCTCCC
>NW_005054365.1:3132085-3132538 GCF_000277835.1 Geospiza fortis
AGTGGCAGAGTGGGTAGAGCGCACGTAAAACTAACATCCCACGCAGGCAGGGCATCCCCGGGGTGCGTGTCCTGGATCCCTGAATTTGGGGCAGGCAGGAGGGCAGGGATAATTTAAGTGCCCAGTTGTGCATACATGCACGTGAGTAGGTCAGGGATGCGACAAACAGGCCCGGCATTTGCAGAATCTGGATCTAAATTAGGCAGAAAGTGTCTAGATTTGGGGCAGGCTTATCAAATGTTAACCAGACTGTACCTAGCTAGGTACAAAATCGGCTCAAAATCCAGATAAATAGTTGGAAAAACACTGGGGAGGGGATGAATGCTATTTGCTGGCATCAGAAAGAAAAATTTAGGAAGCCTCGTTGCAAAGCTGGAGTCTGAGGAAGGCAATTGGCTCCTTGCTTCACCTCCAAATAATTAAAGGGGGGGGGGGGGGGGGGCCCCGGCCCAC
>NW_005054365.1:3132820-3134958 GCF_000277835.1 Geospiza fortis
AAAGAGAAGGGGGGGGGGGGGGGGGGAAATGTTCCTTCTCATTCCAATATTGGCTGGGGAAAGACATGTTGGACGTGCTCATTAATCCATACGTTATACTTTTTATTTTTTCAAAACTTGCCAGGCTGTTATAAATGAGATTAAAATCTCCTTTTTAAATTTTCCGCCTTGTAGCTCCCCTTGCCACAGCACTGACAGCTATGATTACTTTATTGTCATGAGGGAAATGACAAAAAGCACAGTGTGCTGTGTGCTGGGAGGAGGTGGAGGGCAGGAAGGGGGTCCAGCAGTTAAAATAAATTTTTGGCCCTGCCATAAGCTCTCCAGGCGACCCTGGGCACCTGCCTTTCCCTGCGAGTAGGGACCTGGGCTTTGGCACCTCTGATTTCCCACAGGAACAGCTGGGCCATCAGCACTTGCCCGGTTTTGTGATCTCTGCAGGTGAAAATTGTCCCAGAAGCGCTAAATATTAAATAACTGATAAAGAACTTCTTTCCAATTAACCCTGCAAACTTGTTTAAGCAGACCATATGTATGTGCCCATATGGAAAATACAGAAATAAACATAATGAAGCTGATAAGTATGGGAACAGGACCTGGGCTGAGGGGATGCTTGGAAATCAGGGTGATACCCATAGCCTGCCCTGCTCTGGATGTATTGCTCAAATGTCACCCTGGGCCAGAAACCTGTCCTGAAATGCATGAAGGGCACTGTTAATCCCTGAGGAGAAATAAAATATGTTTGAGTCATAGAATTCAAGAATTGTTTAGACTGGAAGGGACCTTAAAGCTCACTTCGTTCCACCTCGTCTGTCAGGGCTGGGACACCTTCCACCAGACCAGGTTGCTCCAGCCCTGTCCAGCCTGGCCTTGGACACTTCCAGGGATCCAGGGGCAGCCGCAGCTCCCCTGGGAAACCTGTGCCAGGTCCTCCCCACCCTCACAGACAAGGATTTTTCCCTTCTACGTAGCCTGAATCTCCCCTAATTTAGTTTAGAACCATCACCCCTTGTCCCGTCACTCCAGGCCCTACTAAAAAGTCACTGCCCGTCTTTCTTCTAAGCCCCTTTGGAGTGTTGCAAGGATTCGTGCAATGTGTTACATTTGTATACCGTGTTTGCACAGCGTTTTGCATCCCTGCTGCCAAACACATTAGGTCCTGGATGTAAAATCCCGGCGAGCCCACCCTGCCCAGCCCCAGCGCTCCGTTCTCACGGGGGTTTCTAGGGACCTCTCCTGAACCCAGCTGGCTTTGAAGAGCTAAAGCCGGGTTAATTTGCATTGCAATTCAGCCTTTGACAGACAGTTGGAGCCAAGGCACTGTTAACCTAATTGTTTTGCTAACAGCACCAGGGTGTGAGACTCACCAAAGGCACTTCCAACAAAGGGGATAAAACCAGACTTGGGGAAAAAAAAAAACCCTTTTCCTGACATCATTACCGGGTACAAACAAACAGAGCTGATCCCTCTTCATACGCTTTCCAGGCGAGGGTCAATAACAAACACACTTTGCTCTTTTGGGGGTATGTCTCTCCTTTTCACAGCAGTGAAAAGCCAGTCAGGGGAGGCAGGAGAGAACAAGCCAGGCTGAAGGCAGGGGCAGAGGCAGCGCAGGCTGGCTCCTGGCACTCTCCCATCCTTTTGTGCACATTAGGAATAGCTAAGCTTGTGGCCCTGCTTCTATTTTTATGCATTATTTTGAGAGCAGAGCTCTCAAGCAATGTTCAAAGTCTGGGTTGTGAAGCCGTTTTGGCTGTAGCCAGTCTCCTTCCACTCCAGCAGCTCATGTCAAGACAGCAGACTCAAGCTATGAGCCCCAAGGTCTGCAAAGAAAAGCATTCTTCAAGCACCCTCTCTGTGCGGTGAGTGGCACGGGGAGACAAGGATGCCGTGCTCGCTGCTGTCACACAGCCCTGCGAGCTAAAATCACCATTTCAGTGCGGCTGCTCCTGCCTGCTGGCAGCCATTCCAAGGCTGGTCTGTTGGAAAAGGATCCAGTAAAAGTGGGTACGAGGGAGAAATTCACTGCACCCACCGCTGGCTCCAACAGCACAAGGAGCTGGAGCTGCTGCAGCCAGTGCAGAGGAGGCCACGGAGATGCTGCCAGGGCTGGAGCCCCTCTGCTCTGGAGCCAGCCT
>NW_005054365.1:3135058-3135884 GCF_000277835.1 Geospiza fortis
GGCCCAGGGTGCCCAGAGCAGCTGTGGCTGTCCCTGGATCCCTGGGAATGTCCAAGGCCAGGCTGGATGGGGCCTGGAGCAGCCTGGGACAGTGGGAGGTGTCCCTGCCCATGAAAGAAAGGGTTGGAATGACCTGAATTTAAGGTCCCTTCCAGCCTACACCATTATGTGAGAAAAATGAGAAAAAAAGCCTGGTGAGATGAGATGTTTCCTTGCCTGTATCAAGCCATGGGGAAAAAACATTTCCCTCTCAAGCCCTGGGGGTTGGACCATCCAAATCAAATGTCCAGCAGTGCTGTCCCTGGGGTGCTCATTCCAGCATGGGAATATTTGGATTCATCAGGGCACTCACACGTGCCCAACTCTGACTCTGTGCTTTGCTGGCTGAAATTTTTTAGCTTTACGAGTTGACCACACAGCTGTTGTAGTGTTTTGGTCTGGTAGCTAGACAGGGGTTAAACACAAGGCAGCGTCCCTTATGCCAACATAAGGGAAATTATATATATAAGTGCATATTAAAACTCTATGTTTCCCCAATTTCAGTAGGAGAATTTGCTGCTTGCAGTGTAAGATGCTGGTGTAACTACATCTACCAAAGGGGGATTTGGGTGGTGCAGGGATCAGGACCCAAGGGAAGGAAGAGTGAAGGTGCTGCCGCCAGAGGGAAAGTGCTGCTGGCCAAAGGATCTGGTGGCCCATGACCATGTCAGGCCAGGGTGGGCCAGGGGAGCAGTGCCTGCCCTCTCTGGTGGTCACTCACTGACACACTCAGTGTGCACAGAGCTGGCACCTCTGCGCCTCAAACAGCCATGACAGCTGTGCTGTG
>NW_005054365.1:3135902-3141284 GCF_000277835.1 Geospiza fortis
GGCTGCTGCTGAATGTCACCAGTGGGATTTATGACCAGGAGGTGAGGGGGATTTAGGTCAGACAGTCTGGGAGGGCATGATGGTGGAGCTGGGCAGGAGAGCACAGTGTCATTGGGGAGCCACAGGCCAGGCACAGGAGACACAGGAGGGAAGATGTGAAGTGGAGGAATGGAGACAGATTCAATATTTGATTTTACAGATAAAGGAAAGCTTGACAATCCCTTTAGCTGGGACAGGCTGTGCTGAAAAAAAGGTTTGTTTCTTCCCCCACCAGTCCAACCCAGGAATCTCAGTGCCTTTGGCATTTGCCTCCACCTAGCTCCTTAGGATATAGCAGGGTCTGACTCAATGTTAATATAAAATATGTGATGTTAATGCACCACCTTAGCTGTAACTCTTCACTTGTATTGTACCTGTACTTCTGTGTTTCAGATGTCCAAATTAGTAATATAAGTTTTTGGATTTGTTTTGGTGCATAAGCTCTCAGAAAGAGAATTTTTCCTTTCTGTAACTCTAAAGATAAGCACACACAGACAGTACACATGGTACCTCTCTTTCAGTATTTCAGTTTCAGTAGTGTAAATCAAAATCCTCTTTATTTCAAGTTAGTGCATTTGCACGAATTACAATGTTTTATTTGTAGTTACCTGTCGTTTTACCTATGGGCAACAACAGGGTGTATGGAAAGAGCTGGGGCTGACACGAGAAACAGAGGTATTTGTTACCCTATGATTCCTCCTCCTGACACCTCAGAGGAGACCAAGGCTTTCTGGTTTCAGCCACGCTTGCCTGCAGAACCACCCGTGGCAGGGAGATTGGAACCAGAGGATCTTTAAGATCCCTTCCAACCCAAACTACTCTATGCTTCCATGATTCCAGGACCTCAGGGTGCTTCCCATGTGAGGACCCACTGCCTCCTGGACTCTGGCATACACAAACATTGCAACACCAATGCCCAGGAGTGCTGGGGAAGGGTGGGGTGTCCATCACTTAAGAGCAGCATTTTCGCCCTAATGATATCAAGCCAATCCCTGAATTCTGGCTTTAGGAGGATTTATCAGCTCCTGAGAGACGGGATACTCAGATGCAGCCACAAGGCAGGGATGTGCCCCTCCTCTCAGCCAGCAGAGGAGACTGAGGTGTCACTGCCCTGCAGATCCATTTACCGGCGGGAGGAGCCCACAACACCTTCACTAAAATCAAACAAAACCACCCCAAACCCTTTTTGGCAGAAGGAAGCACTTGTAAAAGGGATGGGAGAGTAGGAAGCAAAGCAAGAGGAAAAACTCCAGCTTCTGTATTTCCTATTGCTGGCAGGTAGGGGTGTAATTTTGGAGTTCCTTCCTTTTTAATGGGATAGGTCGTAACCTTACCATCATTTATGTGTCTCTCTGTATTTATTGCAGTGGCCTGGCCAGATGCACTGTGGAGCTGATTTCTCTCCCTCAAACATTAGTCATGTCCTCACAGATGGCAATATAACAGCCTATGCTTTTCACAGACTTTAACAAGCAAAATTCCCAGTGACACTAGTGGGAATTTTGTCCCATCAGAGACAGGGACTGGCCTGTTGTAAAAAGAAAATTCTCATGTTTATGGTGAGTTGTTCAGCATCAGTGTTCCTCTTTCTGACCTACAGCTTGACATAAAAAGATAATCCAACTATCAGACATCTGCAATCAAGGACTTTATGAAACCCTGACCTTTTATGTGTGGAGCATCACAGTTACACTGCACGACAGTCTGCTCTAAGGAACACAGTCTGGATTTCTTGTCCTCAAATCCAATACAAATACTCACTTAAAATAACAAAATTATTAGATGCTTCTTCATATTCTAGCTCTCTGGGAGCATTATAGATATGCCTTTTTGGGGTATTTGAGAGAGAAGGGAGAAGATGCATGCAAATAATTAAAAGATGCTTCAAAATCAGGACAGCTGAGGCAAGCAACATCTTTTATCTGCAATGACTTAGCCACGAAATACCTGCATGGCTGAAAGAAAGAAAAGGTAGATGCTGTGCTAGGAGGACACAACTGAGAAGTGAAGCATCATTTTTCAGCAGTAATGATCCAGGTGGAGTAATTAACCACTGGTTGTGGTGGATGTTTTGTCAATAATAATTGTGAAATGAGGTTTTGGTGGTATTCAGCAGATGAGCTCCAGCTGGTTTAAACCTGTACGGGTGCAGGCAGTCTTTCTGCCCCGAGTTACTCAGGTGGGTAGTCTAGACAGTAGGAATAGCTCTTCATACCCAATAATTTATGAATTAGTAGGGCCAGTGTATTAAAACAGATAATTGAAAAGTCCTCATTTGTCTAAATGTAGGGTTGGGATTCTTTAATAACTTTTTACAAATATTAAACCAAACAGAAATGCTTTCATGACAGTCTTGCACATGGCTTGGTTCCAGGAAAAGAAACCTGCTGGGAATTGATTTTTTTTCTCTGAAATTTCCAAGTGATGGAAATTGCTTGAGAATGGGAAAGTAGCTAGCACTAAAAAAATAAAGCTGAAACTCTGTCTGATAGTCACTACCTTCAGGTTGAGAAAATTTCTTTCAACCTCATGTGAGGGAGTTTCAGGTAAACAAGAAATATAGGATTGGGCAGGAACTGACTTCCCTGATTTCACAATCCAAATTGCATAAAGTGAAGGAAAAAAAAGAAGTATTAGAAGTAAAGTGTAATTTAAAGATTGGATTTTCAAAAGCACATTACCCAAACCTGCACATTCATTTTATCTGGAGGGAAGAAGGCACGCCATCTGATAGCAATGATTAATCCAAAGGAGGCCCAGACTTGTTCTCTCCATTTAAGAGGAAAAATTACATATTCTGTGAGTAGGTAAAAACAGCTGTACTGACTGAGATACCTGTGGCTCTTCTAGAGATTGCAGAACATGGCTCTCCATCTCCCATATTTGTTAATATTTGAGGTTTTTTTCAAAGACATAAAAGTAATTTTAGGTCTGAAATATCCAAAGTGTATTGGAGACATTCTTTTTTTTTTTTTAATTTTATGATATTCTGGGGGGTCTGCTGGCATAATTTAATGACACAAAGCCAAACCACCCAACACCAAATATGGAATAGAGAAGAAAACTGATTTACAGCAAAGGGGAAAAGTTCACTGTAATGGGTCCTAGGCTAGCTGTACCTTCAAGCTCAGAGAAAGACCTTAGACATTAAAGTGTATCAATTTCCATCAGCAAAATATAAAAGGTTTTTATTTGTTTGCTGGTGACGGTACTTAATTGTGACCTGGTCCCAGTGCTTTCCAACACTCACCTGCCTCCCAAATCACAGAGACAGGGAAGAGCACTTCACAAAGAATTAAAGGATGACTTTATAGCCATTGTTTAAAACCATAATTAACACCGTGTTTAAAGCAAAAGTGAGACAATTACCACCTCCTAAAGCCCTTGAGAAATCTGAGCAGCAGACCTCCTGCCAGACTTTCTGATATCGCAGGCACCATAAACAGAGCTTTGCAAGAACCATCCCATTCACAGCCCTGACAGCTTTGCTCCTTAGTGCTAAGTATCATTATTATTATTATTACTCTCTCTGTTTACGGTGATGTGTTAGGAAGTGAGCAACTCGGGTTTCTCAAGACCTTACTGACTCCAACAAAGAGCAGCCTCACCTCCAAAGGGTGCCTGTCAGAGGGGTTCAGGGCTCTCAGGGCTTCTCCACCAGCACTCGGTCGCTTGGGAAGATCACAGGATCCTGGGATGGTTCGGGCTGGAAGGGATTTTAAAGCCCATCCAGTCCCACCCCCTGCCATGGGCAGGGACACCTTCCTCTAGATCAGGTTTCTCCAAGCCCCATCCAACCTGGCCTTGGACACTTCCTATGATAAAAAGGACAGGCAGCAAGGTCTCATCTTCCTGTGTCACAGCTGGAAACGTCGTGACACATTGTCCCCATCCCTCTGGCGAGCCCCAGGTCGAGCCTCAGTGCATCGTCTCCCTGTCAGTCTGCAGAACAGCAGGTAAGGCAAATTGGTACTGCTCTGAAAGTGCCTTTAGTCCAGACTAGTCAAACTATCCTGCAACACATTCATTACGGAAAAATGTGGTAAATTAGATTAAGCAAAGCCAGAAAGCTCTCTTAATTGCTCTGACTTACCGGGAACACAAAACTAGGCAGAGTCTCAGAAGAAAGGATTCATTTTCTGTACACCTGGACTATTTTAAGTGCTACCTCCCTGCCTGCAGAGTCCTGCTGCAAATCACACCTCCTGTCCCCATCAGGGCTCTCACACAGCACTGGCTGGGGTGCAGCCCTGGGATGAAGGATGTGAGCCATGCCACAGCTCCGGAGGATCTTGCAGTTGAACAATGGGAAATATCTGGTAGTATATAAAATCACAGAATTGTTTAGGTTGCCAAAGCCTCCCAAGATCATTGAGTCCAACTATTGCCTCAGCACTGCCCAGATCACTGCTCCATGTCCCCAAGTGCCACATCCACATGGCTTTTAAATCCCTCCAGGAATGAGGACTCCACCGCTGCCCTGGGCAGCTGTGCCAGGGCTGGACAGCCCTTTCCATGGAGGGGTTCTCCCTGATATCACAATTTAAACCCCCCCATGCCCAGCCTGAGGCCGTTCCCTCTCCTCCTGTCCCTGTTCCCTGGGAGCACAGCCCGACCCCCCTGGCTGTCCCCTCCTGTCAGGAGCTGTGCAGAGCCACAAGGTCCCCCTGAGCCTCCTTTGCTCCAGGCTCAGCCCCTTCCCAGCTCCCTCAGCCTCTCCTGGGGCTCCAGCCCCTCAGTGTCTCTCTTGTCCTGAGGGCCCAGAGCTGTCCCCAGCACTGGAGGCGCCTCAGCATCGCTGGCACAGGGGACATTACAGCACACACAAGAACTCCTCAGCCCGTGGTGCTGCCCTGCCCAGCCTCAGCCCTGGTGGGATCCCTGGGGCTGGGAATTCCCTGCACTTCTTCCTCTTCCTCGTCATTCTCCTCTTTCTCCTCTCCCTGCCACCTTCCACCCTTGGCAGCCCCACCTGCTGCCACCTCCATGCTGCCCCATCCTGTGCCCACCCTGACCCACAACACCTTTTCCACCTGTGCCACCCTGTTCCTCGGCTTACCCAGCTGTGGCTGTGCTTACTAACAGGTTATCACCTCTCTGTGTTATTACTCCAGGGCAGGTCAGCTCCTGGCAGTCAGGAGGAGCAGTTTCTCCCCTCCCAGACTCCAAAGGGCACCCACTGCCAGGCAGAACTAAATTTTTTTTATTCACAGTTAACACGTAATCCACAGTGTATCTGAAAACTGAGAAACAGCTAAGAGGGAGGAAACCATATAGCAAACCTAATTTCTATCTCCCTACCCCCTAAAAAAAGAGAAGAAAGTCTGTCATTAGATGACATGG
>NW_005054365.1:3141294-3147931 GCF_000277835.1 Geospiza fortis
GTAATGTACAGAAATCCCATGCCATTATATGTGCCCCTGAGGGCAGTGTGGATTTCTGCTCCAGCATCTGCCAAGTCACTTCATCTCTGCTCACCAGGCTGGATAGGGAAAACTCAATGCCTCAAACACCATCTGACACTGACTGAAAGCATTTATTTCACTACTGGCACATGCCTAGCTGGACCATGCATTAGATGGCATTCACCCCACATATATTTTGATAGATAAAAGTGAGATTTCTGGTCTAATATTTTTTCAGTATCTCCTGAGAGTCTCTGAGAGGAGACAAACCAACTCAGAGTACAATTCCTTCTCTTGGACACCAATTGCAGTGTGGGTGATACACCCATGTGGGAAGCTTGCTCACCCCCAGGAGATGCCCAGGGAGCTGGGTGGTCCAGGTGGGACAGGGGTAAGGCACGGGTGAGGGAACTGCAGCTCAGACAAGTTTGTTTTGGGGATCTCTGCTTTGGGACCCAACAAACTAGTCCGTCCTGGGAGGTCCGCAGCTGCTCAGGGGAGATGGTGCCACTGCCCAGCTGGGAGCAGCTGTTTTCATGGAGTCAGAATGGTTTTGGTTGGAAAAGACCTTGAAGAGCATCTCATTCCACTCCCTGCCATGGACCTTGAAAATTATGACATTCCACCCCCTACTGTGTGTTGGGACACCTTCCACTATCCCAGGCTGCTCCAGGCCCCATCCAGCCTGGCCTTGCGCACTGCCAGGGATCCAGGGGCAGCCACAGCTGCTCTGGGCACCCTGTGCCAGGGCCTGCCCACCTTCCCAGGGAACAATTCCCAATTCCCAATATCCCATCCATCCCTGCCCTCTGGTAGTAGAAGCCATTCCCTGTATCCTGTCCCTCCATCCCTTGTCCCCAGTCCCTCTCCAGCTCTCCTGGAGCCCCTTTAGGCCCTGGAAGGGGCTCTGAGGTCTCCCTGGAGCCTTTCCTTCTCCAGGTGAGTATCCCCAGCTCTCCCAGCCTGGCTCCAGAGCAGAGGGGCTCCAGGCCATGGAACATCCCCATGTCCCTCAGAGGCCTTTGTTGACTGGCAGTGACAAACCAGGTTTCGGTCACATTGTCCACATGACACACCTGAGATACCCAGAGTTACCATGGGACAGTCCCTTGGCACAATCTATTTTCTTCCTGGAACAAAGAAGAGAAATCTCTGTGTGATGTTCTGTGAATTCACCGCTCAGCTCCAGCTCCTTGTGCTGTTGGAGCCAGGGCTGGGGCAGCTCTGCAGGTGGGCTCTCACCTGAGCCCAGGGGCACAGGGGCAGCATGCCCCTGCCCTGCTGCCCACAATCCAGGCTATGCCCTGCCCATATTTCTGCCCACAGCTCCCACTGAGTGTCTGCAGCAATGACAGAGCATACATTTCTCCAAAAAAGTGAGTGCATGACCCCATTTGATAGAACACGAAGAATGATGTGCCATTTCACCACGAAATCCTTCCAAGCTCCAAGCCCCTGGCAGCTGAAGAAATCAGGATGTCCTCTTGCAAATACCTGAGTCCTATTGCCATCTCCCTCTGTCTGGGTCCAAGTCCCAGAAATCCTGACCCCTTTTCTCATGGGAACTCATTCTTTTTGCAGTGGCAGTGGTATTGCAAAAGGTCTGTGTTTTTCTTCCTTTCTGATTCAAGAGTTTTACTGATAGGAATAGAGGAGGCTGTGAGTTGTAGAGGTTGAAGGGACTGAGCTGTGGAGGAGAGGAGAAGAAGAACAGCAGAAATACAATGACACTTAATGCTCAAACAACAGAAACCCTAGGAGACCTGTTTCCTTCTTTCTACAGATTTGGGAGCCAAAGTTTCCTGCCTGGAAGCAATTTCCTGTGCCCCACTCTCTTTCATGTCTGCCTGCTCCCTCTCCAGCACCATCTCCATTATTTGTCAGGAGATAAATCTTTCAGTCCCACTCAGGTGGCCAGGTGAGCCACCGTGGTTTTGTGCTGGCAGGCACCACTGGGAGTCACCAGCCCCATGTCTGATCTGCAGACGATTACAAAAGCATTTGAAACCCTTTATGATTCCCCATTGCTTCCTCTTCCCATTTCTACTTCCCTCTTCCTGCAGTTAACAGAGTGTTGCTCACTGAGAGCTGAACTTTCCAAACCAATGCGTCCTTAATATTTAAATTACTGTGCTGCAGGTAGCAGGGAGCTCCATATGGCACTGAGAAACCTACACCTCTGCACCCAGGGCACAGCCTGACATGGCAGGTGGAGAGGTGAGGGTGAATGCTGTGCCCCAAGGACACAGGAGGGAGGACTGCCCTTGAGAGAAAAATAACTTGCGTCAGCCAGAACACCCAGTGCTTCGCGCTCAGAGCTGCAGGGTCATTAATAAACACAGGCAGAGGCAGAGGCAGAGAGAGGGTCTAGAAAGATCATGCATCTGCATTATAACCTGTCATCATATGCGTTGTAACCCTCACACAAACTCTTATATATATATGAAATAGTCCCTCAACAGCCTCCTTGGGAAATAAAGTGCTGCCTGCTAGAAGGAAAGCATTCAATAAAAAGGTCATTTTTGTGAACGAGGCTTTGGAAGTAGAAAGGCACTTTTACATCATGAGTGTGGTGAGCACTGAAGAATACACACAGGGGGCAATAAATGCTGAATTAAATTATTTTGGTATTTGCTTGATAATGGTATTAGGCCCACGTTTGCACTTCTTTAAGTACATACCTAAGTGAGATGTCCCTTCTTTGTAGTTCCCCAACAACTCTTCTTGAGCCAGCGTTTGTAAAATGATATTTCTATATTTACTTAAGCATCTATTTAAAGAGGAGCCCCTCACAATTACTCACCACACAGATAGATGACACTGTTTGGTTGTGTTTATTTAGTTTCTATTAGTGATTGGCAAAAAGTCTATTGTGGCTTCAAAGCAGATATAGATGAATGACCCCGTTGATCATAAAATAAAGTATGATGATGCCTTCTAGGCCTTGTGGAAAATGGCATGTGAAGGGGACATGTATCATTATCTCATCCTGCCACTTGGTGATATAATATAAAATCCAGTTGTTCTGGTAGGTTTGGCTCAGAAGAAGACGTACATACAGTGCTGGCAGTCTAAGGCATGGAATAATGGGAGCAATTCAAGGGAAGCTGTTAGCTTCAAAGCATGAGTTCATCTGTCACTGCAGGTGAGACATCTTTCTACAAGTCTTCTGTCAGTGATGACGGGCAAAATATGAGCCATCAGAATGTTAATCTCAAATTTTTGGCTTGCTATTACCTGCTGGTACTTGGTTCATCCTCTGGGAACTCAAGCACAGGCTGTCCTTTGCTCAGCTTCACTCATCCAGAGCTGGGTCATGGAGTGATGTGGATGACACAGACAGAGCAGCATCTGGACTGGGGTCAAAGAACAGATGAAAATTTACTGTTTGCCATCGTGTATTTCACTGCCCTGAGTAGCTCTGCTCACAGAGAGTTTGCAGAGTGCCTGATCTGTCCATTTTTTGGTTTGGTCATTGGGGCAAACCCTTATCAATCTGGCTCTAGGTGAATACTTCTTAATTAATACCTTTTCAGCTGATTTAGCCTTCCAGGCGAGGTTGGCTAGGGCAGAAATTGGTGCTGTCTATGCTCAGAGGAGTTAGCAGCAGAACTGTACCGTGGCACCCAGACACTCCTTGCTCAGGAAATACATCTGCTACTGACTTCTAAACCCTTCTTCCCATGTAGTTCAAACCCCTGTCTCAAGTGTCACGAGCTACAAGTGCAGGAGGATCTGTCTGTGCTGGAAATCAATGTTCACACTACTGGGAGGGTATTTTTGCTGACACTCATTAGCCCTGCCAGTCAAACCTCAAGTGTGACCAGCTGACCATCTCCTTTTCAAGGCATTGATCCACAGCCCTCTGCTGTCATGCCCACCCACCCAGATGCTGAGCCATCCATGGAGCAATCCTGCCTCTTGAGGAAGAAGAAGAGGCCAATCCTGCCTCTTGAGGAAGAATAAATCCCCCAGGACTGTGAGGGTGCTAACACTGACAGATGATAAATAACACCAATTATGATTTTCTTGTGAGTTTTCAAAATGCAGAGCACTGAGTTTCCTAGTGCTCATGCTGTAGTCCCATGATTTGTGGAATTCTGTGCAAACCCAGCATGCCCAGTCAAAACAAGTGCCCAGTGAGGTTATTTGAAATGAGATGTCAAAATAACCTAAAGTACTTTTAATAAACCTGGAAACAAGGCTTGCTCCCGTGGCAGGTAGAGCATCCTCAGTTTTTTCTGGTATCAGGGAGGGCTTGAAAGTACTTACAGCTTTTGTTGTTAGCACTTTTGTGCTAGAACATCTTTAAAGACAGAGGTGTCCCTGCCTGGACATTTGTGTTTGGTCTGTGCAACACCACAAGCACCTTGTTTCCCTCAGGGTGACTTTGAGGGAAGTGAGCAACAAAGGGAAAAATCTGGGGAGAAAGTCCAGGGAAGAAAGAGAGGCTGCCCAATTCCAGTCCCAGTGCATACCTCATGCACAGGACTGCAGGACTTTATGGAAAGAGCAACCAATCAAAAATCCCCCAATTTCAGGTGGCCACATGTGATTGTAGGATGTGCACAACAAACAGACCCTTTCTGCTCTTTCTTGAGGCTGGGCTTCTCTCTTCTGGACAAGGTCATCCCAGGAGTTTTTTGACCCCAGACTCCCAGTCTAGACTGCAGGATATTTTTATTTTAAATTGAGAGATGCACTTCTATATCACATTTGTTAATTTTTACCCCAGATCTGTGGTTTCTTTCCTCTGAAGTGTCATGTGCTGTTAAAGACACACACACACACAAACACACACACACATATATATATATTAATGTATGTAATACTGCTGTCAGTCAGGATACATCCTTTCCTTATATTCACCAAGAATACTCCTTGTAGACCCTGGTTTTGCTGAAGGCTGCTCATCTCCACTTGGGACTTATTGACGTTACACTGCTATATGCTGGATGAATTTTGTTGTTTATCCTTGCCTTTTGATGATGCTGCTGTCTGAAGGTTATCTGCTACAGTGATTTCATAATCCTTTTGAGTCTCTTTCATATCTTCAAAAGGCAGGAAACAGGGTTTTTTAGCTATTCAAGAGCCACTTGTCTGCAGGTAAAGAATTTAACAGCTTGTGGGAGTGCTACTTACTGCCAGCAATAATGTGATTGATCTTTCCTGGAACTGCAAAAATGATTCTTAGAAGTGACATTGTGGAAGGCAAAAATTGAGCTATTTTCTTTCACTTGTCTACTAGGAACACTTAATACAAGAAAATAAATACCTAGTATTGAAGGGTGACCTGTCTCCTTGCATTTCCTTCTCGCAATTCAATTTTAACTTTTGGGGGACATCGTTGATGGTCTTATTTGCTTTAAGATTTGGAATAGAAAAGGAACAGCTTGCTCAAGAACTTTCCAATTTAGATGTTTTTAGTAGAAAAATAAATGTGTTTAGAGCTAACTTCATTTTCTTTTTTGGGGACAGGCGGATTTAAGAGCAAAACCCAAATTGTGTGTACTATTGTATGACATACGAATCCAGATGGTTAGGCTGGCTTATCTTTATTCTGAGATTTGTGTGTAATGAGCCCCAGTACATTATTTTGGCATGGTTTTCATTCAGGGCTACCTGATGAGCCCTTCTTGTGTAAGCACTAGAGCTGCTCATCTCAGGTTCCAGGGGCTGCGCTGTTTTACCTCAAGGCCGTGGCGCTGCCTTCCCATGCCCGGCACAGAAAAATAGTCAGTAAAACAGAGTTAACATGTTGCAAAACACCCAAATTAAACAGTATCCCTAGTCTCGACTGAGCAGAAACGTGGCTTTGGGTGACCTGGTCCAGAGGAAAGTGTCCTGGCCCATGGCAGTGATGATTTTAAGGTCTCTTTCCACCCTAAGCAGTCTGGAACTCAAATTATCACATAGAACAATTGAGTAAGTTGCTTGCCTGGCTTCTGATGTCCCGCGCTGAAATGCTTCGGATTCTGGAGTTGATTTTGTCTGGCAGAGGACAATGTCCCATCATCCCACACCTCAGAAAAATAAATAAATACCTTTTGTAGGCCAGAAACACCTTTATGGCTCAACGTGTCTGCCTACCATACCTGGGACGTGGCCTTTGTCTCAGGAAGAAATTCATGGCGGTGGGAGCTCCCTGGGAGCGGGTTTTGTTCCAGGAGAGTTTCCTAGCACAGCGGCCCTGAGGAAAAGGGAAACTGTGTTTCCTGTGGGTAATCCCCCAGGGAGCTGGGCGACAGAGTGGCTGACTCCAGGAGCCTCTTTGCAAGCCTCATTTCTCATTTGGTTTCCTAAGAGGAAATGAGACTCCTGTTATCTGGGTCTGATGCTCTCATCGGCATGAAAATTGTGGTGTGAAAATATTTGCTAAAGCTTTTCTTCTGCCTAAATCAAATTAAAAAAAAGAAAGAAAGAAAGAAAGAAAGAAAATTCATAGAATCACAGTGTGGTTTGGGTCGGAACTTCAAGCTCATCCTGTCCCATTCCCTCCCATGGACAGGGACAACCTTCGCTATATCCCTGGCTGCTCCAAGCCCCATCCAGCCTGGTCTTGGACATTCCCAGGGATCCAGGGGCAGCCACAGCTGCTCTGGGCACCCTGGGCCAG
>NW_005054365.1:3147977-3165382 GCF_000277835.1 Geospiza fortis
ATCTGTCCCTGCCCTCTGGCCCTGGGAAGCCATTGCCTGGCTGCTGTCCCTGCATGCCTTGTCCCCAGTGGCTGTGCAGCTCTCCTGGAGCCCCTGGAGGCCCTGGCAGGGGCTCTGAGGTGTCCCTGGAGCCTTCTCTTGTGCAGCTGAGCAGCCCCAGCTGTGCCAGGCTGGCTCCAGAGCAGAGGGGCTCCAGCCCTGGCAGCATCTCCGTGTCCCTTTATTTCTGTGGTTGTTCTTGCTGCTTGCTTTGCTTTGGGATGTGCAGCCTGAGTTTGCTCCCACTTCCCGAGGTGTCCCAGCTGCTGCCAATAGTTTGGGACGATGCCAGAGGAGCCCCTGGCAGAGCCCTGCGGGTTCAGCACTCCCTGGCACAGCTTTTCCCAGCAGCTCAGCACCCATCGGAGCGTGGGGATTATCTGTGCATATAAATGTTTATTTTAGCAAGTATGGCTAGGTGGTATTTTTAGTAGTGGCAGTTGTAGGAGTTTCATGGGAAAGCCTGTAGTTCATCAGCGTTTTCGGCGTGTATCTTATCTCGGAAATGTAAGCGTCGGCCGGGGGATATTGTACAATGTTGCCTTCATCACCCAGCACTTAATCTACTTGCAATTTATTTACTTTAGTA
Source organism: Geospiza fortis (assembly GCF_000277835.1). Classification (NCBI taxonomy): domain Eukaryota; kingdom Metazoa; phylum Chordata; class Aves; order Passeriformes; family Thraupidae; genus Geospiza; species Geospiza fortis. Next base: position 3,148,606 of record NW_005054365.1, read on the forward strand.
ACTACAGGAAGCAAATAACCTCTGCGTGTCCCACTTCAAGTAACTGAATTAGTGCTGTGTGACAAAGTATCACTCCGCTTGGACTCTTTTTATCCTTCTTAAAAAACAAATAGTTAAAAAAAAAAAAAACCAACAAAAATCCCCCAAAAAACACCCCCCCCCAATAAAACCCCACACAAAAACCAGAACAAAAGCAAAAATGCACAGCCCCAGGCAGTGCATTAAGTGAGGCTCTCTGGCCTGACCTGTCCGGGTACCTGGCATGGTGGAGGGCAGTCAGACAGAAATCTCTTTAGCAGCTAAAACAAAATGTCAAAGTCCTTACAAAGCATCTTCCAAACCATGAGCACTGCTTGCTTTATATATGGTGAAACTGGAGAGCTGGTCTCTCCTTCAATGTTTATTTTTGCTGGTATAATTAGCTGATTTTTCAACCAGTAATATTGCTTAGTAGTGACTTCCTTTTAAAAAATTGTTTTAGGCTGCGCAAATCTTCTTGGCTTTGTGTGCATACAATGACTTGAACTGGTAGGACCCCAATGTACTAAGGCAGTGCTGCTAATTAATTCTTGGCTGCAGAAGCCCTGATAAGAGTAAACAAAGAGTGAAATTAGCTCAGGAGAAGACACAGGAATTTGCAGGCAAACCCACATCCTTCCATGATATCATTGGGAATCCGCCCGTGCTCCACCCATACATTTGACTGGGTCCTGGCCGAAGGCAAGAGAGCTGATTTTTTTGGGAGGGTGAGCTGTGGATCCTAGAGAGACTCAGTGTAATTTATGGCCTGTAAGGATTTTATTCCCATTTGCTTGGAGAGCAAGATAATCTGCATTTGCTCGCAGATGGTGAAGCCAAAAGCCTGGGCCCCCACCCCACCCTGCTCATCCATCCCTGCACCACCCAGCAAAGCCCCTCGGAGCCCTGGCTCCTGTGAGACGGCTGAGAGGGGCACAAAACGCTGGTCCTGTGCTGTTTCAGAGGCTGCTTGTCTGTGCATGCTCTGGGGAGGATTTTGGCAGCAGGCGGGGGGGGCTGTCAGCCTCCTGGGCTGGGGAGAGCAGGGGCAGCTGCCCAAAGGGTGCTCGGAATGATGCTCACTGCAGATGCTCCCCCAAATCCAGCAGACTTGGTACCATGGGTAGCCCTTCTCCAGGACACCTCAGTGCTAAACTGCTGCCAAAATGATGTTTTGGTTTGGTTTTTTTCTTTATATTTCCAAGGGAAGACTGCAGTGAGGAGATGGTGAGAGACATCTCACACAGTGCTAGTGTGTGTTGCCATGGCATTGAAGTAATTGCTGTTACTTTTTTTTTTGAGAGAGAGAAATTAATTCTTTCAGAATTAAGTGACCAATTTTGCCAACACTCAGCTGCAGGAGGAAAGGAATTTTCTGTAATTCAGCAAATAGATACATTATACCTACGCTTTCACAATAGCAGCGAAGTGTTTTCTTCTGTTCCCACTGTTTGCTGACACTTTGCAGTTTGCATTGGGAAATTGTGGGACTGATGATAGAACGCAGCAAAATGCAATCCTGACATTTTCCCTAAAGCACAGTAAGAGGGGAGCAGGAGAATATAAAGGTGCAAGGCGGCAAAATTATGTCTAGACTGGCTACTTTGAAAAACAAATCCAGTTCCCTCTGGATGGTTTCCTCTGCGGTTTAAGCCACAGCTCTTTGACTCAGAGGACACTGTGGATGTTCAGATTTGCCATTTTGTACCGTGCTCTTGACCACACTCTTGTCAGAGCCACCTAAGCACCAGCCTGCAGGGCCCGTGTTCCACTCCCTCGTGTTTTACATCTCTGCAACAACTGTTACATAAAAACCTTGTCCAGGTAATCCAAGATAAAAAGCAATTAGCTAAAACCCAAGATCAGGTGGAACTATACAATAATAAGGAGGCTGAGTGAGCCCTGGCTTAGTGAGCACTGGGAAACTTGAGTGGGTTCAGTAAGCACCCTGAAGCCTGGCTGTCCACTGCAGGTCATGGTGTCCCTGTGCCTGCTATTCCCAAGGCAGGATGACATGTTTCCAGACAGTTCCTGACATCCTGTCGAGGCAGGAGATTACCAGTCTGCTGGTGGGAGAGTTCTGCCCAAATCCTCCTGTTTAGGAGGGGTCCCATTCAGGATCTGGCAGTCTTTGCCCACCTCCTCTCTTGGATCTCCTCTATATTAAAAAAAAAATCTCTGTGGCAAAAAAGGCTAAAAGAACTCCTCACCCAGGAGTTTTGGCTTTTGCTAGGCAAAAAAAAAAATAAAAATAGCAGAAACACCTCAGATTTCTTAATTGTTTTGCATTTCTTTTGGAGTTTGACATTAAAGGGGAGAAGGGAATATATAGGAAGTATAGATTTTTCTTACCCATCTCACAGATAGAGATACTGAGGTTAAAGAGATTTAACTCTCAGGAAGACCACCCAGCCAGCCTGTGGGGGAGCTGGCAAATGAACAAAGCCCTCCTGATTTATTAGCAAGCATCCGTCCTAGAAGAGAAGGGGATGGACCTGTCTCCAGAGAAGGGGATGGACCTTTAATAGCACAGTTACTCAGGGATTTGTTTTTAAAAATTATTTTAAAAATATTTTTTATTTTAATTGGGTCATACTGCACCCCAAAGAGTTTTAATATTTTTCCTTCCAGCACCTGGTGGAGGGTGTTGGAGAATCCTGCTGGCCTTTGGTGGCCCCAGAAGCCTGATGGCCTCTGCTGTGCCTCCAGCGCTGCCCTGCTGTGCAATGAGCAGCCTTCCTGTGTGACACAGGGACTCATTTTGCTGAGGCTTGGATGAGCATCTCAAATGTTTCCTTGAAATGCCCCCACCTCCAAGTCATGGGGATGACCCTGGAAAGGAACCAGAGGAAACAATCCCCATCCTCTCAGAGCAATGGCAGCCTTGGCTGGGTGGCATCAGCCCCTTGTGCCTCCGCCCTGTCTCTGGACACAGGCCCCTGTCCATCTGCCAAATCCAGAGCTGGGTTATTGTTTCCATTGTTGCATCTCTGGAGCTCACTTTTTTCCCTGGAAACCTGTCCTGGATGTGTGAGGCTCTTGAGGGTCTTTGGACCATGGCAGCTCTCTGTGAAACAAAGCTGGGAACTGATGCACTCCAGGGGGAAAATCCCAACAATTCCAGGCCTTTGCAATAGGACAGGAGCCCCTCTGCCCTGGAGCCAGCCTGGCACAGCTGGGGCTGTTCAGCTGCACAAGAGAAGGCTCCAGGGACACCTCAGAGCCCCTGCCAGGGCCTCCAGGGGCTCCAGGAGAGCTGCACAGCCACTGGGGACAAGGCATGCAGGGACAGCAGCCAGGCAATGGCTTCCCCGGGCCAGAGGGCAGGGACAGATTTTGGGATACTGGGAATTAGGAATTGCTGGCTGGGTGGGGGGTCCCTGCCCATGGCAGGGAGTTGGAATGAGATGGGATGAGTTTAAGGTCCTTTTCCAATCAAATAATTCCATGATCCCGTGACTATGTGATGGCATACCCACGTGCTTAGACCCTCATTCCTAAGACAAAAGCTGGAGGGGCTTCTCAGGATCCCAGGGAAGCCCAGAATAGGGAGGGGAACTGCAGGGGAACCAGAGATGAGGAGAAAATGGGGAATGGTGGCCTGAGGGGGAGGACACCTCTGCTGTGCAGAGTGGCTTGGCCAGTGCATCTCTGCTCTACTAGACAAGGCACTGTAAAGCGACTTTTCAGCTTTTACTGCAATACAAGCATCAGTGCATGAGAGCAGCAGACAGACCGCTGAACTTGGCCTCATAATTAGACAGCAAAATATTATATACAGGTTCTTCTTTCCTAAGAATGGCTGGCAAATAAGATCAGGCCAACCACTGTGAGTTCCTAAAACCTGAAAAGCCTTTGCCAAGTGTAAAATTTGTGATTTAAGAGTGAGAGTAGGATCTTGATGTTTGGTTCATACTGGGTATGACAGGTTAGAATTGCCATGGAATTGGAATTCTGACTATTGTCAGAAACTATTTGCACTAAATGCCTTGTGAATTGGCTTCTGAGTCAGCTCGGGGTATAAAGAAACAGAAAGAATCTATTTGTGACTACATGCAATTGAAGGGAAAACCTGTGGTAAAACCACTGAGTCCAGTTCTTTGGGATAACTTTTTGTGTGCCCACAAATCCACCTGATCTCCTTCCAGGCCATGGGGGGCAGGTGGGATGTGCCAAAAGCGAGCGCAGGAAAGGTAAACACACAATTCCCTCTTTCCTTTTTCATCCCCCAGCCAATCCATCACGCAGTCTCTGTTGATTTGGCAGCAGCTTTTATTTTAATGGGTCTCTGAAAAGTTTTTCTCTCAGTTGTTTGTGTTCTGAGCTGTTCTCTGGTTCCTGCAGAGCCCCAGCCCCCACGGGTGTGAGTGTGTCTGCTCTGTGGGCCTCAGGCAGCCCTGGCTTGGGCCAAGGTTTGCAGCTCTTGGCCATTATGCTGCATTTGATACTTTAGCATATAAATACGAAACAGCTGAGCATCAATATATAATTTTTTTTTCTTAAGTCTCCACCCATCCCGTGAAATGCCTCCAATCTCAGCAGAAAGCTTACAGGAAGGCCCAGTGCATTTTTCCATGGCTGCTGAGAAACTGGAATCCCTCTGTTGAGCTGATTTCCAGGTACTAGGACCATGCAGGGCCTCCCATGGCTGCTTGAGAAGTGAAATTGTTATTCTTTGCGCAGTAAAAAAATCACCTGACAGTCCCTGACACGGCGGCATTTGCTGTCCTGATTCAAAAAAAGAAATGGGAAACACTTTTTAAATTGAATGCCAGGGAACAAAGCACATGGCAGGGATTGGTTTTAAAGGACGTTGTTTGGCACAGCACATATAGTAATTTTTATTATTATGGCACCCTCCATTTTCCAGCGTGTGAATGATTTTATTATGCCTCCAAAGAAGACAAGGATGTCCCTGCTGTCCACATGTGGCTGGCTGTGATTAAGCAGCGAAGACACAAACCCCTTAACCCACAAAAATTCAAACCACTGGCCCCAGTCTCTGCACAGGGTGTGTCAGTGGCCTTCAGAAATGCCAGTACACATCCCTGCCATTGGCGTGTGTCATTTCAAAGTATAGAAAAACCAGTTTTTAGAGAGACTCTCAGTGTGTTGGAGGTGTCTGTGCTCCTTGCAGCAGGGCTGGAATGGATGCCCTTTAAAGGTCCCTTCCAACCCAAGCCATCCCATGGTTCCATGATTTCAGTGTGTTCTTGTTTTGTCCTCGCTGGTTGGGCTTGCAAAGGTCAATAAAACCAGCAAACAAAGGAAAATGCAGCCCTGGTAACCCAGGGCAAACCTTTCTCCCGGTGCAGAGCCCACCTTCCCCTTCTCCTCCTCCCTCTCCCTCCACCAAACGTGCCCCAAGCCTGACACAGCCACCAGGCCCCAGAGGAGCTGGGTTATTCTCTCCGGTGTTCTCTCAGTGGTTCGCTGTGGGGCTGGGCCTGGGCTCCAGGACATCACCTGGAATGTGTGCCCCTCACCCCTGCCCCAGGGCACCCTGTCCTGGCATGAACCCACAGTGAGAAAGCTGCTAATCCCATCTGATGGCACACGCCGGGGGTGGAGATCATGTCTGGCTGTCCTGCTGAGCCACAGACCAGAATATGAGTTATATTTAATTGGCATTTACTCATCAGTGCCTCAGGCAGTCCTTTGGCCTCAAACCCCGCTGTGGGCAGCAGGAACTGCAGAAGCCCTGGAAGGGCCTGGCTGCGCTTGGATCCGTGCACAGCCCAAGGAGGGACTCACGCAAGGAGACAGGAGGCACAGCAGCACCATGCCAGCATTAATGGGACCCGGCTTTGGAACACAGGCTCCGGGTGGACATGGACTGGCTCACCCCAGGAGGGGAGCAGGGGGGGAAGCTGGCCGAGGACACAGCCTGCTCCAGGCCCCAACAAAATACAAACCCCTTGTCCCTGGCTAACAAGGTCCTGCAGGAGAACAGCTCTCTGATGCTGCAGCACCTTTGCAGGCCTTTCAAACACAACAGCTCTTAAACCCAGCAGTTTTCCTTGCTCATATATCATAGAATCATTGGATGGTTTGGGCTGGAAGGGACCTTTAAAGCCCATCCAGTTCCACCCCTGCCTTGGGCAGGGACACCTTCCACTCTCCCAAGTTGCTCCCAGCCTTGTCCAGCCTGGCCTTGAACACTTCCAGGGGTGGAGCAACCACCCTCTAAGAAACCTGTGCCAGGCTCTCACCACCCTCACAGGGAAAGTTTTCTTCCCATTATCTGCTCTAAACCTACTCTGTGGCAATGTGAAGCCATTCCCCCTTGTCCTGTCACTCCAGGCCCTTGTGAACAGTCTCTCTCCATGTGTTTGGTGGCTCCTCCAGGTGCTGGAAGGCCACAGTTAGGTCACCTCACTGCAGGCTGAGCAATCCCAGTTCTCTCAGCCCTTCCTGATACCAGAGCTGCTCCATCCCTGTGACCAACCTGATGCTTGCTCTGGGCTGGGCTCTCTCCAGCAACTCCCCATCCTTCCTGTGCTGGACCCCAGGCTGGAGGCAGCACTGCAGGTGGGGCAGATCCCCCTGAGAGGGGCAGAACCCCCTCAGAGCCCCTGGGCAGGGCTGTGGGGTCAGCCCAGTGCAGGGTCAGCCCAGTGCAGGGTCAGCCCAGTGTGGGGTCAGCCCAGTGTGGGGTCAACCCAGTGTGGGGTCAGCCCAGTGCCATCCCCGGGATGCTCTGGGTGCGAAGGCAGCGCGAGTTGAGCGGCCCTGCTCCCCACCAGCTGGTTTGAATAAGTTATGGGCTGAAAACCTGGAACATTTGTTCTGGTGAATATTAACATCCATCCCTGGGTGCTGATGTTTATCTGGCCAGTTTTAAATAACTGGAAAGTACATGCATGAGTTCAAAGCCACCAGCCAAGCTGCTGCCTTCCCCTGTCCTCACCGTGTGCGTGTCAGGCGAGGCCAGCCCCACCAGCCTCATGTTTTGTGTTTGGGCAGCTTCAAAGGCCTCTGAGAATGCATACAAGGTGCTTGCCTGCACAAAACACCCCTGCCCGCACTAAAATGAGCAGGAAAGTATTGTATAAAGCTGGTTTCTTTTATTTTCTTTTTCTTTTTTTTTTTTTTCCCAATTGCCCTTTCCTTAACAAGCACTGATGGGCCACATGCAAATCTTGCCTTCTCTTTTTACTCCCTACAGCCATACTGATAATTTAAACATCTCGCGCTTCAGGCAGGCCCCTGATGGCAAAAAAAAAATTCATATTTTAATTAAAGTGGTTCAGGCAGAGTCTCCCTCACTCCTCAGATGCTTGTTTTACAAAGGACATTTGTTTATAAGGCTCAGCTGGATTTTTCTTAAGAAGTTCCCTACGCATTTCAGTTGCCATCTGTGCACCTTTGTTGTTCTAGTGCATTAGCAGAACTTCCCCAGTTCCATCTAAACTGATGAATTCATCCAGTCCCCACTTGATACCACCACAGAGCAGCTATTTGTGGGGCTGTTTAATCTCCATTAGGACACTGTGGTTAAAAGCAAAGCTTGCATCCATATGAAAACATGGCACAAGCAGGACGCTCTGCCTCTGCAGGTCTTTCCAGGCCAGGGGTGTCTGAGGCTGTGCAGAGCTGGATATTTAACATTTCCACGAAAACCAGGCTGGCTGCTTGTCTCCCTGGAACTTAGTGCTACCCAGGAGCACAATCCTTTTTCCCTGGGGTTTTGCACCCACAGGTTGGGGTTTTATTTTCCCCACACAAAATTCATTCTGGGAGATGCAGAGATCAATGTGGTGAGGTACCTGGGGCAGAAGTTGGGACTAAGACTGGTGTTCATTCAGGGAAATATGTTCAGTGAAAGCCTTTCTTTTAATCACCTCAAGTGCTTCTAAAGGGATCCACGTTGCACCGTGTTTTGTCTGCAGGCAAGGAGAGGTGGACAGTTAGGCTCTCTTTAAATTACATCTGACAGAGAAATGGAATCTAGATAATTTTTAAATCTCCTTATTTCCCTTCTACATCTTCCAATCCATCTTTCTCAGTGACAGCTGGGGTGAAGCACCCATCACAGAAGTTCCTCCCCAAGGGTAATTACAGGGAAGAGAAATTATTTTCTCCTACATTTATGAAGCAGAAAAAATAAGAACTACTTTTCTCATTCTTTCCTTGAAAATTTTTCATGAAACACATAAACCAGACATGAAGTATCAAGCTTGCTCAGTGTCAGTGTCTCAGTCCTCTCTCCAAGTGCAGTACTGTTGGGATCACAGCCAGGAATCACTCTTTTAAGCGACCTGATGCTTTGGGAGAACAACTTCTCCTTGTAACACAGCTGGGTTTGTCTTTGTGCTCTTTGTGCTGTGTTGTGAAGACAACAGCATTTTTATCATCAGCCTCCAGGGATTCATTGATCTCAAAGGATCCAAGCTTCCAGCTCCTGTATTTCGATCCACATTAGGTTTTGGCTGGGCTGTTCCTAACAACCCTTCAATTTCAGGAACTCAGTTTCAGCCACCAGCTACAACTGAGAAAGTCCATCCTTCCCAAGCCATGTGTCCCACGAGGAAAGGGCAAAGCAGCTGCGGGGTGCTGTCAGCCAGGCAAAGCTGTGAGCAACCCAAATTTTCTGTCTGTGTCCCCTGTGGCCCCAGGAGCGTTGAAGGTGGAGCAAAGAGAACGGACCAACCTCTCTCCTCAGGATGGCATGGTGGGATGCAATATAGCATAATCTGTAGGGCCAAAAGGTGCATGGTTTGGCTGGGATTTACTTCTCCTTATTTTACCTAAAAATTCAAACCCTGGGCTGAAGTGATTGCCCACAACTTACATTACAGCAGGGACGACGTCAGCAGAGCCTTGGACACACATCCAGGACCACGCCCTGTGCTGGCAGGGATGTCATGGCATGGCTCTCCACATCCCTGCACTGCTGTGGATGCAGAGGGCCCTGAGACAGCCCAGGCTGTGCTGCTGGGGCAGCTGTGGCTGTGCTTTCCTGCCTCCTCCACCTCCTCCCCAGTGACCAGGCAGTGCTGCCACACTTGGATGAGCAAAGGGGATCAGATCAGAAATGTCTGGGCTACGCTGTGGATCATCAGCATCTTTCTTGGTACCCTACCTAGGAGCAAGCTCCGTGCCCAGGCACCACCATGAGCACCATTTCTGTCTTCATTTCACTGGGCTCCTCCTCTCTGTGTCTGGAGTCTTCCATCCTGACAGAGGCACTCAGGGTTTGAAATGCAGAATGGTTTGGGTCGGAAGGGACATTAAAGCTCATCCATTCCCACCCCCTGCCATGGGCAGGGACGCCTCCCACTGTCCCAGGCTGCTCCAAGCCCCATCCAGCCTGGCCTTGGGCACTGCCAGGGATCCCGGGGCAGCCAGAGGTTCTCTGGGCACCCTGTGGCAGGGCCTCCGCCAGCCACCAATTCCTAATTCCCAATAGCCCAAAATCTGTCCCTGCCCTCTGGCCCTGGGAAGCCATTGCCTGGCTGCTGTCCCTGCATGCCTTGTCCCCAGTGGCTGTGCAGCTCTCCTGGAGCCCCTGGAGGCCCTGGCAGGGGCTCTGAGGTGTCCCTGGAGCCTTCTCTTGTGCAGCTGAGCAGCCCCAGCTGTGCCAGGCTGGCTCCAGAGCAGAGGGGCTCCAGCCCTGGCAGCATCTCCGTGGCCTCCCCTGGATTCACTCAGCAGCTCCAGGTCTTTCCCATGCCGAGCTATTGCTGCTGTCACCTCTCCACTGTTAATGGAGCCCCAGCCCTGAGGTGGCTGTGAGGGCCCATCCTCACTCACACCCTACAGCAGCAGGGCAGGCCAGGGGAAGGACCTTCCTCTGCTGCCTCCCCTAAGAATTTTTTTTGTTTTTTTCCCAACAATTGACTCCTGTAGTGCATTCCTGAGGCTCCCCCTCCTCACACCACACACTCCTCAGTGCCTGGCCCCACATCACAGCAAGCTGGGAGACAGAGCAGGAGCCTGGAACAAGCGAGGAGCCATCCATGGGGTCCCAAAGCCGGGCTCCAGGCATTATTTTATCAAATTACAGCTGTGGGGAGCAGATGAATGCACATTGTGCCCTGCTGGAGGAGGCACCAGCCGATCCCTGCAGCACTGGCAGCCCCAAAGTCTGTCACCTGGGGCTGCTGTGCAGAAAATCACGGACAAAATGAAAAATGAAAATCACAAATGAGAATCATGGACAAAATGAAAATCACGGCTTTGGCATGAGTGGGTATCATCTGAGGGAAACAACAAAGGAAATGATGGAGTGTGATGCCTTCTGAGTGCAGAGATGAGCCTGCCCCTGCCAGCGGGCAAAATACAAAACATTAAATAATATTTGTTGTCCCAGTGGTGGCTTTTCAGCAAGAATTTAGAATCACAAGCAGGGGCACTCTTCATGAGGGGTGAAACACAGGAAAATGAAGCAGTTCAGCTCAGGTTCCCCCCTGAAAGATATGAATGGGGACTCCTGCCTGTCACTTTTCTGCTGGGATATTGGGAGCTGGACCTCACACAGGAACACCTTTGTGGAATCCCAACCCTAAGGAGAGCACCCAGGACTGGCAGGGGCTCGTGATCAAAGGAATGACAAAAGCCAGAGGGTCTGTGAAATCTTACCAAGTTTTGTTAGTGAGTTGCACACTTGTCATGGAAATTGGTGTGTAAATCCTTGCTGCCCCAATGTAAGCACACAGCAGTGGGAGGTGGATAATGGGGTAGAGTGAAAGGGAAGAGAGAGATAAATTGAAGAGAGAAAGGAAGGAAGGGAGCAAGAGGAATCTCCAGAACTGGCTCCAGCACTGATCCATTCAGCTGATGGCATGTCCAGGGTCCTGGGAATGCCATCCAGGCTTTGTGGGGGCAGCTTTCACAGAGAAGTTTTCCTCACCTGGAGAGTGAGGATTTCTCACTTTTTGTGCAAATCAGTTCTTATGCACAGCCAGCTCTTTTGGGCCTTTCTGGAAATCGTTCAGAGGCCTCAGACATCTTGGGTGGCCTTGTCCCCTCTACAGTCACAGATTCACTGGATCCATGAGGCTGGAACAGACATCCAGGACCATCAAGTCCGAGCTGTGACCAATCCACACCTTGTCACCAGACCAGAGCACTGTGTGGCACATCCAGTCGTTCCATGGACGCCTCCAGGGATGGGCACTCCAACACCTCCCTGGGCAGCTCCTTCCAAGGCCTTTCCACCCTTTCCTGAAGGAATTTTCCTCAATATCCAACCTGACTCTCTCCTGATACAACCCTGTCCTCCTGTCCCTGTTCCCTGGGAGCACAGCCCGACCCCCCCGGCTGTCCCCTCCTGGCAGGAGCTGTGCAGAGCCACAAGGTCCCCCCTGAGCCTCCTTTGCTCCAGGCTCAGCCCCTTCCCAGCTCCCTCAGCCTCTCCTGGGGCTCCAGCCCCTTCCCCAGCTCCGTTCCCTGCCCTGGACACGCTCCAGCCCCTCAGTGTCTCTCTTGTCCTGAGGGCCCAGAGCTGTCCCCAGCACTGGAGGTGCCTCAGCAGTGCCGGCACAGGGACAGGCCCTGCCCTGGGGCTGTGTCACAGCCTGGCTGGGACAGCCCAGGGGCCATTGCCCACCTGGGCACCCTGGGCTGTGTCCAGCTGCTTGCACCAGCACCCCAGGGCCTTTCCCAGCTTTCCAGCCTCTCCACCCCTGCCTGGAGCTGCAGGGGGTTGGGGTGACCCCAATCCCGAGCTCTGGGGAACCCCATGAGGGCCCAGCCCCAGCTGGATGTGGCCCCTTTCCCCACCACTCTCTGGGCCTGGCCATCAGCCTCTCCTGAGCCCAGCCAAGGCTGACCCTGTCCAAGCCATGGGCTGCAGCTTTTCCCCAGGGAATGATGTGGGAGGCAGCGTCAAAGGTTTGCTACAGTCCATGGCCACTTCTTGACCTCATTCCCGCACTGAGCCAGGCTGTGCTTTGCTCCCGAAGCCAGAGCAAGGTTTGTCCCAGGAAAGTGCTGCCCTTCCTCCACAGGGCCCCATCCCCAGGCACATCCTGGTGTTCCTCACCTGTGCTCTTACCAGCAGCCCTTGGCTCCACAGCCACGCAGCTATCTGTGCTTGCCATTATCCCCTTACATGCTCTGCTCCTCCAAGCCACCGTGAGCAGCAATTGAGCAACACAAGTTTGAGATTTGCGATGAAAAATTGTGGGGGAGACCCAACACCCCAGAAAAAAATATGTCCCCATATTGGCCAGGTATCATTGTGGTGCTCCAAACTTCAGGGCAGGGGGTGGGATTGTTCAGAAATAACGAGAGGACATTTGCTCTGCTTGCAGCAAGCATTTGTTAGGCTTAAGGGCATTGCTCAAGGGGAGTGTTGACAACAAAATATGATTATCTGGCATTTCCGTGTCATTTTACATTTTCAAGATGCCTTTCAGGCACTAAATAGACATTAAACATGAGCTAATCTTTTGTTATAGCTCCTCTGCAGCCATGAGATGGGATTAGGGCTCAAACTGGGTGGGTATTGAGAAAAAAGAAAAGGAATTAATTAAAAATATTCAAGTGCTTTTAGAGAATTTAGAAGGGTTCGTACCATGGTCCGTGTGTTATGGACAATAATGAGCACTCACACATTTCACATCAGGCTTGTAAAGAACATCCTGGGCAGTGCTGGGTCAGTGCAATTCAAAACAGTCAAAGGGGTGGCAAAATTGCAGAATCCCAGACTGGTTTGGGTTGAAAGGGAACTTAAAGCTCCTCTCTCTCCACACTCCTGAGATCTTGGCTCACCATCTGCAACGTGTGGATGAAAGGACTTGCAGAGCAGACAGAGATGATGGAAAACATGCAGATCCAGTACAGAGGGCTATACACAGGCCCTCTCTAATGAGTGATGCAGGTTAATTGCACCTCTTCAGCTGCAGACTGGGGGGCTTTGTGTCCTTGCTGGGTTATTGTGTGAATGGCACTGGGGAGCTGAGTGGTCAGCAGCGCCTGTGTGTGATCCCAGAGCTGCAGGGTGGCCACTCCACAGGGCAGCTTTCCCATGAGATAATTCCCATTGTTCATGGGAAGGATCCAGTTTCAGTGGATGGTGTGCCAGCCTGGCTGCACCCCGAGCATCTCTGACAGGAGGGGATGGCTGCTCCTCCCTGCAGCCCTGGGAAGGCTCTCAGCAGCTTTGGGAAGCTGGCGTTTCTGCGGTGACTAATGGCTCAAGGAACCTGACTAATGGCTCAAGGAGCCTGACTTTTGGGTTCAGTGTTTTCAAACCAGGAGCCAAAGGCGCTGAGCAGCTTCCCCAGGCCAGAGAGTGACCCTGCCTTGCCACACAGCTGGACCACAGAAGAGTTTTGAGGCCGGAGCCGAGGTGAAGTGACTTGTCTGACATGACATGGACATGGGTGGTGGTGCTGGGAGCTCACTCAGGAGATCTGGGCACAGAGTCCAGCCCCTGCACTGCAGCCCTCTCCTTCCTCTGACTCCTTCCACAGCATGGCTGCAATGGAAGTTCCAGGCAGGTGCTCTGGGAAGCAGAGCAGCACTGGGCTGCTGCTGGTGACCTTGACCTCAGAAGTGATGGTCACCACTGACCCCAAGGACAGCATGGGGTGGTGCTTCTCAGCACCATGGGGCTGCTCAGTGTGCTCACACCTGCAGCAGACCTTGCCAGGGGTTAGGCCATCACTTGCAAGGGGGATAGGTTGACCCTCATGGTCCCTCCTGTTCCAGCACCCCAGCCCATTGCTCTGCAGCCCTGCCTGGCTGGGAGGTGCTGGTTCCCCAGTGCAGTGGATGCAGGGAGAGCTGCACACTCAATAATCCCCAGCCAGGAGACTGCCAAGAGGAAATGCACTTCCCGTAAAGCAGGCACTGTTACCGACTTTGTTTGCTGGAATTGCTTGAGTGGTAATTACGCTCCTTTAATATTGACATATTTAAATAGTTTCCAAGCATAATAGGAGTCCTGCCCCGCTCCTTCCACCTCCTTTTCCAAATTTCTGTGGTGAGCTTTCTCTTTGAACAAGAGATTATCTGGAGGGGTGTGCCTTGCCCACGTCTTGTTTCCTGAGCAGCAGCCCAGATGTTGCTCCCTCTCTCCTGGTGCGTTCAGTGCACTCAGCGTCTGCTGCGCTGCCCCACGGAGGAGCAGCCGTGGGGATCTGAAATCCAGAAAAGGAGGTCTCCATCTCCACTGGAGGAGCCACGGGGGTCTGTCATGCAGAAAAGGAGCTCTCCATCTCCACTGTGCAGCTCCACACGTGAGCGTGCTGGCCGTGGCCCCCAGCTCACGCCGGGATGCTGACGGGGCAGCGCGCAGTGGCGGCGTCAGCGCCGCTTGCATATTTGTGTTTCATTCATTATGTTCTGAGACGTTCTGTCCCCAGCACAGCGGCCAAAAAAGGCCATTCCCTGCTTACACTGCTCCCTGCGTGGGCCACTCTCATGAATGCTGCAAAAGAGGGATTAATTTTCCCAGGAAAAACAAGTCACATGAAAAGTGAGGTGGAAACCTGGGCCACTCCATGCCCTGAGGGCCCCTCTGGGCTCCTCTCTCTGCCTGTGAGCCCATGCACAAATTCATCTTGGGCAGACCCTCAAATCTGGTACCTTTCCCCCCTAAAACAGGTGCTCTTTTCTCCCCCATTGCGTTGCTGCTGTTGTTGGTCCCTGTCTCCCTCTGAGCATCCATCCAGAGCAGTATCCAGCTTTTACAGATTCCTGCTCCTCTCAGCTCTGGTGAGCCTCTGGGTGGTCTGGTCTTTGCAAACCTCTCCCTGGATTTTCCTCTCCACCCTGAGGAGGATTTTTTCATAGAACCACAGAACCCTGGAATGGTTTGGGTTGGAAGAGACCTTAAAGATCATCCAGTCCCACCTCCTGCCATGGGCAGGGACACCTTCCACTAGCTCAGGCTGTGCCAAGCTCTGTCCAACCTGGCCTTGGACACTTCCAGGGATCCAGGAACATCTGGGAAACAAATTTTTCTGTCAGCGCTGGCTGACCCCAGAGGCAACCCCTGACTGGTTCTGCTCCATGCCCAGGGTCAGTGTGGGCTGGACAGCCCATGGAGCCACACTCTGGGGACTCTGTCTGGGGACAGGAGACCCCAATCCTTTCCACCAGGTCTGACTCAGGCACCTTGCAGACACCTCCTCTCCTCCAAGAGGCTGCAGCTGTGGCACTATCAGCCTTCACTTTTATCTGAGGGCCTGTTCTGCTGAAGATGAGCATCAAGTTGGCCAATTTGTTACATTGCCTTGGTACTCGAGCAAGGAAGGCATCCTCACCCTGGTTTGGTGAAAGCCAAAACAGGAAAAATTCTCATGCAGGCCTTGAACTATCATGGAAATGGCTCAAAATCACCCTCAAAAGTGAGAAATTTCCCTGGGATTTTCTGTAAAGGATGGAGGAGAGACTGCTCATCCTGCCAGGGCCCTGGCTGGGTTGTAGTTGCTTGCACAAAAGGGGGTGTGTGCGTATTTTAAGTATGTCAGAGGGATGAGAAAGCAAAGAACAAGCCAGCAAAGTGCCAGGGACGTTCCAGAAAGGGATCTGGGGAAATGCAGCATGAGGTGAGGGTGCAGGGTGGCTCCAGGCAGGCTGGGGCTTGGGCTCCAGGCTGTGGCAGCCGACGTGGCCCCGCGGTGTTCGGGAAACGGGACTTTACGTACTTTCCCCAGTAATACACAGAATTGCATCAAAGAAATACCTGGCTGTCAACATCAGCGTATCCTCCCAGAGAAAACGATCTTGGCAAGGCCTCGAGCAGGCCCAGCGTCCCAGGCCAAGAGCCAGCAGTGTTTAGTGCAGGTTTCTTCATCTCCCTGTCTTTCATCGTCTCCCACACGCACCCCACCAAGCTGCCATCCCAAGGGTTACTGTCGAGGTAGGAGAAAGCTGCTAAGCAACGACACTCTTAAAACTGGAAGGGCAGCACTGCAGAGGCATCAGTAAAAACCCCAACCTCTCTCCAGCCTTCCTGAGCCCCACCCCTCCCCACCTGGCCTTCAACTGGGAGTGCAAAGTGACAAATCCTCTTCTGAGGCTCTTAAATCCAGAGGATACAATGGACAACTTCTGGTCCCCAGGGTCCATCATGGGGCTGGGGGCACTGACTGGGGAGAAGGTGTAGAAGGCCACTACTCCCAACTTCATGAACGCCAGGTCTGGGCTCCAGACCAAAGGAAAAAGCCCTGGATCCACCAGCCAGGTTTGTGCAGACTGTGATTTGGAACGTTTCAGGGGTGCTGTCCATCCTCCTGTACCTTTTCTGAGGGAGGAGGTAGGGTAAGGCTCTGACACAGCATAGGCAGCTGCTGCTCTTGCTGATGGTTGCTGCTGCTGCTGCACACCAGAGGTGAAAGATGGGCTTCCCAGGACCAGCTCCTAAACTGTTTTGACCTGAAGAGGACTGTGAGCCCTTGAAGATTACCAGAGCCAGATATGATGCTGAAGCACTCTGGTACAAACAAGGCTTTTGATGTCTACTGACTGCAGGGCAGCCCAAGGCCACAGGGCAAGACAGGGGATTTCAGGCCTGTGTTGGAGGGAAAGATTGGGAACTTTATGCCCAAGGCTGGGGTTGATAAATATGTCATAAAATCAACCATAAATAACAATGATGTGCCATTTTGACGTGTGTATGTGTAAATAGCCTGTCTGCATGTATCTGTATTTAATATATACATATGGACACTGTAGACATACATATGGTGGGGAGGGAGGGAGGGAAGGAAGGAGGGAGGGAGGGAGGGAGGGATGCGGCTGAGTGACAGCGCCAGCATCCCCGGGCACGCGTGTCCGAGCGCGCGGGTCCCACACTCGG
>NW_005054365.1:3165916-3177140 GCF_000277835.1 Geospiza fortis
GGAAGGAAGTGGCGGAAGGAAGTGGCGGAAGGAAGTGGCGGAAGGAAGTGGCGGAAGGAAGTGGCGGAAGGAAGTGGCGGAAGGAAGTGGCGGAAGGAAGTGGCGGAAGGAAGGAAGGAAGGAAGGAAGGAAGGAAGGAAGGAAGGAAGGAAGGAAGGAAGGAAGGCTGCTGTGTGGTTTTATGGGCCCTCTCCATCCCACCTTCACCAGGGCCGCTTTCCTGGCCCAAGTGGGCTCTACCAGGAAGGAGGAGAATCCAAGCAGGGAGACAAAGGTGGCCTGTAGTTCATGGCTGTTGCTTAGGTCAATAATATATCGATTACAATTTTGTGGGCTAAAAGCTTGACCTTTTAAAGGGCAATTGGCGCCTGTGAGATTTGATTTAGGAGAAAGATAATAATTTAAATTTAATTTTCACTTTGTGTTTCAGTTGGGAGAAATTCGCAAGGGTGCTTTTTGGGGGGGAGGAAGGTAAGGGTTTTTTCCTGGAGCCATCACAAAGAGCTTCATTTCAGGGTGAGAACAGCTCTGTTGGTTGTCCCTGCTCCACTGCTCACCATGCAGAGGCATGGACAGGACACAAGGCACTGAGCAGAACATTTATTCTGAAGCTCATCCCAGTAAATATAACAGATACTGAATATCCCACATGAAGGAATGATGGCTTTCCCCCCTCTAGGAACAGCCTGACCAATGAAAAATCACACAAGGCTGTTTTAGGGAAAACCCCACATTTTTAGGCTTTCAAGAACCTGTTTTGTAAGAGGTTTTGAATCTGCAGACATGGTTTTGCCCGAGTGGTTTATTCCCATTATTCTCAAGCTGATTCAGTCCTTGAACAGGGACAGACAGCTCTGGTGGGGCTGAGCACCCCTGGTCCCCTGCACCCCGAGCCCTACACCCAGCAGGATTCATGGGGGAGCACTGCAGACTGGATGCAGGAGCTGTGCTGGAAGAGGGGATGGACCCTGACAACAGCTCCAGGTACAAAAATAGAAACAGCAGGCTGAGGACAGCTGTTCCTAGTTTAAATCGCCAGTTTTTAATAAGCTGTTTTGCTCCTTGAAAAGCTTTTTTTTTTGTCATTTCATAAATAGGAGGAGGGGCCAGGGTAGCATCATCAGGACGTCACCTACTTTGTCACTGCTCCTCTCCGGATCCTCAATTTTCCCTGGTTGCCATCACATTCAGGGCTTTCAGCAGCACAAAGTGACTGCAAGGAAGACTGAAGTCTGCCATTTAGTTTGCCAAGACATCTGGCAAAAACATTATGTACAGCTGAACATTTCATCACGTCTGCCAAGACATATTCATTTTGGATTAATTTTAAGACAGTTTTTAAAGTGATGATGAAGGATTATGCCATGCGCTTCAGCAGAATTTGAAAAAAAATAAAAATCATCCCTCCACTTTAAATCTCTCATTCAAATTGTCCCAGTTTGGCAGCTCCACGGTGTATTGGAGTCATGATCTGGAGGGATTCACCAATAGTGACATCTTCATTCATCTGAGTCATGTCAGTGCTGTCACAGTCCATGGGTGGTAGCAGAGCCTCCAACACAAAACACTCCGTGGAGATAATTCACTTCCAGGCAGGCAGCACAGCCCCAACATCCAAAATGCATCCACCAGCAATAACCCAGCACTGATGACTGAATGAATACGAGCTGCAGTCTCAGCTGGAACCTCGCAGTTCGGGGTTAACTGACCCAGAATGCAAAGCATTTCCACAGAGCTGTTACTCCAGGGACATCCCCGGTATTCCCAGTGAAGGGATGCCAAAATCAATGCCAGGGGCTTGCAAAGGAGGGATGTAGCTCATGGGTTGCTGCTTTTGAGCAGGCCCATGCAACTCTACAGCCATATCCATGGCCCTATCAATTTCTCTGGGCACCCTGGGCCAGGGCCTGCCCACCCTCCCAGCCAGCAATTCCTAATTCCCAATAGCCCAAAATCTGTCCCTGCCCTCTGGCCCTGGGAAGCCATTGCCTGGCTGCTGTCCCTGCATGCCTTGTCCCCAGTGGCTGTGCAGCTCTCCTGGAGCCCCTGGAGGCCCTGGCAGGGGCTCTGAGGTGTCCCTGGAGCCTTCTCTTGTGCAGCTGAGCAGCCCCAGCTGTGCCAGGCTGGCTCCAGAGCAGAGGGGCTCCAGCCCTGGGATCTTTAAATTCCCTTCAAACCCAAACACGCTGTAATTACATTAAACTATCATCTCCACTGCCCAGGCACCTCCCTGCCCAGCTCCTTATGAGCGGCTGTTCCCAAAGTCACAGCAGGAAGTACAGCTCTGCTGCTGGGGTCATTGGAGGTTGCAAGAGCTGCCCTTTTGTCTGTGAAATACCATTATCTTCAGCTGGCAGAGCTGTTATCAGCTGCTGGTGACGTGTGCTGATGTCTCATGCACGAGGATGGCCTGGAGCACTCCCTGGTGATGTCACAGCAGCCCGGGGATGTCCTGCCAACTGGCTCCTTCCCTGAAAGTGAAAAGAACAGGGAACCTCCCAGCCTTGTGATCCCTTCCCTGAACCTGTCACACGCATCTGGGGGTCATGACTGGCCTGTGCCAAGGCACCATCAACGAGTAACTCCTAAAAGTTAAAAACTCAGCCTTCTGGCCAAGCCCAGAGCAATTCCCAGCCCCATCCAGCCCAACCTCCACCACCAACCTTGTGGCATCCGGGGCTCAGTCTCCAAGGACTCCTGCACCACACCCAGAGCTCACAGCCACCACGGCTGCTGCCAGGACCTGTCCAGAGCTGAGGCTTCAGAACCCAGGGGCTGTTGTGTCTTGCTCTCAGGTGTGCAGCTGTCACCTTCAACACTGCTAGCTGTTAGCAATAAAAGACAATAAATATGGTAATAACAACTCCCTCGAATCCTAAAATTAACAATGAATCCAGCACAAAAGCAGCTGGGATGCTGAATTTTACCATAATGCCAGTACCATTGGTACAAATTTTTAGGTAAGGTGGCCAAAGGGGGAATGGGTAGAAATAGGGAAGGATTTGCAGTGGTCAGGTGATTCTAGGAAGTGAAATGCATTAGAAAACTCTTGCTCTTCCAGCACAGAAGGTGGAGTTCTTGCAGACCAAGCCCAGTCAATTACAAGAGAGCCTGGGGCTGACTTAATATGAGATTTGACCTTTACTTGGCTGAATTAGACAACATATGCAATGATAAAACCAGTAGAAAAGGTTGTACAAAATCTTTAGTTTCCAAAGAAGGGAGGGGAGTTGTTTGCTTCTTCCTTTCCTGTTTAACTGGTAGATCAACAATCTAGTGGCACGTACAAAACAGCTTGGGTTTTTTTCCCCCTGTGACTTGCCAATACTCTTTGGTTTTAGGCTATTAGGGTCAAGAAACACCAAGAAATCTGGCAGGTTTTTGGACTGCTTTTGCCAAAGTGAATGATGCCCAATGCATTTATCTCTTCCAGCTGCCCCCCTCACCCCCACCTCTCTTTCACAGCAAGAGCAGAGTTTCACTCCATTGCCTGAGCAGGAGGATTTCTGCCTCACCAGGGACACGTGCATGAGGCTCCACAACTCCCTCTTCACCAACAACTTACACAGCAGCTGAGTTTTCTGCCTGTTTGGTCCTCTGAAAGGGATGGTCCTCTGAGAGCAGACCTGCCTTCTCCTGCCCAGCCCTGAAGTGATGGATTTCCTTCTCCAGAGCTGCTTGGGGAGCTCAGGCAGGTGGTGACAGCAGTGATCAGCACTCAGAGCAAGAGTATTGTAATAGAATCTCAGACTGGTCTGGGTTGGAAGGGAGCTTAAAACCCACCTTGTTCCACCCCCTGCCATAGCAGGGACACCTCCCACTGTCCCAGGCTGCTCCAAGCCCCATCCAGCCTGGCCTTGGGCACTGCCAGGGATCCAGGGACAGCCACAGCTGCTCTGGGCACCCAGGGCCAGGGTCTGCCCACTCTCCCAGTCAGCAATTCCTTCCCAGTATCCCAAAATCTGTCCCTGCCCTCTGGCAGTGAGAAGCTATTCCCTCTTTTTCTGTCCTTCCAAGGCCCTCTCCAGCTCTCCTACATGCAGGTACTGGAAGGCCACAGTTAGGGCACCGCAAACATGAGTGTAGTCAGGAGAAGGTGCAACACCCACCCCACACCCCAAAACCAGAGACACCATCAGCTGAAATGGACAGAAAAGGGAATCTGAGGGTGCAGAACACATCAGGTCTGGTCTTGTGTGGACAACCCTGTCCCCTCTCTGCTTTCCCCCATGACTGTGCATTCCCAGCGTCCCACTGTGACCATTAAAGCTGAGCTGGCAAGAGGTGACATTCCATGTGACACTGCAGCACGACATGTTCCTTCCTTTACCAGACACTGACTTGAACACTGATTTACTTTACACAACAAATAAATTTACACTCTTCTTCATTGCACATCGTGAAGGACATTATAAAACCTCGATCAGGTTGGGCCTGATGATCACACCAAGACCTGTGACAAAACACACCACCCTGTATTTACTGTTTCATCTTTTTTTATTTTTGTAATTACGCATAATAAATCTTTCACACAAAGTAAAAGGATCCCTAAGGTGAAGGAAAAACAGAGTATTTGTGACCATACCAGACTGCAGATGTCAGGACACTGCCAGGCCCACATCACACTCCAGCTCTTGGGAGAGCCAACGGGGCCAGCATGAATTTCTGCCTAAATCTTGGTCTGGCTCTGCTGTTTTGGCTTTAGGTGGTAACTCCAGCTGTTCCAAACCAGCTGGCATCCAGGAGCAGGGTATTTCATGAAACACACAAGGAAATTACGCCATCAGAACAAACCTCTGCACCTCAGTGTCACCACAATGGGAGGACAGTGAGAGAGAATTTTCTGTGCGGCGACGCCGATGATGGTTCACTGTTGGACCTTTTCTATCAGACTGCTGCTTCATGTGCTCCTCTCTTGCAAAAAGCCCTTTCACAGACAAATCAGGTTTTCTGCAGTCTGACACCTGGCTGAGCAGCGTCTGCCCTGGCAGAGCCTCTCTGGTGCTGCTCACCCCGGAGTGTTTAAAACAGATGAACATTGAGCCAGCCCAGCAGCTTTAGAATCCACGGTTTAAAAGTGCATCTTCAGACTGACCTTTCCAAATCTGGGCAGCCCTGTTGACTCACAAACACTCTTAGTCTTTTAATAAAGACAAAATTACAAATCACTACACTAACCAAGAATAGTTATCCCCTTTTGACGTTTGCTTAAAGACCAAAACAAAACAGAATAAATCCAAAATACAGATCAACTTATGTGCAGCTCAGTCATGGTTCATTAATTTCTCCTATTTGTCTAAGAAAACACTGCATCTCCAGTCTTACCATCGTCTTTTCTCAAAAGCTTCTGCCATTTCAAAGCCCTAAATGCTCATGGGCTCTATATATCCCTTTGCAGCTATATTTAAATAAATTTGGAAAGTTTTCTTTTTTTTTTTTTTACAAGCCAGCATTTCCATTTGTGTAGGACTCAAATGGACTTCTGTCTCTAAATAAGCAGATAAAAGGAAAGTACAATCTTAGCACATCCTTCAGAGGGATGAAACGGTGCAAGAAATTCTATTTAAAGCCATTCAAAGGACTTTCTGAAAGCAAACGCACCCAATTCCTCAGGTCAACAAACAGAACATGCTGTAGCAAGCAGTGAATACAGAGGGTTGCCACGCATCTTCAAGAACTAATTCCTTGAAATTGAAGTTTTGGCATGCAATGCACTGCTGACAGTCCCCCACACAGCAGCACGTGGGACGAGGAGAGTGGGTGCACGTGTGTGCAACAGGCATCCCCAAAATACGATCCCCACTTTGAAAAATGAGATTTCTTTCAAAATCACACCACTTCTTTTGCTTTTCCCACTGCTGAAACAGGTATATCAGGAAAGGGCACTTGAAAACAACCAAAAAAGAGAGTAGTATTCTACATTCAGGTAAATTTATACTTCTGCCATAAAACTTTAAAAGCCAAGAGGAGGTTTTCAACACAGAGCTTTGTCAAGGATCCCCAAAACACACTGTCACCATTACGCACAGATTTACAGGACACTGGTCTATTTTACAATCTTGTAATTATTTTCTTTGGACTTTTTTTCCCCTCTTCCCTTACACGTTCAATTTCCAGGAACAATTTTGCACAGGAGCACAGAAAAACAAGTCTGTAAGGGACTTGACTCCGAAAGCAGGTGTTTCTTGCCCTCTGGAGAGTATTTGTCAGTCAAACAACAACAACAACAGAAGACTTGCTATTGAAAATCCTCCCACAAACATCTAAATCAAGTGTTTTGAATCTGCCTGGGAGCTAACCTGATTAAGATGCTGCTTGCTTAGTTCCCTCGGATGACAGCGTAGACAGCAATTTAAGGGCTGCAGCCTTGACAGTGCCACAGAAACGAAGGGCTGTGAGTGGAAACAAGGATTAGGTAACGAGCACCCCACGGCAGTGTCCAAGAGACCATAAAAAGCTTGACCCAAGGAAGCTGCCTGCTCCAAAGAGCCAAAAATACAAACACTCCTTCCAAATCAAAGCCTGCAATCTCATTTAGCCTGTTAAGTTAAAAGGACGATCAGGTTTGTGGTTGGTAGTAACATCATACCCCATGTGTAAGGCCTCATTTTCATCAAACAAGCTCTAGGTTACGGACTATAAACACAAGGTTGCCTACAAGCCATCAGTGCCCCACACCAGTCTGTCCCAGCGTGAGGCTGGGCTGGACACTGGTTCTGGGGTCACGGGCGCAGTTGGAGGGGGTCAGGTTGGAAGGGGTGCAGAGGTTCAATTCCTGTAGGATGGAGCGGGGCTGGCCTGGCCGGGGTGCCCCTCAGCCCGAGTCCATGGTGAAGAGCTGGATGTCACGGGGGTTCCAGTACAGGGCCACGGCAGAGTTGTACACCAGGGACCACACGTAGGGGATGAAGAACTCCTCAGGCTGCTCCTCCTCCACGTACTTAAACTTCAGCTCGGGGAATTTCTGCAACAAGAAGCCAGAGACCAGTGAGGGAAGGTTTGCATGTCTGCTTACAAACACACAGCCCACATAAACACTGAAGAAAGAGGTTTGGTGAAAAAAATAATGGAAGGAACTAAACCATTAGAACCCAAGGAAAATATTTATAGGATAAAGAGAACATTTATAATTTCTTCTTTGAATTAAATGCTACATTAGCATATTGTATTCGAGCCTTTTACCATTGGTCACAATCCATTTGCCTGTTAACAGACTAAACACGTGAATCCTTTACAAAACACAAAGGTCTCAAGGAAAACTCATTTTTAGCAGCCCTGCAAAAGCCTTCTTGCTTGTGCATGTACAAACATATTTATTGCATTTTCCCTTATAAACATTTTGCCATTAATTGTACTTGGCTCCTTAGCAGGAGAATCCTCTGAAAAGGCTGAAAGCATAAACACAGCTTATGGTAACATAGGATCACAGAATATCCTGAGCTGGAAGGGACCCACCAAGATCACCCAGCCCAGCTCCTGCCCTGCACAGACCCCAACAATCCCACCCTGTGCATCCCTGGCAGCGCTGTCCAAAGGCTCCTGGAGCTCTGGCAGCCTCGGGGCTGTGCCCATCCCTGGGGCGCCTGGGCAGTGCCAGCACCCTCTGGGGGAGAGCCTTTCCCTGATATCCAAACTAACCCTCCCTGACACAGCTCCAGCCGTTTCCTGGGTCCTGTCGCCAGTCACCAGCGAGCAGAGACAGACATGCTGCAACCTCAAGTTCCCATTTTTCTCATTTTTTCCCTCCCAAAGCAGTGCACACTGCAAACCCACCAGGCTCACTCTTGGTAAGCGTGTATTTTGGAAAGAGCTGAGTCTAGTTTTGTATTGTGCTCTTCACTTTATCCACTTCTAAATGTTGCCTGTGTCTGAGCTTGGCAGAGTCTCAGGCAAAAGCCGCATTACAATGATCACTAGAGTAAGATAAAACATGACCCATTTTATTATTTATAAGGCTGTGGCTAAGACTAAGAATAAACTCCTCTGTGTGACATGATCAGAACAAGCACAGGAATGGCTAAGGAGTCTCTTTGCCCATTAATAATGAAGGGATTCCCTATCCTATTTCTTGAGCTCAGTGTCCTGTTTCCTTGCCTTAAGGGTACAAGAATTCTGGCTGGATCAGTCTCCTTTGAGGGGGCATTTCTTGGACACTTGGTTTTCAGGGTTAGGTATGTAACTTCAATACTCCCATGTTATTTGTACTCTTGGAGTCAGAAAACATGTACACTTGTAGAAAAGTTGTAGAAATATGTGGATGTGGCACCTGGGGACACAGGTTGGTGGTGGCCTTGACACTGCTGGGAGAGCAGCTGAACTCCAAGATCTTGGAAGCTTTTCCAACCTAAAGGATTCTGCACTATCTCTGTTCAAGGAGGCAGCTAAAGGTAGGGCTGTTAAAGGCTCCTCTGCATCTAACTCCTGTTGAGTTCAAAGCCCAGAATCTCAAAGGTACATCAGCAAGTTTAATTTCCTGTGCCAGACATGCAGTTTGTGGTAGAGAACTCTCCCACAGCCGTTCTGTGCGTCTAAGCCACTTTCCACCACCTCTCTACAACCTCTCTTCTCCAAGTCTGTTTTGACCAGCCTGTTTAATCTTCTGCATCACTTTGGTTTTTTCACTCTTAGGTACCTTAGACCCATACTCACCCCCCACCTCTCACTTCCAATCTCTCAGCCTACTGCCATGCCAACCCCTTTCCACTGCATCCTTATCCTCTCTCTTTAGCATACTTTTCTCTTTTGTACTCACCTAACCTTTCTTTTCTCACCAGCCTTGTGAGTGCCTCCTTTTCATTGACACTCTCTATCCCTTCCCCACTTGGCTCCCAGTTCTGAAGTTGTCCCTGTCTTCCCCCTCTACCACCCCCCCAAACAAGCCTTCATGTATATTTTCATTAGTATTTATTTTGTTTAAAAAAGCCCTGACATTCTACTCTGCTTATCCTCAGTGTAATCTTCCCCACTTCCTTCCAAAACTTCCTGGCTTGTGGTCAGTGTAGACAGGAGCACATTCTGCTCAGCAAGCACTGCATCAGCAGAATGAATGGTTCAACCTCAGGATTACACCATGGCAACACTTCCAGCCAAAGGAAAGTCTCACATAGCTGCCACTCTTCACCCCAGGGGCGGCATGCTTCTCACCAGGGATGCAGCCCATGGTAGCCCTTCTGGGAGGGAAGAAGGGGAAAGTGATTCAAGATTCTAACTTGAATTGAATTAAACACAACCTTCTTTTTCACCTTCAGGTCACAGATGTAGCTACTGGCTATGCAAACATTAGTGGCAGTAGCCTGGGACCATTCTTGGGCTCTTGGGCAGCTTAAAAAACATCTTCAGCCTCAAAACAGTAGGCAAAAATACATCAGAAATTCCAAGAGCTGCATCTGAGATACTCAGGTCTTACTATCCCATTATCTCTCAGCTGGAAGGGCAGCATAAAATGGCTCAGGTAGCATTCATATTTTCAGGCAATAAGCCATGCATTGATTTTATTATTCAGCCTCTCTTCAGGCTGATCGATGTTGCCATTTACTGCAATCGTACCGTAGCAATTTAATAATCAATTTCAGATTAAAGTCTGAGTGTAACTCACTGCAGTCAGCCTGGACTCTCTGACACTCAACATGTGCTTTGAACAGCCTATGGGGGTGTCTTGGAAATGCAGACAAGGAGAATGAGATTTTTAAGGAGAGCAGTAATATACACTGCCACTATATATACACAGTTTTGATTAAGCCTATATAAAAAGAATGTAGATAACATTAGGAGTGATGGATTTTTGAGGGTCCACCTGAACAGCATGCTCAGGACAGCTCAATGCATTGCTGATGAGACATGAAAAATTAGAATTCCAGGCCAGCAATTCAAACCCACATTCTTTAGATGACTGCAACGACCCACAGCTGTGTGCTGGCCGTGTTTTCTTATTCATTTAAAATGAGAAATTCTAGAGGTCCAGCATGGAGAGAACTGCACCAGCATCTTTGGGGTGTGCATGTAGCACTTGGAAATATAGTTTAATAGTGAGCACAGTCCTGCTGAGTTAATGTTTGAACTCAATGATCTTAGAGGGCTTTTCCAACCTCAATGATTCTATGACGTAACTTGCAAGATTAACCATGGCAGCCATCCACTGTTGAGATAAAAAACTACCCACACTGTTTCACTAACAGAGTGTTCACTGAAAACAGAATTTGTTAACAAACAAAATAATCAAAAGTTTCTTCCTTAAGAGAATGACTTTATAACAATTTGTAACAGCAGGATTTAAACAACATGTAAAAAGTTTGATTGATGCCAAAAAGCGTTAAGATTTTCAAAAAGCTTTTCAAGATTTTCAGGTGACAGTCCAAGGAATGCTTAAATTCCTATTTGTGTCATTTGTCTCCTGTATGTCCTGCTTCAAATAAGTGATCAGGAGCCTTGGGCCCTGGCTGTGTGCTGCAGACACACAAGAGGTGACACTGTAAAGCAACCAGGCACATGGATCTCAGAGCACTCCCAGAAATAGCCCAACCAGCAGTGGTGAGGACTTTATCATGGTTAACAAAATTGCCAAAGTGGCACATCAAACCTGCAGTGCACAAATCTATTTTCTTCTACCTTGCTGCTGTTGTGTTCAACTTACTTCTGGAAAGACACTGGCACCCTAGCTGGTGACACTCCAATGAACCAGATTTTTAGCACCACTTACAAAGAGAGACCGTGCTAAGGCATCTTAAACAGCAGTCTTAATGATAGAGGAAAAGCCTTGGCATGGGATGAATCATCCCTTTTTTTCCTTCATTGCCCTGTTTGTTTGGATGGATGGTGTGGAAAGATGGAGCCCCTCTGCTCTGGAGCCAGCCTGGCACAGCTGGGGCTGCTCAGCTGCACAAGAGAAGGCTCCAGGGACACCTCAGAGCCCCTGCCAGGGCCTCCAGGGGCTCCAGGAGAAAGAGATGGAGAGCAATTTTTTATAAGGACAGATAGTGACAGGACAAGACAAATGGTTTTAACCTAAAAGATGAATGATGTAGATGAAATGTTAGGAGGATATTCTATCTTAGTCACGTAGTTTTTGTAAAGAAGCTGGAACTCTGATCTCATCACGGGATCTCAGAATGGTTTGGGCGGGAAGGGACCTTGAAGCTCATCCAGTGCCATCCATTGTCACAGGCAGGGACACCTTCCACTATCCCAGGTTGCTCCAAGCCCTGTCCAACCTGACCTTGGACACCTT
>NW_005054365.1:3177495-3180803 GCF_000277835.1 Geospiza fortis
GTGCCCAGAGCAGCTGTGGCTGTCCCTGGATCCCTGGCAGTGCCCAAGGCCAGGCTGGATGGGGCTTGGAGCAGCCTGGCATGAAGGAAGACATGGCATGGAAGATGTCCCTGCCCATGGCAGGGCATGGAATGAGATGAGCTTAAAAGTCTCTCCCAACTCAAACCCTATTTTGATCAAATATACAACAATGTTCACTATTTAAATTACTGAACTCCTTGCCTTGACATAAACAGGTCCATTGGAGCCATTATTTGCATTTCTTGCCACCCCACAGAGGGACAGACAACCCCAGACAGTTTAAAATAAATCAGCCTGAGAAAGTCCTTGAAAACGTGAGAGACAGAGGTAACATTACGGTTTGAACGGCACAGTTTAAATACAGACACCACTTATCAGCTCCAGTGAATCACCCCACCACATCACCCTATCTTGTTTTCTTCTGCCAGACAAAGCAGAAGTCAGATTTCGTGGTTGGGACGAGGGTACAAATGAGACAGACCGAGAACTTTGCAGACTGTCTGCATTGTCAATCACATGATTCGATGAAAAACCACGGGAAGTCCTATGAACAGACACAGAACTGCACTGCAGTAACTCAGTAACTCCCCCACCACAGAAGTTCAACAACATTGGGGAGTTTTGTTGGGTTTTTGTTTTGTTGGTTTTTTGTTGTTGTTTTGTTTTGGTGGGGTTTTTTGTTTGTTTGTTTTTTGGTTTTTTTTGTTTGGTTTGTTTTTTTTTTTCAGTTAACGTTGAGGAAGGGAACATCATGGCCAGTGCACCTGGCTCTGCTCCAGGCAGCTCAGTGGGATCTGAGCTATAAGGCTTGAGCCATACATTAAATAAAACATCCCCCTCCCTCCAAATGAACCCTCAGAGCTGCTCTAAGGCTACAGTGTTATGTCAGTGGATGATCTCCACTCAGATGACACAGGCACAGGCAAATGGAGCTGCTTTAAGAGCAATGTCTTTGCTTCTTCCCTGATCTAGATGTTCAGCTGGATGAAAAGCAGCATTCATCAAAAATATGGGGCAGTCACTCTGGAAATTAAAGAAATTAAAGAGCTGGATTAATAAAAACCTGAACAACCCTCTTTTCCTCAAGTTCTGGTTGGAAACTCTGGTTTCTGAAACAGCAATCAAGCACGAGTCAGTATTTTCAAAAGCAGGTGACTCTTTGAGCAGAGAAGTGCTGTTTTCAAAAGAGTCTGAACACATTTGAGAGTCAAATTCATGTGAACTTTACATCAGTCCAAAGCTTCAAAGTCTCTCTGAAAATGGGATTTCTCTGTGTTTGAAAAGCTTACCATGAATCCTGTTTGGTAACCTAATGACTTGATGGCAAATTATGTGTTTCATATTGTTTCTGCTAAATATAGCAGTATTGCCTGCAGAGCATCTGTAGGATTGGACCTCATTAGCAAAATACATCAAATGGCAGGGGAAGAAAAGAGGACTCAGGTTCAGCACTGTACCAAGCCTCTGTTATAGGGTCTATAATGAATATTTACCCCAGCAAGGATCGCCCCTAAAACCTGCCTTGCACCAAACATACCAATCAGTGAGGATTTTGGGCAGAGAAATGACACCTGTACTTGACTGCCAAGTCCTCAACGCCACTTGGAAATCTGGTCCCCAAAATACCAATCTAAGTCAAATTAATGGCCAAGGATCTTGACAACAACTCAACAATCATGCCTGGCACACTGTTCATGGTATGGATACACAGGTACATATGGAAACACTGATATATTTGGGTTTTATATAAATACAAGGACTTGAATTCTTTAACAGACCACAATTCATGGAAGAAAATGTCTCAGTGCTCACTCCAGGATACTGACAGATTGAATTTTTGCAATTACTTAGTTTTCGTGGGGCGTTAAGGCTGTTTCATCTTTCTCAGGTTCTGTTTGTGTCTGCGGTGCTTCTCTTTGACTGCAGACAGAAAGTGTGTGGCTCTGGTGAACTATCTGTATGGGCTACACCACATCTGCCTGATACCATCTTTTTCTCCTCCTTGGGCTCACAGCACAGAGGATGATGGTGGGGAGATGAAGGAAGCAAACAGGAAATGTGCTAGACTAAGTGTGAGCCACACATCTTGTTCAGAGATCTGCCTAAGGAATAGGTGCAAACGGAAAGACAGTGAAGAAAATGGGGGCTGAGAGCATGGCAGGGTGGTGGAAAAAGAAATAGAAAACTCAGGGTAATAAGAGGTTCAAACCCATCTGTGCACAAGCTAAATAAAATAAGTATATTACATATTATTTTTTAAATATATATTAAATACAGTATTATTTCTAATAATAGAATGATGAAAGTTTAAGCAACTACACAAGCTGTAGTAGACAACAACATTGTTCCCAGGGAGTAAAATTCCGTAAGACAGGTAACCCACATTCTAATGGGTCACAATCTTCCAGGTCCAGGAGGGTAGGGGAGTTAATCTACAGAGAGAGAACTGTTTCAGCAAGTTTCATTGATACGTGATTTCTGTTTTCAGATCACTTTGAGTAAAGGTTTGTACAACCACAGCTGCAGGAAAACAAATGCTCAGCAGTGAATTTTCAGTGTCAGATGTGCACTACTACCAGAGAAGCAGACGTGCCTCTGGTCAGAGTTCAGCAATTACCAATTTTTTTATAGAGTACTGAGAAGCCAGGTCATTTTGGGAAAAATCAATCAAACAGTTCTGCCTAGATAACGATTGGTAAAAACACAATTAGTTAAATGAGTTAAATATTTGTGGCAAACCTGCCAGGGCACAAAGCTTTGCAGGGTACCATAAGAAGACTGCTTTTCTGTCTGGAATAGAATGGCAAATAATGAGAACTTTAAAGTCCTAGAAATTCAGAGACACAAACACATATACACATGTCTCTTTTCCTTCCAGGAAAGGAAACTTGCTGATAAATGTCAATAGTCCCAAATTGTGCCATTTTTGTCCTCATACCAGGCTGTTATCTGCACAGATTCAAAAAGCACTGTATAAATGGATATATCTGAGCTTAGGACGAGGTCAGGTATCTGGTGTTTCAGGATCTGCTGGGTTCCACATCAGAAACACTTGGACTCTGGGCTACTTCTAGACAGCACCAAATCCAAACAGGACCACTGGTCAGCAGCTATAAAGACAGGCTGGGAGAGCTGAGGGTGCTCAGCTGCACAAGAGAAGGCTCCAGGGACACCTCAGAGCCCCTGCCAGGGCCTCCAGGGGCTCCAGGAGAGCTGCACAGCCACTGGGGACAAGGCATGCAGGGACAGCAGCCAGGCAATGGCTTCCCCGGGGCAGAGGGCAGGGA
>NW_005054365.1:3180951-3187836 GCF_000277835.1 Geospiza fortis
GAGCGGCTCCTGGCACGGGCGCTGCAGTGCTGGGTCCTGCACGGAGGAGAGGGCAGGAGGGGATCCTCGTGGAGTCATGGAATGGTCTGGGTGGCAAAGGGACCTTAAAGCCCATCCAGCTCCATGGGCAGGACACCTTCCACTGTCCCAGGCTGCTCCAAGCTCTGTCCAACCCAGCCTTGGACACTTCCCGGCATCCAGGGGCCTTGAATGTTCTTCTGGAAGTGTGGCCCCAACCCTAAACTCGTCACCTCCTCCTCAAGGAGGAGGAGAGACCCCAAATCACCTCAAACTGCCCCTCATGCTCTGATTCCGTGGTTAATCCAACCCCAGCTGCATCCCTGGGAGTGCCCAAGGCCGGGCTGGATGGGGCTTGGAGCAGCCGGGGCTAGTGGAAGGTGTCCCTGCCATGGCAGGGGATTGGAATGCAATGAGCTTTAACCTTCCTTTCAACCCAAACTATTGTAGGATTCTGTGAAAATCCCTCAATCCCTTAGTTTGAGGGATTTGAGTTTCTGCTCAGCTTCAGAGATCCTGTGTCCACCTGAAGAAATTTTGGAATGGGAGGAAAAGATAACCAAGATAAAAGACTGAACCAAACCTACACATCACACACTGTTAAGTATCATTAATCTCTACATACATTTTATGCATCCTGACATTTATAGTCACAGTTCAAGGATTTACAGCCCTAACTATAATTTGCTTTCCCTGTCAGGATTGTCCTCTATGCCATGTTGTCTAGATGGACACAGATCTTTCCAGAATATTTCCAAGAGCACTGCTCAACAGCCAGGAGCCAGACTTGTCAGACCGTGGAGACAGAAAACAACAGGAACACTGTGAGGACATTTGCAACACTGCAGAAAATACAATACATGTTTGCTTTACCAAATAAAAAGAAAAGAAAGAGACTGATGTATGTAATACACTTGAAGCAGGAGGATGAAGGCAGGACGTGTAAATGAGGTACCATCAACAAAAACCAGAACTTTCATTCACTTCAGGGCTTAACCTGAAAGAATGGTAATTCTCAGAAAATACAGTGGCCTTTCAGAAGAAAGAACACAGGTCTGAGCAAAAAATGAACAATGACAACAATTCAAACAAAGGATGTTTTTTACATTGAAAAAAAAAACCCTAACCAAGAAGAGAGTTAAACACATGGAAGGAACAAAGCTACTGTGACCCAACTGACAGAAACAGTTCTGGTCCTGACCTCGCTCTAGCACTTGTTATGTGCATACACCAACCACTCAGACAAATAAGTAAAATCCTTTGTGTGGTTTTGAATTTAGGGAATTAAAATCTGAAAAATTGAATAATCCCTGGACCCATTTCTCAGTGGCATTAAAGGACACCAAAGCAAAAATGGGGATGAGTCTATTAACTCACAAAACTTTTATGGATATGAAGCAGATATATAAGCCTTTCCTACCATGGGATTTGCAGAAAATGCACATTTCATAACAGTAGTCCCTATTTTTAACACTGGTAAGGAAGATGCAAATAAGTTTAAGCTCTGGCTTCCTGTGCTTCAGCTTGCAAGCCATTCTTCTCTAGATTAATGTGCAAGGCTTTACACAACCACGAAAAACAGTAGGTTCTCAGCAAACATTTTTGTTAAAACTGAAGTGAGTTTAGAAATCACTCATCACTGACACCTTTATACAGAAGACTTATAGACCTGCTAACAAAAGGTTACAAGATTAGAACTAGATTTTAGATGCCTCAACTCACAATTAAGACCATAATGCTTTAGCAGTACCCTCAAAGAAGGGCTTAGAAATACATAAATTTCCGAAGTCTCAGAATTAAACCCTGCACTTTATGAGACTTTCCAAACCCCAAAACACCACTTACTTGCCAAACAAAGCTGATTCAAGGCTGTATTTTTTTCTTTCCAGAATTTTATAAGTGAGATTTGAGTAACCTGGAAGGTGTCTCGGCCCATGGCAGGGGGTTTGAACAAGTTGAGGTTTAAGGTTCCTTCCAGTTAAAAACATTCAGTGATTCTATGATTCTATGAATTCTGCCACTTTTCAAGTGCGCAAAAGGTAAAGTTTAAGAAATTGGCAGCAATAAATCAGTTGGGAACATCTCATGAGGAACAACTCTTTGCAGATCTCAAATTGGGCAAAAGCTCAAGTTGTCCTAAGTCCATACATGCACGTGCACTATTTGGATCATTTTGCAGAAGACAGAAAATGTATTTATAAAGTCTAGGAAGCAAGAAAAGGCAGGGGAAGATCAGTTCTG
The DNA here is from genome assembly GCF_000277835.1 of Geospiza fortis. Classification (NCBI taxonomy): domain Eukaryota; kingdom Metazoa; phylum Chordata; class Aves; order Passeriformes; family Thraupidae; genus Geospiza; species Geospiza fortis. The sequence continues at coordinate 3,183,211 of NW_005054365.1, forward strand.
CAGTCAACCAGATCTGGAGCAGATAACCATCCCTGGAGGGATTTAAAAGGTGTGTGGATGTGCTCTTGGGGACATGGATCAGCGGTAGCTTTGGCAGTACTGGGGGAATAGTTGGACTTGATGGTCTTAGAGGACTTTTCCAACACAAATGATTTTGTGATTCTGTGATCTGTGAGATCCTAAGATGCTTGCTCCCTCCAGAAAAAGCTCATGGTGCTCTCAGAGCCCCAGTATGACCTGGTCAGTGGGAAATCCTTATATGAAACAAGAAAGGCTTTTTATGGTTCAGGACTTGCCAAAGACGAAAATAATTCTTCCCAGGCAATTCTTCCCATTCTTCCCAATTTTATTATTCTTCCACAATGTGGAAGAACTCAAAGAAGGGTGAGGTAGGGTTGGGAAAGGCAAAGTCTCTCCTGGAGATATTGTAAGTGAAGGCAGTAGAGAAGAATGAAGTTGTTAATTACGTTGTTACTGGACAAAGTCTGCTTCAACTTTGGGATAAAAATGACAGATCTATATTCCCTTCATCAGCCTTTTTTAAACAAAGCCAATACTATAAATGCTCAACAATATTCCACTTTTCATGTCAGAGACAACCATCTGCTAATTATTTTCTGAAAACTGAGTTACACACTTTTAGTCTGATCAATATAATTTATTAAACTTTTTTTAACAATAAAGAAAAACTCACTGGAAAGGATTTAAAAGGGCCTATGAAGTGCACAAATGATAGAAGCTTTACAGAAAATAACCCTGCTGAATAATGAATGTACACTAATATGTGTAGCTATATATTAAAAGACACGGAGAATCTGCTCTAGACAAATCTTACAGCCAATTATGTATTTTACATTTCAAGCAGAGAGTGCTACTGTTTAAGCCAGAGCAGTTGTTTTGACTTTGATAGCAGACTAGTCTTAAATACAAGGAATGTTGTTTATCATGGAAATGCTTTGTGCTCCAGATAACATCACGGATGGCTGCCCCACCTAGGCTACAGCACCATCCCACCGTCCTGAAACAAACCCCAGACAAACCTCTCCCTGCTGCCCAGCTCCTACTCCCGCCAAAGATCCAACTGTTGTGCATATAAAACTCTCACCATGGTGTGTGCCATGCAATCAGCAACACAAAACGAGCAGAAGGTGCTGGATATACATGTGACAGTGAAGGAAACTACTGGACTTTAAGAACATGACCCACACTTTCATGTTTTGGTAAGGCACAGAAGCCTTGATCACTCTGGCACTTTGCCTTGATGCCAGAGGGATGCACCCCAGGAACCCTGTATGGACAATGCATATATCCTGATGGAGTAATATATAAATACTACCCTTTTCTCACTTTTTAAATTTTTTTTTTATTTTTATTTTTTCATAGGATTGTCTTGCCTAGGGTTAGGTTTTTCTTCCTCCACCCTGGAGAAGGAGCTGAAGATTTTGTCATCTGGCTTGGTCCCACACTGTTCTTGTTGATGGAGACTGTGACCCATCTATGGAGTTTCCAGCACTCCTCTCTCTGTTCTTCAGCATCTGAGCTGGGAAGGGACTAAAGCACATTAACAGTACAAACCCCACTAATTTCACGGTTTTAAGATTCTTCCTTTTGCAAACTACTATATGACCTTTCTCTGCTCTAATACAGTCTTGGGATAATCCAGCAGAACCACAAAGGATTGAAAGGTCAAAATGCTGTTTTCATCTGCCTGTTTCTTTCACCCCAAATCTAGAGTTACTACCACGTTACAGTTGTTTTGTTTTCTCATTTATTTGTGTAGACCATATTCCCCCAACACAAAAGGTGGCAGGAGAAGAGCACAGTGATTCAGTTTGCATACTTTTCCACTGATGAGGTCCCAGACATGCTTTCACTACACATCAGTTCAACACTGCCTCCAAAACATCCCGCCAAGCCAAAAAGAACATTCCTTTGGACAACTGGGACCACGCTCCTCTCCGTTATCACTGTACAAGGGTTGATGCACTGCCTAGGCCTTGGCTTCGTGCATCAACCAGAGAGACAAGGTCCATTCTCCCAGCTGAGCTTAACGCCTTTGATTTGCATCCTCGGGGCTGACATTCACAGCATGTTTCCTGGTGCGGAGGGCTCCTGGAAGGTCACTAGACAAGGTTTGAGTTTTCCTTCACAGCAGCCACAGAGCTGAGGCCCGCGCCGACATCCTGCTCCAGTCCCTCCCACCCAGCGCGGCGGTGGGGCCGCGTGCCAAGCCCAAACATCCTCCCCCACCCCCTGCACCCAGGGAGGAAGACCTCCTTTTGATTTTGTACTTTTTAATCTGAGAGAGCCAGGCCTGTAAATATTACAAAAAATTATAACAATGACTAAAGAACAGAGACAGACTCACTGTCACCAACTGTTAACTCTCAGATCAGGGCAGCCTAGGAAGCGGACCCTTATCTGCCTGAAGCTCAGGACGTGCTGACTAACACCCTATTGAGCCGGCAGACCTTTGGCTCCCTAATCTCCCCAAACTGGAAAATGTACACCCCAGTGGACATACTCCCTTCTTAAGTATTTCAAGCCTCTGCAAAAAGACAGACTGTGCTGCGAGATGAGCAGTGCTGCCCTGCTGCATGCAGGAAATCCCATTTATTTGTCTTGAGGAGTGAAATGTCAAGTGACAGTAAAACCTTTCCAGCCATAGCACAGAGTGCCAGACTGCAGCCTTATCTCTGCCAGGACTGCCAGCCAAGGAGCTGGTGCCAAATGTGTACGTTTACACAGTAATTTCGTGAATGTGGACTTCACAGCTTTATAAAAAAAAAAATTGCCCTAATGCCAAAAGTCCTTGAAGACAAACCAAAATCAGGGGAGAGGGGTTGTGTTAAGTTGACCTCAACAAATAACCAGGATGCCTTTTCTGAAATGGATTTTTAGTTGCTCATTCTGTTATATTTTATTCTATATTCCATTATAATAATGCAGGTTGCAATAGCAATTTCAAATTAGGTACTGAAGAGACGCCTTTATAAATGATAGAGGCAAGCAGTGTGTAGAAAAGAGAAAGGCTAAGTATGAACAGGACAAGGATTCCTTAAGGTGTTAAGACATCTTTACAAATCTTGAACCTGGCCAACTGGGCAATCTCCTTGACTGTCTGAGAACAGGAGCTGACTGCAACCAAAAGGGATCTGTATGCTTGGTATCATCCTGCAGCCACCAGTTTAAAAAGTAGCACTCTCCTATAGTGAAACTGCATTTTTTTCCCTAATGCAAACAATCACCTCAATCTGAAAAAGGGCCCCAAGTGAGTTGCTGTTTCAATAATGAATTAAAATTACTTGTGTTTTCTTTTTCACTATGCTTTAAATGCAGCATTTCCATATTTTTTGCCTTCACTGACACTTCACTTGTACTAAGACTTATTCTGGTAAAGACTGTCTTTAGGACATGAATCAAACATTTCTAGAGAACTCCCCACCTCAGGCCGGGGAATTCTTTCATAAATGCTACTATGTTCCTCTGTTATTGAACCTATCTGCCCCCTTCCTCCCTGTGCATTCAAGCCAGGTTTGTTCACCCTGGTGACAACAATCAGGCTTTGCTGGTCTTAGCTCAGCAGCTCGGCAAGTCCTGGTGGGGCAGATAAGCACCAGGAATTCAAATAAAGTTTTGCTGCCTGACTCTGCTCAGAACTACAGGCACCACTTGGATCTCGTGGGTCTCACACCAAGGACAAGGTGTAAGTTGAAGGCCTGTGCTCTCCTCCCACTCCACAAACACAAAATTTCTTTCTCTGTTCTGGAGCTGCCAGTCCCATAGACTCGAGGGACCCTCCCTCAATGAACTACCCATAACTATCCAGCCTCTGGTTTCCCATCTATAGAAACCATCTTTGCTGTGTTTTTTGCCAGCTCACATGCTGCAGTGAAAGCAGGGAAATCTCCCTCGTGCAGCTTTGGATGCTGCTGCTACAGCATCAACAAGATGGGATATTCTCACCCCACTGCTACACTCTCTGCCCTCAAGCCCCAGCTCATAATCCACAGGTTGGTTGCTCTCCCCACAGTTTAAACATCAAAGCAATGGCTTTAAACTGTCAGAGGGCAGGGTTAGATGGGATATAAGGAAGAAATTTTTGGCTGTGAGGGTAGTGAGGCCCTGGCACAGGTTGCCCAGAGCAGCTGTGGCTGCCCCTGGATCCCTGGAGGAGTTTAAAAGCCATGTGGATGTGGCATTTGTGGGGGACATGGGTCAGTGGTGGCCTTGGCAGTGCTGGGGAATGGCTGGACTTGATGGTTCAAGAGGGCTTTTCTAATTTAAAGGACAAGGAGAAAACCTGGGTAGAAGGGAGCATAGTAGGGTTTATAAGGCACAAGAGTCAACATGAGGACACAGTCAGGAAAAACCAGCCTTTGTTTGTGAGCTCAACAGATTGTGGGCTTAGAATTAAAATCTTATCATAAACCCAGCCTAAATCCACAGGGACTTAAGATTCAATACCATCATCTGATACCCCAGAACATCTACAGTGACAAAAAAGACAGGGTGGTCTAAACCAGCTGCCCTCCAAATCCTAACACCAGAGTCCTCAGCAATGATGATAGATATGAGAAACCCCTGCTTGGCCAGGAAAAAGCCATTTCCATCTCTAATCATCCT